>NC_081541.1:13670219-13748201 GCF_901000735.1 Corylus avellana
CCCTTAAGAACGACCTTCATCTCGTTCAACATAAATTTCATACCCAATTTGGAAAAGTCCCTATAAATATCTCCCAAAGTGCACAACCACTCAATACCAAAAACAACCTCATAATTTTTCAAGGGTAATAAGAAGAGGTTGAGCCTTACGTCTTGATTTTGCCTAATTAATTTGACTTTAGGGCTCATACCTTGGCATTGCAGGCAATTCATGTAATAATAATAATAATAAATCCATATTAATCATATTTTATAAAAATACTCGTAATTCAAAAATTGCATAAATCATTTTCTGTAAAAATTAAATTAAATTATTAACTATGGTCGAACTTTTGAAGCTCCCCTGGAATATTCGACGAAACTCTGGACTCGAACATTCGAGCATTATTTAGAACGTTCAAGTAAAACCCTATAACCATTAGTATAATAGTACACCGAACATTCGAATGTAGTACACACGATCTTATCCACTCCAACCACTTTATAAAAACACCCATCACGACCCTTCAAACCCCATTTATCCCACATGCACCTCACCCAACCCAAATCTAGTGAGATAAGAAGATTACAAAGATAGAAGTAATTGTTTTTTGTGTTGATTCATCATGATTAAGGTAAACCTTGAACCATACTCATTTGTCTATTGTTCATATTATGACCATGTGATTTATCATGCTTATTACAAGTCTTAAGTATAACACGATGAATTTAAAACTTATTTCTCTTAAAGAACCAATGATTTCTCAAAAAGTCATGAATTTCTCTCTCTCTCTCTCTTTATTCAATAAAGGGAAAATGGTTACATGGGATTGTGCAACCATAAAGAGGTGGGCACCCAACAATAAAGCCCAAACGATAATGGCAATACCAAAATAGAAACAAATGGAAAAAGCAAACAGTAGGCAATAAATCTATTAATAGTCCCAAAAGAATCAGCCACAATCAGGGCCTCTCAAAGGGCTGCACAAGGCAGTAATAGATGGCAAGAAGCACGGTAAAGATCCCCATGAGGTAATGGCAACAACCACCATGAAGTGGTTGTTGAGAGGAAGGTATTGCCGAGGACAGAGAGGACACTGTCGAAGTTCAACGAGCAAAAGTCTCCAAAGGTAGATCGAACCACATCAAAATAGGGAGACATAAACCCAAGACAAAAAGTAGCAACAACAACAGAAAAACAGCAAAACAGAAGAAAATAAAACAACGGGAAATACATAATAAAGCTAAAAAGATAAATGCAATGACAAAAACCCTTGGACATTAGCAATGACGAAGAGGAACAGGGTCTAGAGGGCAAGGGCAGGCCATGTGATAGTGCGTGATAAACACGCGCCAGAGTGTGAAGACCATGCACTAGTGTGAGGGAGTCTGATGAAGGCATGGTGGTGGGCGGTGGAAAGCGTACCGACCAACAAAGGTGGTGGCGAGGTGCGTTTATGTAGGGAACTAACGAAAAAAGATAGATCTAGTTTACAGAAAACCAATTTTGTAAAAAATGTCATATTCGGATCTGATACTGGGAGAGAGCAGCGAGTGGGCAGAGATGAGTAGTAGATTAGCGATTCCGAGGAGAAGGATGGGCTGAGCGAAATAGCAATGGAGGGGAGGTGGGAAGGCTATTATGGGCATGAGGGAGGTGACTTGGAGTTGCTGTAAAAAGGGAGAAAAGAAAGAAAAAACACTAGGAAAACTGAGAAGAACATGAGAAAAGAAGGGGGAAGGGAGATGGGATGGAAAAAACTCCATCCCTCCCCACTTAGAAAAGCCGCACAAGGTAGTAGGAGGCCTCACTAGGAGTATGAAAAACTTCTACTAGAGATAAGTGGAGCTTCTCTCTCTAAAAAAGAGAGAAGCGAGTTACTTTTTTCATGAACTTACACTTATTTTCCAAGATTTATCACGTTGATACGGTTTAATATGTTTTTGTTGAGTTGTTATAAGATTTGGTTAAGGTTTGCTATTGTTGAGACATTTGTCAACCCATGTAGTAACTCGAATCCAAAGCTTGCTAAGAAATAAGAAAATGACCAGTGATGTAAGGCCGCAAAGTGAGGGGGTGGCGGCTGTTCCACCTCCAATGTCTAAATTAGAATTTATGGAGAGATTAGAGAGAATAATAGAATAAGAAATAATATTAAGATAAGTATAGAGAGAATTCACTGTGTGTTTTTCATAGGTGGTCGGCTGTTCCTTTTATAGAATATCTTGGTATGTGAGTGGTGGAGGGACTCTTGCTTGACTCCCAAACCTATGGAGTTTGTTGTTCATGTAGATTTATTCCGTAACAATCTCTAGAGAGGTTATATGGCGATTTTTGACCGTATTTGGACTTTGTTTGGTAGAATTGGGTTTGTTGAGCAGATCATGTCTTTCTTCATTCATTGGACACGTGGTCTTGTTTGAATAGAATGACTTTGAGATGGATTTAAGCTGCGTTATTGCTCATTTTGCTTCATGGGCTTCTGGCCACAAGGTAAGGCTTTTCAGGCCTTCTGACGTGCCTACAAGTGGTGGGCTTTATTTATAGGTGGTGGACCTTTTTTTGGGCTTTGTAAGGTGAGAAATATTTTGTCACACCAGTAGCCTGCCATTCCCTTAGGTCACACTAGTGGCCTAATGGGAATTAACTTCTTTAAGCCCATTGTTATATCAATAACTCACCATTCCCTTGGACCCCAGTAGTGGCTCAATGGGAATTAGCTTTGAGTTTATTGCGCGAAGCCCACTAGCGCATTAGTAGTGGTCAAATACAAATCACGCTATGACGTGTAAAATCTCATATTTTTGCTTCCCGCTTTAAACCATCATTTATTTTAAGTTGCTGGCGCCATTTTTTAGGGGAGCAAAATGCGCCATTATCGTGGTACACCTTTTTGGGATGTAATATTTTCCATTAATGAGAGGTACGACGCACATCTTCCTTAATTATAGGTGGCACGTGTTGGTTTGAGGTTGTTTCTTTCTAGCGGTTTTTGATGAGACAGTACAGTTTTTCATGAGCGTTTCTTTTGAGATGTGTTTGTTGGGTTTTTTAACATCCGTTTGATTTATCTTGAGCGACATGTGGCGATATCTGACGTTTGGAGATGGTTTGAGACACTTTAAAATATGCTTTTTTCAATTTATCGTTTATTCATTCATCTTACAAGCGATTTTTTAAATTTTTTGTCTATTCCCTTCTTAATTTCTTCACCATTGATGGAGTTCAGCTTTGCTGCCCTTTGATTTAACGTTAAGGCGTAGGCTCTTGATCGTTTGAAGCCGTCATATAATTTTCTGAAGGGCATTCATTTAAGATTGCCATCGATTGGTGAAGGGGTTGACAATGTTGAGGGAGAGGAAGAGGCTTGCTTGACGGTCCCAATTCTTGCTGCTGGGTTTTGGCTGCCTATTCCATGAATGATGAGAGTGGTGCTGCACATACTTAACCTAGCTTCTTCACAGGTAACCCCAAATGGTTGGAGGATTTTGATGGGTAGGACATTGATCTGACCCAAGTTGTTTAAAAATGAGGAGCGCCCTCAACTTACTGCAACTGAGTTTTTGTATATGTATACTACTTCTTTAGCAAACCGGGATGCTAATGACGAGTGGAAGATCCATTCTCAGAAGACGTGGGCAATTTTTGCGATTCCCCATTGGGTTTCGAAGATCAAATGGTGGCAAGAGCAGTTTTTCTTTGTTTTTCGGGATTTTGAGTTTTTTTATGACGAAACCCTTGAAATTCCGTTGAAATCTTGATGGACGGTACTGTCGGCTCAGGATTTGGAAAAGCTTGTGCTTTCTCGCCCGACATTGCTTCGTGTTTGGCATGCCCTCAAATGGACTAGGGATGATGCTACGACTAACAATTTCTAGGCCAATGGGGGCTGGTTGCTCCGAAACGAGCACCTAGAGCAATCTCTAGGATATGTTGGGCTGTCGACATTGTATGTGGATGCGCAAAGGGCGCGAACTTCTAGGGCAGCTGCCAATCCTAACTCTTTTTTTCCTGGGTCCATCCCAGGCCGTTTGGATAAAGGTATGGTTCCTTCCCTTAGGTTGGATTTTGATCGGGAGCGAGTTCGTTATGAGGTTCAAATCCTTGAGGAGGAAGAGGCGAACTATGTTTCCTATTTATCAGGGGAAGAGGCGGAGGCCGTTGGATCTGATAGTTCTACTCATGCTGATCTTACTGATGCCGCTGCATTTAGGCGTGCTGAAGGACCCTTTTTAGAGGAAGAGTTTGTTGGTTTTGTTGGGGATCAACCTGATGGTGATGCCGATGCTGAGTTGTCCGGGGAGTGATCCTTAAAATCTCTGCGCTGGCTAGAGGAGAAGGTGGACCTACATGACCCCGTCGGATGATGAACCTGCAGGACCATCGGCTGTGGGACCATTTGCTGCAGGACTAGACGGATCGTCATGAGCAGAACCCACCAGACGCAGTGAACTTTTCCCAACTGCACAGTTTCACATTCAACAAGTTTCAAGGTAATGGTGGATTACTGATATTACAATGGGCTTAAAGAAGTTAATTTCCAAAAACGGTGTCAATTGTTCAGACAATTGTCAACACAGGTAGCAACTCAAATTCAAAGCCTACTAAGAAATAATATCAAGATAAGTATATAGAGAATTCACAGTGTGTTTTTCAAAGGTAGTTGGCTGTTCTTTTTGTAGAATATTTGGGTATGTGAGTGATGTAGGGACTCTTACTTGACTCTCAAACTTATGGAGTTTGTTGCTTAAGTAGATTTCTTCTGTAACAATCTCTAAAGAGGTTTTGTGGCAGTTTTTGACTGTATTTGGACTTTGTTTGGTATGATTGGGTTTGTTGAGTAGATCCTTCCTTTCTTCATTCATTGAACATGTGTGGTCTTATTTGAACTAAATGACTTTGAGGTGGATTTAAGCTGCATTAGTGCTCCTTCTGCTTCGTGGGCTTCTAGCCACAAGGTAAGGTTTTTTTAGGCCTTCAGATGTACCTACAAGTGGTGGGCTTTCTTTATAGATGGTGGGCCTTTTTTGGGCTTCGTAAGGTGAGAAATATTTTGTCACACCAGTAGCTCGTCATTCCCTTAGGTCACAATGGTGGCCTAATAAGAATTTACTTCTTTAAGCCCATTATTATATCCACTATTCCCTTGGACCACAGTAGTGGCCCAATGAGAATTAGCTTTGAGTTTATTGTGCGAAGCCCACTGGCACATTAGTTGTGGTCTAGTACAAATCATGCTATTACGTGTAACATGTCACATTTTTCCTTCCCGCTTTAAACCACCTTTTATTTTAAGTTGCTTGCGCCATTTTTTAGGAGGGCAAACTTCACCATTATCGTGGCACACCTTTTTGGGATATGATATTTGCCATTAATGGGAGGTATGACGCAAGTCTGTATTAATTATAGGTGGCACGTGTCAGTTTGAGGTTGTTTCGTTCTAGCAGTTTTTGATGAAATAATACAGTTTTCCATTAGCGTTTCTTTTAAGACATGCGTGTTGGGTTTTTTAACACCCGTTTGATTTATCTTGAGCGACAAGTGGCGATATCTGACGTTTGTAGATGATTTGAAATGCATTAAAATAGCAATTTTTTTTTCTTTTTGATTTATCGTCTATTCCTTCGTCTTACAAGCAATTTTTGAATTTTTCTGGCTTTTCCCTTCCCAATTTCTTCGCCATTGATGGAGTTCGGCGGTGCTACTCTTCGATCTAACGTTAGGGGGTTGGCTCTTGATCGTTTGAAGCCGTCATATAATTTTTTGGAGAGATTTCATTTGAGATTGCCATCTGCTGGTGAAGGGATGTTGAGGGAGGGGAAGAGGTTTGCTCGTCGGTCCTTATTCTTGCTACTGGGTTTCGCCTACCTGTTCCGCGAGTGGTTAGGGAGGTGCTGAACATACTTAACCTCGCTCCTTCACAGGTAACCCCAAATGGTTGGAGTATTTTAATGGGCATGGCAGTGATCTGGCCTGAGTTGTTTAAAAATGAGGGGCCTGCTCAACTTACTGCAGATGAGTTTTTTTTTTTAATATTGCCTATTCGGCAAATCGGGATGCTGATGACGTGTGGAATATCCACTCTCAGAAGTCGGGGGCAATTTTTGAGATTCCCCATAGGGTTTTGAGGATCAAACCGTGGCAGGAGCATTTTTTTCTTTGTTTTCCCGGGGTTTTGAGTTTTTTTATGGCGGACCCCATAAATTTTAATTGAGTCTTGATGGGTGGTACTATTGGCTCAGGCTTTGGAAAAGCCTGTGCTTTCTCGCTCGGCATTGCTTCGTGTCCGACATGCCCTTGAATGGGCTAGGAATGATGTTACATCTAACAATTCCTAGGCCCATGAGGAATGGTTGCTTCAAAACAAGCACCTAGAGCAATCTCTAGGATATGTTGGGTTGTCGACGTTGTCTATGGATGCGCAGAGGGCGCAGACTGCTAGGGCGGCTGCCAACCCTAACTCCTTTTTTTTCCTAGGTCGGTCCCGGGTCATTTGGATAATGGTATGATTCCCTCCCGTAGGTTGGATTTTGATCGGGAGGGAGTTTGTTACGAGATTCAAATCCCTGATGAGGAATATGCAAACTCTATTGCCTATTTGTCAGGGGAAGAGGTAGAGGCCGTTGGATCTGATAGTCCCGCTCCCGTTGATGTTGCTGTATTTGGTGTTGATGAATGACCCGTTTTGGAGGAAGAGTTTGTTGGTTCTATTGGGGATCGACCTGATGGTGCTACCAGTTCTGAGTCGCCTGGGAGTGATCCTTAAAATCTCTGCAATGGCTGGAGAAGGTGGATCTGCTAGACCACCGGATGATGAATCTGCAGGACCACCGGTTGCGGGACCATCCACTTCAGGACGAGATGGATCGTCATGAACGGAACCCACCGGACGCCGTGAACTTTTTGCAACTGCAAAGTTTCAAATTCAACAGGTTTCAAGGGAATAGTGAGTTACTGATATAACAATGAGCTTAAATAAGTTAATTCACACATACAGCACCAACTGTTGAGATAGTTGTCAACCCAAGTAGCAACTCGAATCGAAAGCCTGCTAAGAAATAAGAAAATGGTATGTGATGGAAGGCCGCGAAGTGGGGGGGGGGGGGGTGCTGTCATTCCACCCCCGATGTCTAAATTAGAATTTGTAGGGAGATTAGAGAAAATAATAGAATAAGAAATAATATTAAGACAAGTGTAGAGAGAATTCATTGTGTTTTTCAAAGGTGGTCGGTTGTTCCTTTTATAGAATACTTGGGTATGTGAGTGGTAGAAGGACTCTTAATTGACTCCCAAACTTATGGAGTTTGTTACTCAGGTAAATTTCTTCCGTAACAATCTTTAGAGAGTTTATGTGGCGGTTTTTCACTGTATTTGGACTTTGTTCGGTAGGATTGGGTTTGTTGAGCAGATCTTGCATTTCTTCATTCATTGGACACGTGTAGTCTTGTTTGAACGGAATGACTTTGAGGTGGATTTAAGCTGAGTTATTGCTCCTTCTGCTTCGTGGGCTTCTGGCTACATGGTAAGGTTTTTCGGGCCTTATGATGTGCCTACAAGTGGTGGGCTTTCTTTATAGATGATTGACCTTTTTTGGGCTTTGTAAGGTGAGAAATATTTTGTCACACCAGTAGCCCGACATTCACTTAGGTCATAGTGGTTGCCTAATGAGAATTAACTTCTTTAAGCCCATTGTTATATCAGTAACGCACCATTCCTTGGACCATAGTAGTGGTCCAATGGGAATTAGCTTTGGGTATATTGCGCGAAGCCCATTGGCGCATTAGTAATGGTCCAATACAAATCATCTTATGATGTGTAAAATCTCACATTTTTGCTTCCTACTTTTAAACCATTGTCTATTTTGAGTTCCTGGTCCCATTTTTGCTGAGGACAAAATTCGTTGTTGTCGTAGCACGCCTTTTTCGGACGTGATATTTGTCATTAATGGGAGGCACAGCGCACGTTTGCCTTAATTATAAGTTGTCTCTTTCTGGCGGTTTTTGATGAAATGATACAATTTTCCATCAATGTTTATTTTGAGACGCGTCTATTGGGTTTTTTAACAGTCGTTTGATTTATTTTGAGTGACACGTGGCGATGTCTTACGTTTGGAGATGGTTTGAGACGCTTTAAAATAGGCTTTTTTCTTTTTGATTTATCGTCTATTCCTTCGTCTTATAAGCGATTTTTGAATTTTTATGGTTTTTCCCTTCTTAATTTCTTTGTCATTGATGGAGTTCAACGATGTTGCTCTTTGATCTAATGTTAAGGCGTCAGCTCTTGATCGTTTGAAGCCGTCCTGTAATTGCTCAAATGGTGTTCAACTGGTGAAGGGGCCGATGATGTTGAGGGAGAGGAAAAGGTTTGCTTGACGTTCCCTATTCTTGCTTCTGGGTTTTGGCTGCCTGTTCCACAAGAGGTGAGGGAGGTGCTGCACATACTTAACCTCGCTCATTGATAGGTAACCACAAATGGTTAGAGGATTTTGATGGGCGTGACAGTGATATGGCTCAAGTTGTTTAAAAATGAGGGGCGCCTTCAACTTACTGTAGTGGAGTTTTTGTATATGTATATTGCCTCTCCGGCAAACCGGGATGCTGGTGACGAGTGGAAGATCCACTCTCGGAAGACGGGGGCAATTTTTTAGATTCCCCATAGGGTTTCGTGGATCAAACGGTGGCAGGAGCAGTCTTTCTTTGTTTCCCAGGGTTTTGAATAAACCGATGAATTTTCATTGAGATCTTGATGGGGGGTATTGTCGGCTCAGGCTTTAGAAAAGCTTATGCTTTCTCGCCCGACATTACTTCGTGTCTAGTATGCCCTTGAATGGGCTAGGGATGATGCAACGACTAACAATTTTTGGGTCCATGGGGACTGGTTGCTCCGAAACGAGAACCTAGAGCAATTTCTAGGATATGTTGGGCTGTTGACATTGTCTGTGGATGCGCAGAGGGCGCAGACTACTAAGGAGGCTGCCAAACCTAACTCCTTTTTTCCTGGGTCCATCCCGGGTCGTTTAGATAAAGGTATGGTTCCTTCCCGTAGGTTGGATTTTGATCGGGAGCGAGTTCATTACGAGGTTCAAATCCTTGAGAAGGAAGAGGCGAACTTTGTTGCCTATTTATCAGGGGAAGAGGCGGAGGCTTTTGGATCTGATAGTTCCGCTCCCGTTGATCTTGTTGATGTCACCGCATTTGGGCATGCTAAAGGACCCTTTTTGGAAGAAGAGTTGGTTGGTTCTGTTGGGGATTGACCTGATGGTGCTGCTGGTGCTAAGTCGTCTAGGGAGTGATCCTCAAAATCTCTGCGCTGACAAGAGGAGAAAGTGGACTTATAAGACTGCCGAATGATGAACCTGCAGGACCACCGGCTGTAACCCCATTTGCTGCAGAACTAGACGAATCGTCATGAGCGGAACCCACCAGACGCAGTGAACTTTCCCCAATTGCAAAGTTTCACATTCAACAGGTTTTAAGGTAGTGGCGAGTTACTGATATATTACAATGGGCTTAAATAAGTTAATTCTCACAAACGACACCAACTGTTGAGACAATTGTCAACACAAGTAGCAACTCGAATCCATAGCCTGCTATGAAATAAGAAAAGGGTTAGTGATAGAAGGTTGCAAAGTGCCCGTAGAGGTGGAGTGGCATCCATTCCACCTCCGATGTCTAAATTAGAATTTATGGAAAGATTAGAAAAAGTAATAAAATAATAAATTATATTAAGATAAGTGTAGAGGGAATTCACTGTGTGTTTTTCAGAGGTGGTTGACTGTTCCTTTTATAGAATACCTAATTATGTGAGTGGTGGAGGGACTCTTACTTGACTCTCAAACTTATGGAGTTTGTTGCTTAGGTAGATTTCTTTCGTAATATTCGGTAATAATCTATTGAGAGGTTATGTGGCGGTTTTTAATGATATTTGGACTTTGTTTGGTAGGATTGGGTTTGTTGAGAAGATCCTGGCTTTCTTCATTCATTGGACAAGTGTGGTCTTTTTTGAACTGAATGACTTTGAGGTGGATTTAAGCCGCGTTATTGCTCCTTCTGCTTCGTGGGCTTCTGGCCACAAGGTAAGGTTTTTTCAGGCCTTCTAATGTGCCTACAAGTGGTGAGCTTTCTTTATGAGTAATGCTAAGCACTATCTTTTTATCCTCCTAAAGTTGATGTAGCTTTCAAAATCACTATTGGATCAAAATTCAAATATGATTCATCTAAAATTTAATGATGATTTTAAATGCCACATCAACTTTAGGAAGATAAAAAGAGGATAAAAAGATAGTCTCTAGCATTACTTTTTATTTATAAAAGGTGGGCCTTTTTTGGGCTTTATAAGGTGAAAAATATTTTGTCACACCAGTAGCCCGCCATCCTTAAGCCGCCATCCTTAGGCCTAATGGGAATTAACTTGTTTAAGCCCATTCTTATATCAGCTACCAAACAACTATAATTTACAATACCAAACCAGAATAAGATGATACATTTTACTAGATTAAGCTTATCTGTGTACTGGAATAGAAATACCCACCAAGATGTGCAACCAAACTACAGTCTTCTTCCGCCAATAAACACACACTTACAGCCTCGAGCTCACAACCAGGTTGCAACACCCTGTACGGTTGCTTCCCACGGCTGCACCCCGCTACTTCCAGTCTTCTTCGCTAGAGACGCTGTCAGCTACTGACTCAGCCCAGCGACACTGCTCCGACGTTGCTGCACCGTGCAACCCATCGCGTCAGCCCACGGAAAAATCGCACCGTCAATCTTTACTTCCCACAGGTAACCCACTCGCACGATGGTTCACCACACCGTATAGAAAAACACCCAAAAAAGAAATGCTTTGATACCAGATGATTTGTTGATTTCTTATTGTGGATCCAGACTGTAAAGGGTATCGTAGAAGCTCTGAAATGCAGATATCGAAGACGCTCTTAAGGAACCAAGGTAAGGTTGACTCTGCTAGGTTCTCTATAGTTGGTTAGTTTTTGGGGATTCTCTTTATGTAAGTTTTCAATTTTTGTTGTTTTCAAATTTCCACGATGTTCATTATTTTTAACTTTCCATTACGTGTTTATCAGTCAATTGTTGGGCTAAATGGTTAGAAATGATCCATATGCCATACTCTAGTAGCTAAACAAGGTTGAGTTTATAGATATTTGGACATTTTGTAGCCTTTGTTGATTACATTAGGAAGGGGAATTAATTAGTTGTCATGGCCATCTAAGGGGTCAAGTTTTGGAGCTGTCAACCAACCATAAGGTGCTTCCTAATGGTTGTTTGTCCCCAGAGGGAGACCTTGTGCTGCAGTTTCTCGATTTATCATTAGCTTGTCCCATCTTCATATAAATTGACATTCAACTGCTTATTTTGTGGTGCTGCAGCATTAATCTATCAAATTGATTCGGAGTGCTGTCACATTTACACCTTTTCTAAGAAGTTCTCGTCCTTGTTTAATGGGCCTTCTTCTGAGCAGGACGGGAAAGTTGTTCCCTTTGTGGATAATCGAGAAAATTCAAGAAAAGTTGAGGGTGTGAGACATGTAGTGGATGATGTGTGCCATATCTTGGAGAGTGGTCCATGGGGACCCGCCCTGGAGAATGCTCTATCTGTGTTAGATGAAAAACCTCAACCCGATCTAGTTATTGGAGTCCTGAGAAGGCTAAAGAATGTTAATCTAGCAGTAAATTATTTTCGGTGGGCCGAGAGAAAAACTGACCAAGCACATTGTCCTGATGCATACAATTCGCTGCTCATGGTTATGGCTAGGAGTAGAAAGTTTGATTGCTTGGAACCGATTCTGAAAGAAATGAGTATTGCAGGATTTGGTCCATCTAATTACACATGTGTCGAGCTAGTGGTAAGCTGCATCAAGTCGCAAAATCTTAGAGAAGCTTTTGATCTAATACAAACCATGAGGAAGTTCAAATTCCGTCCTGCATTTTCGGCTTACACAAATCTGATTGGTGCCCTGGCTGCGGTTCATGAATCTGACCTCACGCTCGCTCTTTTTCACCAAATGCAGGAGCTAGGTTATGAAGCAAGTGTGCATTTATTTACAACTCTTATTCGTGTGTTTGCCAGGGTGGGCCGGGTTGATGCTGCTCTCTCTCTGTTGGATGAGATGAAGAGCAACTCTTTTGATGCTGACATTGTTCTTTATAATGTCTGCATAGATTGTTTTGGTAAGATTGGGAAGGTGGATATGGCCTGGAAATTCTTTCATGAGATGAAAGCACATGGCTTGATGCCTGATGATGTGACATATACTACCATGATAGGGGTTCTCTGCAAAGCTTATAGACTGGATGAAGCTGTGGAGCTATTTGAACATATGGATAATGGCAGGAAAGTCCCTTGTGCATATGCTTATAACACCATGATCATGGGTTATGGCTCAGTTGGAAAGTTCGATGAAGCATATAGTTTACTTGAGAGGCAAAAACGAAAGGGGTGCATTCCGAGTGTGATTGCATATAATTGCATTATTACTTGCCTTGGGAAGAAGGGTATAGTAGAGGAGGCATTACGGATCTTCGAGGAGATGAAGAAAGATGCGTCGCCCAACCTTTCAACCTATAATATTTTAATAGAAATGGTTTGCAAGGCAGGAAACCTTGAAGCTGCTCTGGGCATTCGGGATGCCATGGAAGGAGCTGGCTTGTTTCCTAATGTTATGACTGTCAATATAATGATAGATCGACTTTGCAAAGCTCAAAAACTGGATGCAGCTTGTTCTATATTTGAAGGAATGGATCATAAAGTTTGCACCCCAGATGCAGTTACATTTTGTTCTCTTATTGATGGCTTGGGCAAACATGGCAGAGTGGATGATGCCTACAGGCTATATGAAAAGATGCTAGATTCTAATCAGATTCCAAATGCTGTTGTATATACATCACTTATTAGGAACTTCTTCAAGTGTGGCAGGAAGGAGGATGGTCACAAGATATACAAAGAAATGGTACATGGGGGCTGTTCTCCTGACCTGATGCTGCTTAATACCTACATGGATTGTGTTTTCAAAGCTGGAGAAATCGAGAAAGGCAGGGCTTTGTTTGAGGAGATAAAGGCTCGAGGACTTGTTCCAGATGTTTGGAGCTATTCAATCCTAATTCGTGGCCTTGTGAAAGCAGGCTTTGCAAAGGAAACCTACGAGTTGTTCTATGCAATGAAGGAACAAGGCTGTGTTTTGGACACTCGTGCTTACAACATTGTAATTGATGGATTCTGCAAGTCTGGTAAGGTTAACAAAGCATATCATCTGTTAGAGGAAATGGCGACGAAGGGACACCAACCAACTGTTGTTACATATGGCTCCGTCATTGATGGGCTTGCGAAGATTGACCGGCTTGATGAAGCATACATGCTCTTTGAAGAAGCAAAGTCTAAAGGAATAGAGTTAAATGTGGTGATATATAGTAGTCTTATTGATGGGTTTGGAAAGGTGGGTAGAATTGATGAAGCATATCTAATCTTGGAAGAGTTGATGCAGAAAGGTTTGACCCCCAATGTATACACATGGAATTGCTTGCTTGATGCACTAGTGAAAGCGGAGGAAATTGATGAAGCCCTTGTCTGCTTTCAGTCATTGAAAGACTTGAAATGTACTCCCAACCACATAACTTACAGCATTCTCATAAACGGTCTTTGTAGGGTTAGAAAATTTAATAAGGCCTTTGTGTTCTGGCAAGAGTTGCATAAGCAAGGGTTGAAGCCCAACACAATCACCTATACCACCATGATCTCAGGACTTGCAAAGGCTGGAAATATAGCAGACGCTAATAGGCTTTTTGAGAGGTTTAAGGCAAGTGGGGGTATACCAGATTCTGCTAGTTATAATGCTATGATAGAAGGGCTAAGCAATTGTAGTAGAGCAATGGATGCATATGCACTTTTTGAGGAAACTCGGTCGAAAGGTTGTAATATTCATACCAAAACGTGTGTTGTTCTTCTAGATGCATTGCATAAGGCTGAATGCCTTGAGCAGGCAGCAGTTGTGGGTGCGGTGTTGAGGGAAACGGCGAAGTCTCAACATGCTTCAAGATCCTGGTAATGTACGGGGCTGGGGGTTAGATTTTGCAAGTTACTGGAAGATTCAGAGTCTGTGATTTACTCAGTAAGTGGTGATGCCAGAAGGTTTTTTACTCATCTTACCAATGGGAGCAATTTGTGGAAGAGAGAGAGTTCTGTTCATGAAGATTCTTCATTCCACCAATTCCTTAATGGGGCCGAAGATGTTGCTGTCAGAGGTAATCTCTTCTCTGATTAGTAGCTAGTGAAGTTAGATGCAGAAATGAATCTCTGTTTGCAATAAGCCTTACACAGGAAACATTGTGGCATCCTTCCCGTAAATCCAAATTCATTATTGATTTAGAGGCAATGCCTCAAGTGGATAAAGTTTTCACAAGTTCAAAACATAGGATGCTAAGATGAAACAGGAAGCAGCATGCATAAGTCAAGCTCCTAATTTCTGTCGCATATTGATTTTTGGCTGTTCAATTCTCTATCAACCCAGATCCCCATAAAACCACTCAAGCGCTGTATAGGTGTGTAAAACAAATTCCATTTGTTAGAAAGTAAAGTACATTCAGTAAGGAGGGGAGGGGGATAGAGCAGAAACATACACTAATAAGCCTTAGCAGCAAAAGTTGAAATGCCTGATTGTTGAGTCTTAGACCCATGATTCTACTTACTAACGCATGTACACATTTTAATGGTTTCTCCAGAATTTTTGTGTCAATATTTTACGAAGGAACATATGATTGAATCATGCATGGTCTGAAACCTTTGTCAACGTTTCTTAAATTTCCCTAGTAACCTTTTGAATTGATGATTTATGGCTTCAGGCATGAGAGTTGCATGTCAAACATGGTGAATATGCCAAGAATGACATCAGGACATTCAGTTCATTTATACTGCTTCAAAATTTATGTGGACGCATTGGCATGGGCTTGTTGTGAGATTGGATGCTTCACTTTTCAGTGCTCTGGTTTTTAAGCAGGATGCAATTCATGCATGGATTGCATGGAAAGCACATCTCTGAATCTCCTTGGATACCATGGAGCCTCGTTTGCGGGATGCTTACACATATAGTCTATTAATTGAATTCTCCTCAGTCCCCCTAATTGTCTTTAGGTAATCTCATGCTATTCGGGCTAGTATTATTGATGTTTTGACCATCTTCTTCTGGTCTATTTTTTCATACAGATACTGTAGGAAGGTAAAAGCCATTGGAATTTGTTAGAGTTGTACATGATTATTAGTCTGCAATACAGTGATTTCTCATAAACGTGGCAGACCTGGCTATTTTTTTGAGGCTACCCTTCAAACTGACGATTAAATTTCAGCTGTCTCATAGCAGCACATGTATGATTCTCTTTCAACCATGTCATTCATATGATTAAAAAATTTATTTATAGAGGAAAAACCTTGGATAAGATTTTGGTTGAGCTGGATCGAGTTTGTATGACATTGTTATCTTATTCCTTTAGGTTAGTTCTGAATGCTGAAGGAGAGCGTACAAAAATGAGTCTGGGACTGTAATTTTTCAGCCATTGTGATTGAAACCATGTCAAGTTCCCCCCCACTTTTTCTGTGCTCTAGTGAGGTTTTGAGGATACCATTGGGAAACGAATTCATGACAGAAATATGCTTTATCTTTTCATCGTTCTTATTCATAGATTTGAATTTCGAAAGTAGTAAAAGGTCGATTTTCCATTATGTGGGAAAATCAGGAACATTTGAAATCCCCCTTTCTTCCCCCTTTTTCCTATGCCGAAGAGGAAGGTTCAAAATAAGTGAGAATGTCTAACTCTCTATTTTATAGTATTCTACTCAAATCAACAATGTGCTACATTCTAACATGTGACATGTACTTTCAAGTAAGTGTGTTCTGTATAATTATATATAATAGCGATTTTAATTATCACAGTAGGGAGTAAGCACTTGAAATACTTGTAACATTTTTCAAAACAAAAATGTGGTATGTGTTCGCAAGTGAAATCAACAAGAGTTTTAATCGCTTCAGGCAAGCCCTTGATAAAAGTTGGAAGAGTACAAACTTACAACAGAGAAGAAGAACATATAGTCCTTGTGCAAGGATGGCGTAGACAAATGGAGGATGTGTTTAAATTCTTATATATAATCTTGTGATAAAAATATAATGCTTAAACAACTTGAGAAATGGTTTAAATTCTTCTATGTATCAAGAAGTAATGATATATGCTGCATATTTATCTCACTTTTACTCTATTATGCTAACGTGGCAAGATATAGTAGTCAACTTATTGACCCATAACATTTTTCTTAAAATATATATATATATATATATATATATATATATATTCAATATTGACCCATATTTCCTTACAATCAATTATTGGATTTGTAGACTTATGTAGATTCTATATAAGTCAATGGTGATTTCCACAAATTTAATGGTTGATTGTAAGAAGATATGAACAAAATATGAAAAACTTATTAACCTCTAGCATTTCTCATTTTTTAATAAGAATTGGTTCAACGATGATCATCGCCTGTTGCGGTTGTCACGTTAATATAGTAAGATAAAAGTGTGATATATTATTATATTCTTTTGATAAAAATGGGAAAGGAGTGTTTTTAACTAAACATTTTTTTGTCAGAACTTATCATGTATTTGATTCCATTTTCATGACTCAAATAAATAGGAATGAAACCATGTCCAGTACAAGTGAGAGAGCCAAACAAACGATCATGCTCCATTGCTCCTCAGTCCTCACCTTTCTCCATAATTTTTTGGTTAAATGACGGGGTAAAGATCAAGGCCGTCCAAAAAGAGGGGGAAAAGAACGGTGTCAAGGGCCCTTGATTTTTCATGAACAACGCCATAGTCAACATGATCATGCCACGCGTCCTAATAACATTAAAATGTAGCGACTGCACATTTTTCAACTGCAGAGTATCCACTCCGCTTTAGAATGTGACCGTTACCGAAAGTCTCCAACGTCTCTTTTTTCAGAACTTTTACAAAATTTGAATTTTAAAACCTGAAAGTAAAGATCTTTTACGCTAGAGCTAGTTTGATATATACTTTCCCTGTTTGAATCAGAATCCCACCCTGGGTAGCCCTTTAAATCAAACTCTTCCTTCATATCAATCTCCTGTATTCTTTCTATCGCTCTCTTTCATAATGGCGCTGAGACCCATTGATAATGCTCTCCCAACAACACCAGAAAGGCCCAAAAAGCAAGCAAAAGTCGTGGTTCCAATCCAAAAACAATCTGATTCTTCTGTCACGGACGAAAACCAGGCACCATTGCCACCACCTGCAGATGCCACCGTTGATTATGTTTTGTCTGAGAATCTGAAGGCCATACCAGATCCTGAATCCAAGATCCAAGTGAGTCCCCTGTTTCATAAGTAAATTCTTTCAAAGTTGTCTTTTTGAGGAAAACCCATTTACCGTTTTGGTCGACTTTTGTTTCATGTGCGAAATGCAGAGCTTGATTGAAGGGTTAGATTCAAAGGATTGGATGAAAGTCTGTGAGTCACTGAATAACGCCAGGCGGTTTGCACTTTATCATTCCACTCTCCTGCTTCCGCTCTTGTAAGAGATTTCTCCTTGTTTCGTTTCTTACTCCATAGTCTGAGGGAAAAAGAATGTATTGCAAAAAACATTTTCTTTGGTTGAAGTATTGGGATTTGCTTACATGTATGATGTGAACAGAGAAAAAGTAATGTTGGTGCTGGTGAAGGCCATGAAGAATCCAAGAAGTGCTTTGTGCAAGACCTCTATTATGGCTTCATCTGATATTTTCAAGGCCTTTGGTGACAAGTTGCTCGACTCCTTCCCCTCCGATGCATTTGACCCCTTGGTACGGACCCACTTTTTTTCTTTTTTCTTTATTTTATCTGTGCCTTTGATAAGCGAGGATATCATGTGGAATATGATGGTGTCATGATTAACGGTTTGGATTGCGTGGATGGGTCCACAGCTGCTGCAGCTGCTACTGAAATCGTCTCAAGACAAACGGTTTGTGTGTGAAGAAGCAGACAAGGCACTGAGCGCAATGGTAGGGTCAATGAATCCTCTGTCTTTGCTCAATAAGCTCCGGGCAAATGTTAGCCATGCCAACCTTAGAATCAGAGCCAAGGCTGCCATTTATATCTCAAATTGTGTCTCAAAGATGGTAATTTTGCCACCAACATTAAGCTATAATTCTTTCTTGAGTAATAGTACTTGTATACTCATCTTACACCAATTAATTTGACGTGTTTTTAAGTGGCTCTCATTTTTTTTAGCAGTTGATATAAAAAGTCATTTAAAATATGTCACGTTAGCCGATATAAAATGGGTGTGGATAGTAATTGGTGTTGTGTAATGGCAGGGGCTGGAGGGAATGGAAGAGTTCGGGTTGGTTGCTTTGGTTCAAATGGCTGCAGATTTGTTGAATGATAGACTGCCTGAGGCGAGAGAAGCTGCGAGAAGTGTTGTGATTTCAGTATACGAGGCTTTTACAGAAAATGAAGAGGAGAAGCAGGAGGCATGGCAAAGCTTCTGTCAGTCTAACTTACCGCCTGTTCAAGCTCAGTCCATGGTCAAAATTATCCCTTCTCAATAGGGCTTTAGGGTAGCGGTGATGGTGGTGGCAGTAGTAGTAGTTTCTTCTCTTAAGGTGAAGATGGGAACATTTATTTCACGTGATTTTGCTGGCTTTACATGGTTCCTACATGAGGAAAAATGTTGAGACAGATATATATTTATGTAGTTTGCTGTAATTTGATTCTTGTTGCATCCACTCAGTTCTTGGGAGGATGCAGAAAGTAATAAAATAAAATATTTGGATCTTATATGAATTCGAAGCTGTTCTCATTTAATTTTAGAGAAATGCAACAGGTAAATTTGGCCTAATACTAAAAACTACTTGCTCAGCCCAACTTTAGTTTCAACGAAAGATTCTAGCTTCTTCCTTCAGCCCAACTACATATACAACTATCAAATGCTAAGATGTCTGCAACAAAAAGCCACCAACTTAAGTGAAAAGTTGAATAATGTTATACGGATTGTTCCCAGTAGTAATAACTGCAGGCTATCTTTTCCCACTTAATTCAATTCCTCTTGCAGAATCGCCGCTATCAAAACTTTACGAGCCAAGGTAGACAAAATTCTTTGCATATTCCACAACCACCAGGAAATAATGCATTGATGGAGGGTAGTTCTGGTTAAATTTGGAGCGCAATGATGAGAAACAATAATCACATTCTATCTTGAATTTGGCGTACAGTCACTCTAATCTCCTTCGACCAAAGAGTGCAAAGCCATCTCAACATCAGCAAATGGTTGGCCAGCATAGAGCTGAATCTGCCTCTTCTTCACAACAATTACCTTCATGGCATTTGCTTTTGCTGCTTCCAGAAGTTCCTGCAGGAATTGTACTTTGTCATGTTAACACTGATGTCTGTACAGCTTAAAGTAACGGCATCTAGGGATTATCATAACCTACTCTAAAACATGCAGGGACACTTGCAAGGTGCTACACACCCCCACAAATTGTGTTTTGGCCATTATCACTTTAAAAATAAGGGTGGAACCCTTTGAACAGTGAGTTTCATCTTCCCATATGGTTAGTTCGGGCAACAAATATTGCCTTGCATATGTGGGTGTACATGCAATATGCAAAGGTCAGGTCAAACATTCGTGTAATCAAGAAAGATTGTTTACCTTTATTGATAAAGGAACAATGTCAGCACTAAAATCACCCAGTTCTTCAAAAAATGATTCCAGTAGAAAACAGAAGTTTTTGGCATCAACTTGATCCTCGAAAGCAACAGTATAGGAAGAGATACTCTGTTCCTGGGCCTGAGACGCAGTCTTTAAGGTGTACAGTCCTCCCTGTCCTTCATCCTCAGAACCCCTACGCACCAGTATAACCTGGAATTGGATAAATATCAACTTGATGGTTAGTTGGAGACAAACAAAAATGCTTATTATTAGTTAAGACACTCCAAAATGAAAGGTCATCTTGGGACGTATTAAAATCATACAGGATTTATGTAACATAGCATTAAGAAAGATCTAAGCAAATAAAGATGAAAATTAGTCTCATGTCATAATAGATATACATCAAGAGTCAGCATTAAGCATTGGTGGTAGGTTAACTGATTGGCCATGTTCCAAGAGAAGGTCCTAGAGTGTATGTCGTCTATGTTGTTTATGTTGTCTGCTAATGGTATCATTTTACTTAACAAGACTTGAATTCTATGGGGAGTATCAAAAGATGCATATGGACCAAACTTTTACAAAACACAATCTTACAGAATATGTGAAATTTAAGTGCTGGTAAAATGTAGGCAAATGATAGGAAAGTTAAATTGCAGAGTCAAGATATACCCCAAGAGAGCCATACATCCATCTTGTGCTCATCCATAACAAGAACATGATTGAAGAGGATGATATTTTCTAGAGAGTTGTGTGATAAACAGAAAATTATCAAGTTTCATATGTGAAAAAAAATAAAAAAACAAAATAAAAGTTAGGAAATCCAAAAAAAGATTGTCTATAAAATGAGCTCAACTAAAATGATAGTTTTGAATGAGTGGAATTAATTCAGGTAGTGTTGAGAAGACAATGGCCACGATTGTTTACTCAAGTTGGTAAACTCCAGACAAGAAAACACTAAACAATATGGATCTCACATCTGCAACAACAATACAATCATGCAGAATATTAAGTTATCGAGAGAAGAATAATAAAAATAGAAAGTTTTGGTTACATACTAGAACATAAGGAAGACTCAACCACCAGAAATCAGTCTCATTTTTTGGTTGCTTTTCTCTGAATTTGTTAGCCAGCGTTTCATCTCCAACTTCTCTTTGTTTTGAACTGCCATTTATACTCAAAACAGCATGCTTATCAGATGTGGTGGTAGTTTCAGGTTTTCCATTTGCGAATCTTTGAGAATGATGAGTCCCCATCTTTACGTATTGTTGCGAATTTACTACTTCAACTGAAGGCCTCTCTAGACCAGTCTCCCGGAAGAAACCTAAAAACTTAACAATTAATTCAAGAATAAATTAAATATTATATGTGTACTTTGGATTTGATTGATTACAAATAATCCAGGAAGTAAAAGATGGTCACTGTGAATCTTAATAATTACTTTTGGTTTTGCAGTTTACAATTTTAATAGACTAACGAAATAAGTTATTGACCATAGATTTGATAAATTGAATTTTTTCACTTATGCTGCCAAGTAACTTCGTTAAGATATCCAATTAATAACAAAATTCAAAAGCAAAAATAGAAGACTGCTATTTACTAAACCACTATGTAAACAAAAATTTAAGCAGAAAAGCAACAACTAAGCAAAACTATCCATGCCATGCAATCACCAGGCAATTTAGTAACATTACCATTTCTCCGTTTGGCATTTCCAAATCCCATTTCCTTTTCCAAATCTGATCTCCGTCTTTCCTGATGGCCAGTATGCTGTTTGTTCACCTGCATTTCAAGGTCCAACAATTCCACACCATCATCATCAACACTTCCATTTCCACTCATTTTACCAACACTACCGGAACCACTCTTTTTTGTATTACGATCTCTGGTGCCTCCAAATCCCTTAGGACCATCAACCCGCTTCGTTGAAGGGCTAAACTTAAACTTTTTCTTAAACATCAACGTCCCATTCGCCTCATTCGAATCCGAACTATCCCTACTCACCCTATCTTCCCCCTTCCCAGACATCCCCAAATAATTAACAAACAACCCCGGTAACCCCTCCGGAGCTGAATTCAACTTCTTCTGCAACTTAATCAATCTTGCACCAATCTCCTTCTCAATGCCAACTCTCTGCCTAGAAACCACGCTCTCTTCACCAATGTCATCATCATCATCATCCTCAACATCTTCCTTCACCGCCTTCGCCTCACTCCTTCGCGCCTCCCTAGCCATTGCTCTAATCTCTTCAATTTTTCTTTCCAATTCATCGTCTTGCACATACCCAATTCCATTTTCACCCAACAAAAACTTCCCATTATTGTTTTCACCAATACCCAAATCCGAATTATCCAAATTTCTTTCTTTTCTATCAGTATTGGCATTTCCCAGTATCCAAACAGCACAGAATGTTTGAAACACAAAGATCCCAACCAAATATGCACCGTACTTGAGGACAGACTTGGTCGAAAATTTACCGACAATGCTATCATGTTCTGCCGATGTCTCGGATGCTCGGAATTCATCGACCTTATCGGCGGCGTAGTTATCGCTGGAGATTCCGTCAACTGGAGACTTGGAATCGAGGTGGGGTTCGAGAGGGGTTTCGGTTTCGGTTTCGGTTTCGGTTTCGGGGGATAGGATGGGAATTACGGGGTTTGGGATGAGGTTAGGTAGGGTTTTGAGGATTTTGGGGCGGAGATAGTTTTTTCTCTTGGTGGGTTTTGGAAGACAAGCTAACACAAGCGGTTTCGTACGCGTTGTGGCGGTTGGGTTAATGGAAGGTGTGAGGGGCGAAAGGGCGGCACAACGCGCACCCGCCATTGCTGATGGAGGATCAGTAGCGTGTGCCGAGGGCTTAGGAAGAGGTTTAACTGCCTGCTAACCTCACTTCTGCTAAATTGCCAAACGTACGATGAAGAGCATGTAAACTGAGAAAATCATTAGTTTCAGAAAGAGATTGATTTATTGTTTAGTTTAACATAAATGGGGCAAACTAAGAATAAAGAAATAATAAAATGTAATATATATATATATATATATATATATATATGATGTAATCTAAGTGCAGCGCGAGGCGTCGTGCCGATGATCGTCTTTACTGGCGATTTTTTTTTTTTTTTTTTCAAAAAAATTAAAATAATAAAATAATAATAAAAATTTTTTTCTGCCTGGCGTGCATCACTGTTGATGTACGCCAGGCGTAAGTTGTATCATTACTCTCTATATATATACCACATAAAATTCTACCACAATTCAGCTACTCTAGATATTTTAAGAGATTATGTGTCAACCACTACATGAACGTGGAACACCATTATATCTCAACTGCTATATAAACGTGGAGAATAATGCTATAAGTCTTTTTTGTGTCACTTTAAGAATAATGTGACTGTTAAAATTACGATTGAGCTTAAGATTAATCATTATTAAATTTTGATCAAATAGTAATTTTAAAAGACATCTCATTTTTTTAAAGACATAAAAATGACACAAAAGATAACAAAACAATTATAGAAAAATCTATAATTTAAACATATAAGGTAAAGGGGTCGAACCATCTACTCAAATTAAAATTCAAGTTCATTACTCTATCTTTATTCTAGACAAACATGTTAGCCTAAGGATCGAAATATTTTTGGCCAAAGTTGAAGATCCTTTGACATTCTTATTATTTTACCGGCAGCCCATGGCTGCTAAAACTGTACTAAGCTCTAACAAAAATCACCTTTCGATACGGCCAAGATTTCTGTTTATATATATATATATATATGTATAACATTTGTCCTGAGCATATATAAAGCTTTATCTTTGTGTGGTGATAATTTTTAGCATATAATTGGTTTGTCTCGCTTGAAAGAATGTGTAGCAATTTTGTTTTCAGCAGAGACAAGGAGACATGTAAACTTGTAGTCCAATCATTTAGCCAAATCAGCCGAATACCAACCAAGAAAGTTCATGTTCAGGAGTATCCGACTCTAACCCACAACGGTCCACGAGGCTCGTGTGTGGCTTTTACGCCGTCAACCCAAACCCAAGCCCCAGCCCCAGCCCCAGCCCCAGCCAAACACTCCAACTCTACCCCACACTAATCTCTATTAAGGATTTGGTGAACCGTTGATACAATGCTTAGTAAATTTGGTTGTTAATTTGAAAAAAAAAAATTGTAGGAGATGCACCAGAGATGTACAAAAGATGTAAAAAGATTATTTATCTACTAAAAATGTTAATTTTTTATTCTCTCCTCTTTGGACATAGTGAAATTAGATTAAAAAATATATTTTAAATAAAAAATGAAAATGAATAACTAAAATGTTTAAGAAGAATACTTAAAAAAAGAAAAAGATTAATTAAAATAGAAAACTATATTCTTTAATTCAAATTTAGTTAAATAAAAATTTACTTAGCCGAATGACAGTAATGTCAATGTGAATGCCAACGACACCTAAAAGCTTAAAAAAAAAAAAAAAAAAAAAAAAACCAATAAGACAAGAAAGCAATATAATCAGAGTTCAACTTCAACATAGTGACTTATAAAAAAAAAATAAAATAAAAAAAAAAAATAAAAAAAAACTTACTTCAGCATAGTGCCTTGGCTTCTGCGTGTGTGTTTTGTTGGGTTTGGAAACAAGAAAACCACAAAGCTCAGAGCCATGGAGTCAAAGGTTTATGTCCCTTTTTCTGCCGCACAAGCAGCGCTAGTAGTAGCCCAGGCCTACCCGCATAAGCGCGCGGTTCCCAGTTCATCCTCAGTGCCAACAGGTTCTCTTCCTATCCGAGCTCCTTCTACCCTTGATTCTGATTCTGATTCTGAATCTGTTGGCCTCAAAACTTTTAGTACAAGTAGTAGTTGGTGTTCGTTACAATGGGTATGAGTCTAACAAAAACTTTTTGACTGGGGAGGAGTTTAAGTCGGCGTCGGAGAGGGCTGCAAAGCCAGACGAGGAAGCCTTGGAAGAGAGTGAAAATTTTGAACCTTTGAGGCCTTTAGTGGCATAGCCAGATAGGAAAAGCTTAGAAAGTTCTATAGAAGACGAGGAAGAGAGCGGTGAATATGGTCCTGTTGTTGAACCTGTTTTGGTGGATAGTCTGAACTTGAACTGGATTATGCCCAAAGCTCATTTATCTATGGATGATGATGAGGAGGAGGAAATCGAGGGTGAAGTTGATGAAGATAGTGGGTGTTTGGGTATAGTGAGGGTTCCGGATTTTAAGGCATTAAAGTAGATTGATGGTTCTCCTAGAATTAAGGCATTGGTGGAGTGGAGGGATTCTATAACTGTCAAACAATCTGAGCCTCCCATGGAGGTCAAGGTTGTGGAGGTTGATAAAGTTGTTGAAGCACAAAATGGGGTTTTGGGTGTTGGAATAGAGAAGGCATTGGTTGTGGAGATGCCTGGTGAGGATACTGCATCGGCTGAAGTGAGTCAAGACATGGGTCCTGGTGCTGCAGAGGCGGCTTATGTTGAGTCTTTGATTGCAAATGGGGAATATGTTATGGAGAAAAATGGGAAGTTGGATGAGGATGCTAAGCATTCTGGTGAAGAAAAAGGAGTATACAAGGAGGGGATTGAATTGAATGCTGCAGATGGAGGGGAGTGGGAGATTATGGGACTAAGTGAGGATGCTGATCCAACCATGAAATCCACAACCCAGAGGGATTTAGTGGCAGATGCTGAAGAGGCCAATGAAGTAATGGAAAAAGCTTCTATTACAATCAATGAAACTGATGTAGTACGCTCAGACACTGAAGATTGTATTCATTCCAATTTGTGTAAAGGAAATAGAGGTGCCGCTCAGCTAGAGAAGCACAGTGCTACTACCATGGAACCTGACCTTCTGGAATTGAGTTCTGGAGTGGAGGAAAGTGTCAAATATGTGGCAAAAGAACCTATGTTTATCCAAAACAGTGAAAGCAGCATACTTGATGGTAGTGAAAGTTTTGATCTTGACAACAGGAGTCATAGTGAGAAACTAGAAAGCAAATTCCAGCCTGGAATTGAATTGGGAGTTGAATACCATGATGCCACAGCTTCCACCCAAGTTGAATCCCTTAGTAATGGGCCTGAGGGAAATGAACTTACTCATTCTAATTCCTCTGAAATTGTGATACTGAGTTCCAATGTGGCATATGAACTGAAACAAGTGAAAAAGTATGAAGCAAATACTGATCCAGACGCAATAAAGGAAGCAGCAGAAGGGAATGGAGGTTCACTGCCTGCTGAAGATGCCCAAGGTTTGATTTTGGGAAGCTCTGAAACAGCCAAGACATTGATGCATGAATTTGAGCAGAGACTAATTTCCTCTGATGAGGAAGTGAAGGGTCTTCAGGATCATTCGCAAAGGGTTGGTGGACAGATTGCCATTGACTCAGATGAGGAAGTGGACGAAGATAGGGATGGGGAAAGAAAGCGATTATTTAATTTTGTTCCATTGGAGGCTTTTCTGAAAGCGGTAACCGGTGATAATTAAGAGGAGCATTCTACTTGCATAGAATCCTTATTCCATTCTGCTCCTAGACTAAATCGCCCCGGCCCAACAGCTGGGGATGAATTTGAGTACAACCTAAGTGAGGAAGAAAAGAAGAAAATTGAGAAGATACAACTCCTAAGAGTGAAATTCTTGAGGCTTGTACAGAGGCTAGGCACTTCTACTGAAGATTTCAGAGTTTCAAAAGTTTTATATAGGTTTGTCCTGGATGCAGCAAGGAGGTACTCTAGTCAGACATTTAGCTTTGAGTCAGCCACAAAGAGGCTGGCTATGCAACTTGAACCAGAGGATAAAGATGATTTAGACTTCTCATTAAATATTCTGGTTCTTGGCAAAACTGGTGTGGGAAAGAGTGCAACTATTAATTCCATTTTTGGTGAGAAAAAAACAATGGTTGGTGCATTTGAACCTACCACAACAACTATGAAAGAGATTGTTGGAACAATTCATGGTATCAAGATAAGATTCCTTGACACGCCATGTTTTAGGTCTTCTGCGACGGAACAATCTATCAATTGAAAAAATATTAGCATCGATCAAGAAGTTTTTGAGGAAGTTCCCTCCAGACATTGTACTCTACGTAGATCGTTTGGATACCACTCAGAATAGAAATCTTATTGATTTTCCACTGTTAAAGTCAATTACTAGTTCTCTTGGTTCATCAATATGGTTAAATGCTGTTGTCACTCTGACTCATGCTGCTTCTGTTCTCCCAGATAGACAATCTGGGTCACCCCTAGACTATGAAAAATTTGTTCGTGAACAATCCAATGTTATTCAGAAGTCCATCAATGAGGCAGTTGGTGATCTATAATTGATGAATCAAAGTTGCATGTGTCCTGTGTCCCTAGTTGAAAACTATCCATTGTGTCAAAAGAGCAGTTCTGGGGAAAGAGTGCTTTCCAATGGACTTATCTGGAGACCCCATTTATTACTTATGTTTTACTCAATAAAGATCTTATTTGAAGCAACTCCTATATTACTACCTCAAAAGGCGGTTGATTACCAAAAGCTTTTTCGAATTGGGTTCTTCCTACCCCCAACCTATTTCTTGGCTTCTCTTCTGCAGCCGCATGTGCATCCAAACTCTCTGGTGTTCAGGGAGGTGATGATGTTGACTCAGATACTGAGTTGTTGAATTTATCGGTTTCTGAGGAAGAAGATGAGGATGAGTATGACCAGCTTCCACCATTCATGCCTCTGAAGAAATCTCAAATTGATGAGCTCAGCAAGGAGCAAAGAAAAGCTTATTTTGATGAGTATGATTATTGGGTGAAGCTCCTTCAAAAGAAACAGTTAAAACAGATGAAAAGGTTGACAGAGATAAAGGAGAAAGGCAACAATTATGTTTCCATGGAGGAAGATGAGGACCAGGAGGATGGAAGTCTAGCGGATGTGCCAGCTCCCTTACCTGACATGGTCCTCCCGCCTTCCTTTGATGTAAATTATCCTACATTCAGATATCGTCTTTTGGAACCTGTGTCTCAGCTTCTTGTGAGACCAATTCTAAGCACTGACGGTTGGGACCATGATCTTAGGTATGATGCTATCATGCTTGAAACAAGACTTGTGATTGCTGGTCAATTTCCTGCTGATTTTGGATTTCAGATCATGAAGGATAAAAAAGAGTTTAGTATGTACTTGGATTCCTCAATTGCAGCAAAGCATTGGGAGAATGCATCAACGATGGCAAGGTTCAACATTCAGACCATTGGAGGGCAGCTTGCCTACATCCTAAGAGGAGAAACCAAAGCAAAAAACTTCAATGTTAACAAAACAACTGCTGGGGTGACTGTCACTTTTTTAGATGGGAATGTGGCCACTAGACTCAAATTCGAAGATCAAACTGCTGTTGGAAAGCACTTACTTTTGGTGGGAAGTACTGGAGTTGTCAGATCTCAAGATGAAACAGCATTGGGAGCAAACTTGGAAGTACGCCTCAGAGAAGATGATTTCCCTTTAGGGTAGGACCAGTCCATGTTTGGTATTTCTCTGGTTAAAGTAAGAGGTGACATGTCTCTCATGGCCAATCTACAGTCTCAGTTCTTCATTGGACGGAGTTCTAAAATTGCTATCCGTGTTGGATTGAACGACAAACGAAGTGGGAAGATTACTGTTAGGACAAGCAGCTTTGAGCAACTCCACATTGCACTGTTTGCCATCCTTCCAATTGCAGTCTCCATCTTTAGGAGCATCTGTCTTGGTTTTGGTGTGAAAAACTAACCGAATTACTAGGTGGTGTTGGTTATTTTGAGAGGCTAAAGGCTTAGTGTAAGCAAGTTACTAACCTCTTTCTATAATAACATTTAGTCTACAGTTCTTTTAGCTTATTTGGTCGGTCTTATGATGAACTATAACATTAACGAGATGAAACTTACATATTGGTGTTCTTTGTTGCTTTTCATGATCTCAGTTGGTTAAAGAGCATGATGTAGCAAATTTTCGAGAGCTTTAGTATCTATTTTCCGTCTGTATTTGACAAAGGAAAAGAAAAGAGAAGCTCTATATATTTGGGCAGCCACCTTGATTTTGTTCTCATCTGTTCTGTGCAACATATAGCAAATTAAGTTTCAGCTCCAATGATGCAGTCCTACAGAATTTGAAGTACCATTTACGCTTACTGCTATGGTTCTAATGGTTTCAACCTTAGCTAGCAAAAGTGCAACATGCAGAGGACACAGAAGTTATACTTGATAGGTATTTTTGTCTTTTCACTTTTTGAATGGACAAAAATATCATTTCACTATAATTAATTGAATACTCTCCAGTTTAAATAAACCGGAGAGAATCCTAATTCATAGAGGACCGGGCCATATTTTGGCCATTTTTTAAGTTTTTATTTGTATTATTTTCTTGTCCTATATTTTTATTTGGGCATGTTATTGTGGAGCCTACTCCTCTTGGATTTTGTTCCTTGTAACCTGTTTCTCATATTGCTTAGAAAAAAAATTACATTTTTCCTTATTAAAATCTGTACATATTATCATTTTTTTTTTTATTCTTAAAACAAAAATATTAACAAACAATCTAAACAATTATAACTGTTTTTCAAACAAAAAAAATAAAAAACACCGCGCAACACTACACTTTCTTAAACCAATTTTCACACTCCCTTAGTAGCTTTTAAAGCCATTGTTTGGTGGTTTTAAAAGCTACTTTAAGGGGGGGGTGAAAATGAGCGTGAAAAATGAGTAATACTATACATACTATCACTTTTTTATAGCTATTTTTTTACACTTATAATTATAAGTGACTTTTAAAATTACAACTAAATTAAAAAAATAATAATAAAAATTCAATAATAATTTTAAAAATCACCAGAAATTATTCATGAAGTAGTGAGAGCGTGCGTATAGAAACACCACCCGACGCACATTAACGACAATGCCTTATCTGGAATATTTTCCTGCGATAATCCTTCCCAATTTTCCCATCCCTCTAAAAACAACCGTGCCTGCTCGACCGGAACGGGCCGGGTTGAGAATTGCCGCCCTCAAAAAAAGCGAAAACAAACTGCGATAATCTTTTTATCCATCTATTAGTCCCCAAAATGGATTAGCTCTTGCTCGAGTGAGCGAAGCCAAACATGTCTTTGTTCAAATCCTTCGCTGCAAACTCTTCCGCACTCAAACACAGGGACGCCACGATGGCGTTTATGCAAACTTCCCCATATATGGTATATATAAATTCACACACACACGCACACACACTCACCTCTTTATTCTCTGCTTTTCTTAGGCTTTTGAACAGTTCGTAGTAACTAGTACGCATTGGGCGTTAGAACTTGCTTTACGTTTGGTTCCCGAGAAAATAAAGGAAAAACTAGACGGCTTGTAAAAGGTTAAGGTTGGAGTGGTTGCTGTGTGCTTTCTGTTTTAGTTCTCTGTAAGCTTTTCTCGGCAAACAAACGGAGCATTTGGAGTTTGAACTAATTTTAAGTGCAAGTGATGATTGCGAGTTTCGCACACACAGATGGATTTTTAGGTTTTTGATTGCTTTGTGTTGTGACTTGGGAGAGTGCTGTGCTTGTTGTGAAATGGGTGAGGATTTTTGACAATGCAGTGAGTTCGGGCCACAAAGTTGGTATTTCTAGAGTGTTATATGAATGTTCAATGGCATTCAATATATATATATATTGGTTGTGGATCTTGGAAGGCTAAAACAGGATCTAGCTTGTGGCTCAGCAATTGATTAGTAAAATGTAATAGAGAGACTTGAATAGTATTTTCTTTTGTTAGAGTTTTATCTTTTATTATGTGTTTCAATTTTGTAATTATTCATTGAAAGAACCTTAGGTCGTGGTTGGTGCTATATTTAATGTCATTGTCTTTTTTTTTTCTTTTTTCTAAAAAAAATTTATTTTGTTCTTGCAAATGTAAGAGTCATTCAAATTGATGGTAAACAAGTCTTAGTTTTTGACAATGGAACAAACAGTCCGGTTAAACCATGACAGAGATAGGACCAACTTTGAAGTATGTTGCTATATCTTTTACTCTAAGTGGTCATAGAAGTGGGATTGTTATCTTGCATAAGAACATTTCACCCAATTTGAAGCTCCATCGAGATTTCTTGTGGGCTGAGCTAGGCGAAGAATCAAATATCACCTGGTTAGTTGATCTAATGCTCTCCAATTCTCGAGGGAGGTTTGGGGATTCGGAACTTGAAGATGTTTAATCATGCTCTTTTAGGGAATTGGTTGTGGCACTATGTACATGAGAGAGAGGCATGGTGGAGAGTTGTTGTGGATTCTAATTTTGGTAGTACTTGGGGCGGGTGGTGTTCTATTGATCCCCCTGGGCCATATGGGTTGGAGCTATGGAAGAATGTTAGAAGGGAGTGGATGATGTTTTATAGCCATACCGGATTTGAGCTGGGAGATGGTTCCAATATTAGACTATGAGATGATGTGTAGTGTGGAGAGATGACCCTTAATGATGCTTTTTCAGATTTATATAGCATTGCTCATGTGAAGGATGCTTCTGTTACAGTTCATTTCGATCTTTCTAGTGGTTCACTTAAGTGGAATGTAAGCTTTGTTAATGCAGCTCATGATTGTGAGGTAGATGTGTTGGCTTCATTCTTCACTTTGTTGTATTCCCATAGAGTGAGATGGAAAGGGGAAGACAAGTTTTGGTGGGTCGTTTCATACAAAGGGATGTTTGATGTTAGCTCCTTTTACAAGGTCCTTGCATGCAAAGATGGCCTTCCTTTTCCTTGGAAGAGTATTTGGCCGACCAAGGTTCCTTTGAGAATGACTTTATTTGCTTGGTCAGTGACCCTAGGAAAGATTCTTACCATGGATAATCTTAGGAAGCAGCATGCCATTGTGGTCGATAGGTGCTTCATGTGCAAGAGAATAGGAAGTTCGTGGACCATCTTCTTTTCCAATGTGAGGTTTCTTGTGCCTAATGGAATGCTTTTTGCAGTCGCTTTGGGTTGTCTTGGGTTATGCCTAGTTGGGTGGTTGATTTGTTTGCTTGCTGGTGGATGGGTGGGCTCTCTCAAAGTGATGTCGTGTAGAAAATGGTGTCTTCTTGCCTTTTGTGGTACATTTGGAAGGAAAGAACCGATCAAAATTTCGAGGACTAAGAAAGGACGTTGGAGGAACTCAAGTCCTTTTTTTATTCTCTTTACACTTGAACAACTCCTTTTTAGCTCACTTGGTGATTTGTTTTAATGATTTTCTTGTTCTTTTTTCCCCTTCTAGTTTGACGTTTCTCCTTTATACTTCCTGTGTAATTAGGTTACGCTTTGCACTTTTAATGATATTTTGATTACTACTCCTACTACAACCTATTAAAGTTAGGTTCCAAGTTTGCACATCATTTTTTTATATTGTATATCAAATGTAGCTTAAGGATCTGTTTAAATCTTGGAATTCCGAGAGAAAGGAAAGGAATATCATTAAATTGCTTTAGATACTAGGGATTTTTTTTTTTCCTTCCTTTTTCACAATTCTTTCCAAAATCCTGGCAGAGGACATAGGTTTTAGGTCATGGAATGTAGATTGCAAGTGTTACTGAAGGCCATTCCTTTGACATGTTATTGTAGATTCAATTGGTCATACTTGGGTTAGTTCAGAATGAAATTAAAGTTTCTCTGGGGTGCTGTTTCAGCAATTTGGACTTACGGGATGTTGGATGCAATACTAGGGTTGAAAATGAACCTTCTATAATGCGGGAAAAAACTTCACTGGAAGGATATTCAGGCTATTAAGCAACTATTAGAGTTCAATGTGCCATCTCCATCTTTCATTTTTTGTTATGCAAAATTTCGTATATGCCCACCATCTGGTATGACCGACCCTTCAGTGAGCTCTCTGTAGCAACATAGTTACAAACTAAGCATATATTCCTTTCATCAAGAAGTTTCCGGCTTATCCGACTTTGGGATTTTCAACTCTGCATCAAAAAATGTGCACAAAATCTTCACTGGCCTTTCAAAGTGTTCTTTTTTGCATTTTTCTTTCAACACCTATATTTGTATGAAATAAAATGCATGCAATTAAATAACTAGAAAGATTTATCAATTAGTTTAAGTTATTTAATTGCTCAATGTTTAAACATTAGGTTTTTGTTACAGTTGAATCCATCTCATATGATGATAGCATTTCTAAGTTGCAACTGATAAACTCTGTTGTATATGCTCAGGTTTTATCACAAAGAACTTGCTCATCTTTTAGGAGAACCACTTCTATCAGCTCATGTTATTTCAGAAGAAGCCCTTCAGTCAAAGTTGTCTCTCTCTTAAACATGACACACTACTCTACTTATTCCAGTGATGAATTCTATTCTTCCTCAAAGCGAAGATCTCGAGGACCTGTCATGGCAGCAAAGAAAGCATCTGAAGGTGTGTAATGCATTGATATTATTACTCAGAATATGTTTTTTAAAGATATACCAAGTGTCATGCAATCTTCTATAAGGAGTTTCTTGATATACTATTTTTGGTTTTCTTTTGAAGGGCATACATGCAACTCCAGTTTCTGATTGTTTGCTGTGGTTGAGAGTTTAGGGGCAAAGCAAGAAGATGGAAAGTACAAGCACACAGTTGATCTGCCAAAGACAACATTTGGCATGAGAGCAAACTCTTTGGTCAGGGAGCCTGAAATTCAGAAAATATGGGATGACAATCAGGTGTACAAGAGAGTTGTGGATAGAAATAATGGGGTGAGTTTTTTAGTCTTCTTAGGGTTTGTATAGTTCTTTGGATGTATTAGCCAACTTTTGGTTACTCTTTCATGGAAATGTATTGGCTGACTTTTGATTACTCTTTCAGGGAAATTTTGTTCTTCATGATGGTCCTCCATATGCCAATGGTGATCTTCACATGGGGCATGCACTAAATAAGATTTTGAAAGATATAATCAATCGTTATAAGGTACTTCTCTCTCCCTTAAATTTAGAATCTAATCTCTTACCTTTGCAAATTTACTTGATATTCAATTTCATAACATTAATTCGAGACACATACAAACACATAGAAACTTGAAAGCCTACACTTTCCTATGGTAATGCGTTTGCATTTATGTACACAGACAAACTGCTGACAATCTTATGCCACACCACCACCACCACCACTTTTTTTTTAAAAATTTTTTTTATATAAAAAAAAAAGGGAAGAAACTGCTTATGTGCTAAGCTGCTCTTAGTATGGCTGCCCCAAAATAGGTTGGAACATCCAGTGGAATCCTGTGACTGGAAAGTCACCACTGAAATTTTAGTAAGGAGATTCGAGTATAATGCAAGATCTCAAACAGTGTTGGCCTGTTTAGCTTTCTCGAGATTTGCAATATTAGTTTGAATATTTGGGTTACTTGCAACCAAAGAGTTCAAAATTTTGATTTTAGAGTCCTTTTGCGACACTGTTAACAACTTTAACACATTTTCCTGAATTTTGAATTTTTCCAACCAGGCTGTTTGAGTAGCCAAAATAATTGCCATCTAACTATTGAACAGAATCAATGTGATCTTTTAATCATGTAAAATAATACTTTAACATTGATGCTTCATTTTTTGTCTCTGGTCACTTTGGGTGTTAATTGAAATGGTTTAGAGAGAAACAAACTATTCCAAACCCCCCACCCCCAAGCAAGAAGGGTAAAAAGGGGAAATGGGATGGGTAAAGTCAATAGTTTCCAATGTTTTCTCTTTTCTTGATAATCCAACAGTTTCTAAGTGTGTAATTATACAAAATATTTTTGCACAAGTAGACTGTAGTGTGGCCTTGTTGTTTCATGCTACGTCATGATGTCATTCGTCTTCTGCCGCTTTAATTTTATAAAACGAATTAAAGATCTATGCAAGAATTTTCTTTATCATCATCAGCATCTGATGTAGCGGAAGACTAAGGTAACTAATCAAAGAGCAGTGTCTTTGATTCTGTAAGGAGAAGCGTCTTCGTCTTCTACTCAAAAGATAAATCAAGCCCGCAAGCTAAAAGAAAAATAAAATTCCGCAGAGTATTTGAGAGAGAATTCTCTGATTTGATAATAATTCAATGAGTTGAGTTTTACATAATAAGCAAGCCTATTTATAGAAGATGAATACTTGTAGAGAAAGTAAACCTACTCCTAGTAGAGAAAGTAAATCTAATCCTAATAGAGAAAGTAAATCTAATCCTAGTAAGAAAGTAAACCTAATCCTAGTAAGAAAGTAAACATAATCCTAGTAACAATAGTAAACATAATCCTAATAGGGAAAGGAAAATAATTAAAGCAAATCTAACCTTATTAAGGAAAGGAAATAAAGTCCTAATAAAATAAAATAAAATCCTAACATAAAATTGATAATCAGCGGGAATTGTGACAATCTTTTCTTTTGTACTTCCATTGTCTGAGAACGGATAAAATTCTAATCAAGTGGCGCTGCTCTAATATTATTTTTGATATTTTCCTTATTTTTGTTTTTACCGAAAATATAGGTAAATATCGTCCTACATCAGCATCCTTGTTCCTGCTTGAGAAAATAGTAGTTTATGAAGTTGGTTCAACACTTTTTTTTCCATAATATACCAATTTAGGCCTAGATGTGCTTATTTTGTGTTAGAAACCATAGATTATAAGGTGCTTTTATTTATTTATTTATTTTTTATTCATGGCAGTGTTAAAGCGTGTATGCTTATAATGAACTAATAGAAGTAGAACAAAACAGCTTTCATTTGACAAATTTGGCCCCTATGTTTATTTTATTTTTGATGAACCTTCAAAACTAAGCAAAATCAAATTAAGTTCATTCTTCTCATTTTGTTCTTTTGTCTTTGAGCAGCTTCTTCAAAACTACAAAGTTCATTATGTGCCAGGGTGGGATTGTCATGGGCTACCTATTGAGTTGAAAGGTAAGTGTGTTATGATTTTTTATTTTGTTTTGGCCTGATGGCACCCGCTTTGGACTTTCTCAGTTTAGTATGGTTGGTTTGTCAGTTTGAGATAAGGCCTCAACATGTTACCCCTCTCTGAATCTTATTAGTATATATACTTTTTCCTTTCTTGTTATTTTTTGCTCCTAATTGTTAGGTGGCTTCGCTTGTATACTTCTTGTATACCTAGGAGCACCTTACGCTTTTAATGAAATCTCGATTACTTCAATTTTTTTTACGGAAAATACTAATGGAGTCTCGATTTACAAATATTCAAAGCACGGGTCTTCATTTTATCAAATTAAAAACTGGGGTTTCAATTTCAAAAATCCCGAAAGCTCGAGGGGGTTGTGACATAATTTCATTTTTTTTTTAATTAAATTGTATTGGATTATGCAACTTATAATTAGCAAACTATCTAATAAAGTTATGGCCCCTGAAATACTGAAAAGTTTTAAAACTTCCTATTTGAGTCGTAAACTTTGATCTTGGTTGCTAAAAGTGAGCTTAGCTTGTGGATTTCTAGTAATTGAATGCCATGAGTGCACTTTTATTTTGGGTAAGAGACAACTCTACTACTGGTTTTTGTGGAACCTCAAGTAGAAGTTTGACGCATGCTTGACATTTACTGTCACTTTCAAGTATTTCAGTTCTGCAGTCTCTGGATCAAGATGCCAGAAAGGATCTCACACCGTTGAAGTTGAGAGCAAAGGCGGCTAAATTTGCCAAACAAACTGTTCAAAATCAGATGACATCATTTAAGGTCACATCCCCCTTTATTGTCTCAATTCATTGCTTGTATTTTGATCCATATTGTCATGTAAAAGTTTTGTTTTCTATTAGGTGTCTGTAATGTTTAAGAACTAATTAATTATCAAATATGTTGCCTTTATCTGTCTTTACGGAATGCTAATATTTAGTTTTTTAGTTTCAATTAGATGAGCACCTTCTGCTAGGGACACAATTGAACTTCAGGTATTATTGTTTAATGTTTGCAGCGGTACGGAGTATGGGCAGACTGGAGTAACCCCTATCTAACTCTTGATCCAGAATATGAAGCTGCCCAGGTAATTGCTTCAGCTTTGCTCATGTTGATTTTGCTTTAAAATGAATGTAGCTTTTACCACTCCTTATGTTCTGTCTCTCATGTTAAAAAAGTTTTGAATAAGTCAAACCATTTAGGATATACTATGGCAGCTTATGGAGACTCAAAATTGACTAATTTGCATAAAGTTGACATCTAGTATGGATGTTGCATCTATATGTTTTTTTTTATAAGTAATAATGCATTAAAGAGCGCAGAGGGGCGCAACCCAAGTACATAGGAAGTATACAAGAGAGCGACTAAGTAGATGAGAAAGAAGAAGAGAACATAAAAAGAAAATCAGGGAAATTGATCTCCAGGGGAGCAAGCCATCCTGCAGTCCACATAAAGAGCATATACAAAAAGAAATGAGCAATTTGCATCTATATGTTAACAATGTAATCCTCAAATTGATCCAGAAATGAAGCCGCATCAGTAGTTGGTATTAGTTTTAGAGGATAATTTATGGTTTGATATGCAGCCATAAGTTCATAAATTTGTCTAAGATAGAAGCTAAGTGCAACTGGTGCATCCATACATCAACAATTAGCCATATGTCAACAAGATAGATATCAAGGGTTGCTGATGGCACTTGGAAAACAAATTTTACCAAGAAAGAAAAAAGCCTCAATCTGTTTCATGTTTATTGCACCTTTTTTGGTTAAGTATGTTGACTATAAATGTGGTCGAGTCACTGAAAAATTGTTCCATTTATGTTGTATAATCTGCTAGATTGAAGTATTTGGCCAGATGGCCATTCAAGGGTATATCTACCGAGGCCGGAAACCAGTTCACTGGAGTCCTTCATCACGAACTGCTCTTGCAGAGGCTGAGTTGGAGGTACTATAGTATACCTTTTTTTTTTTCCCTTCTCTTGCATTAAACCTCATATGGAACATGTTACACAAATTTAATTTCCTATATTGAGGAGCTCTTAAGTAGATTTAGTTAAGCTTGGATTGTGTTCAAATAGTCATTTTCCTTCTACCATGATGCTGTACTCCTGATAACCCTTTCCAGACTCGGATTAGTATTTGTTAATAATTCAAATGCATTCTCTTATTGTTCAGTTGACATTCTAGGCAATGATTCAGTAAATTCAAAGATTAGTTGTTTTTCCTCAATTGGTTCACTATTTTGTTACAATTTGTTATGTATGGCTTGAAACTTAGAATAAGGCCCATGCTCAAACCTAGATATCATGTTGCTTGCTTATATTATATTGCAATATTGGCATGATTCTTATTTGTTAATTAACGAGAAATTTATATGCAGTATCCTGAGGGGCATGTTTCTAGAAGCATATATGCTATTTTCAGATTAGTAAATGCTCCTACAACTTCAAGTGGCTTATTAGAAGAATTTTTCCCAGATTTATGCTTGGCGATATGGACCACTACTCCCTGGACTATTCCAGCCAATGCTGGTGAGTTTTCCATTTATGTTGCATTTGACATATTTTGCTAGCATAAATTTTACTAATGCTGGTGAAAATTAGTATATGATCTATTTACTGAAAAAACATTTTAATGGTTGTAATATATAATTTTGCGTCCTATGCCTTCAACTCTAACCTTGTTGTTTTACTTGATTTGAGAAACTTTACCTTTCTGATGGTTAAATGGATTCTTTCCCCTTTTCTCTATAACCGATGCACTATAGATCAAAATATGCTCATCAGACCTTTACGTCATTGAAGTGGTGAATTCCAGTTTTCCTCTTTCATATAATCAGTGGGAATGCGTATATTGCAAAAGAAAACGTGAAGCTTAGGTTGTGGGATAGTTACAAGCAAAGGAAATCACTGATGTGCAATCTGAATGAAGACTCTTATTGTTTTCAATTTCAGATTAAAAATCAATAATAAATAATCATGGTTTCATGGTTCCTTCTCATAAAGTTCTGATCATGTATGGCATGGTTTTAAGAGAGTTGACAGCAAGAGAAATACTCATGCCTTGGTGTAAAAAGTTTATTATCATTTTTTATTTTTTTTATAAGTAATTCAATCTCATTAGGAATCGCATAGAGGCACAACCCAAATACATAGAAAGTATACATAAAAGATCTCTATTAGGGAGAAAAAGAAAAACAGAAGTCCAAAAACAAAGTAAAATTAGAAAAATGAGGACTATTGCACGCCACTATCTATGCATAAAGAAATTTGAACATAACAGATTTTAGTTTTACCACCAAAATCTTGTAATCTTCAAAGCTCCTTGTGTTCCGCTCTCTCCAAATGCACCACATTAACCACAAAGGACCCTTCCTCCGGACTTCTAAAATATTATGGCTTCCCAATTGGCCTCTCCAGCTACCCAACAACATTATCAACCTTCTAGGCATGACCCACTCTATAACAAAAAGACGAAAGAGTGCACCCATAATTCTTGCGCCACTTCAGAATGAACAAGAAGATGATCTATGGACTCCTCACTCTTCATACTCATACAAACCGTCTATCTTTGACTATAAAATATTTGCTTTTGAATGTTTGTGTGTGGATGGATCTTCTATTATATAAGTAGCAACATCATCATAGGAAAAAAAAGGCATCTATCTACGGTTAAAATTCAGAGGCTCTCTCTCTCTCTCTCTCTCATGCATGTGTGCATCTCATTATATGAACTTCTGCAACAGGGTATGCTGTAACCCTTTTTATTTTTCACTGTTATCTTGTGATCAGCGGTCGCAGTGAGTGCCAAGCTTCAATACGCCATAGTTGAAGTACAGTCACTCTCAGGAGATGCTTCTTTGTCTGCTGGAAATAAAAAACAAAGGCTTGGAAATATTCTTAAGGAATCGAAGAAGCCTTTCCTTATTGTAGCTTCGGATCTTGTGCCGACATTAGAAGCAAAATGGGGAGTGAAGCTTATCGTTAAAAAACTACTATCGGGATCAGATCTTGAAAACTTCAGGTCTGAATGCAATTAGGAACCTAAAACTAAACAATACCTAGATTCTCCTATTATACATTTATCTTTTTATAGAAATGAAAGAGCTTATTGCACAATTAACTTGTCTATGGAACTTGTTGTGTTAGTAAAATGCATTGTCTATTTGGTATATATAAAGAAATGTATTCTCTAAGGTATGGTTGTCAATGTTGGTTTCAGGTATATCCATCCAATAGATAACAGAGAATGTCCTGTTGTCATCGGAGGAGATTATATTACAACAGAGTCAGGAACTGGACTGGTCCATACTGCTCCTGGACATGGTCAGGAGGATTATGTGACTGGCCTTAAGTATGGACTGCCTGTACTTTCCCCTGTAGATGATGATGGAAAGTTTACTGAAGAAGCTGGACAGTTTAGTGGGCTTGATGTACTTGGGGATGGTAATGTTGCGGTTGCAAAATACTTGGATGAACATTTGTCAATTGTCATGGAAGAATCATACGGTGTGTTGTCTTTTCCCCAAATCAACCATCAAGGAAATCCCTTGTTATTTTCTCCTGACAATGAAACAGCCCTTGTTATTAATAAAATTCCTCAATTGATTCTCGTGTGCAGAACACAAGTATCCATATGATTGGCGAAGCAAAAAGCCTACAATATTTAGGGCAACAGAGCAGTGGTTTGCATCAGTGGAAGGGTTTCGAGAGGCTGCTATGAATGCGATTGGTGACGTAAAATGGATTCCTCCGCAGGTAATGGTGTTAGACTACGAGGAATCCTAGCCTTGGATTTTAGGGATTGTATGAGATATGTTTCCCAATGTTTATTTATGCCCGTTCTATTCTAATTCATGCTTCGGTTTCCTTATTTTTTTATAAAGTTATGTGGTTCTGGTTCATATTGCTCTTTTCATTTCATTGCATGATAGTAAGTTTGTTTTAGCTTTTAGCAATTACTTTGCCACAGAACTGCATTCGAGTTCTTGTTTTGATGTACTTCTGAGTATTTATTGCATAGGAATCATGTGGGTAATATGAAAGCATCATATATACGTCTATGTTTTCCTCATTTCTTACTAGAAAGAAATAAATTTATGCAATATTTGTCTTTTGTCATGGTATGATGTATCCTTACTCATTGTATCTTCTACATATGATTGATGATTGTTCAGTCAGAAAACAGAATTTCTACGATGACTTCCATCCGCTCTGATTGGTGTATATCGCGACAAAGGACATGGGGCCTGCCCATTCCAGTCTTTTATCATATGCAGTCGAAGGAACCTCTTATGAATGAAGAGACAATCAATCATATCAAGAGTGAGAGCTCTTTACAACATTGATTGCTTTCTCCTTTACTAAGTTATGTTCATATTCGGGACAAGTGTTATCCTCTTCTGAGCCGAAGCAGCAAGTATTAAAATTTCTGCTTCCACATGAATTTAGCTGACCTGAGTATGTTGGACCTATTAAAGGTTTATGTCCAACTAACGAATGTTATGGCTGTTTTTATCATTTGTTTGGCAGCGATAATAGCCCAAAAGGGTAGTGATGCATGGTGGTACATGACGGTAGAAGATCTTCTTCCTGAGAAATATCGTGAAAAAGCATCAGATTATGAGAAGGGGACCGATACTATGGATGTATGGTTTGATTCAGGTATAATAATACTGAAATGTAAAAAATATTCAAGCCTTTTCTTTTCTTTTCTTTGTTCTTTTCTCATTTTTGGGCTCAGGGAAAAAATATATATATGGACCTACTTAGCTATTTCATGTAATTTCATGATTGCCGGTTTATGTTCTCACCTGTATAAAGACGATCTTAAAGTGTATATTCTTTCAAATAACACAGTTATACCTCAGTGGTCATTGTTCGTAATATCTGAGATTGTACCGAATAGGCAAAGTTCATTCATCTATCTTGTGGTTAGTTTTTGCTGGATTTCTGTTTAGTGGAAAGAGTAATGTAAAATGTTCAATTATTGAGAAATTATTCCTTCTTAATTTGTCAATGTTTAGTGGTTGTGTGCTATTCCAGTCAGAGTTTTCTTTAGTTATAATAGTAACTTGTACGCACTACACAACTTTCACTTAAATAGCTCAATTAGAGCCCATTACTTTTTGACTAGGAAATTGTTTTGGAATCATATTAGCAGAAAATATAATTATAAACAGATGCTTATGTTTGAACGTGGTCCCTTCAGGTTTAAACCTAGTATTTTGAAGATCTCATTGTTGACTGAAATCTTGCATAATGTAAATTCTCCAGCCACCTAGTGTGCCTTAAACGGGAATATATGCTACCTTCATAATTTGTTGGAAATAATCGTGAGGGCTGGAGTAGGGGCAAGCTTGGGTGACTCTGGGAAAGCTGTGTTTAAGCACTGAATTCTTGCTACTTGGTGAATAACCTTTGGCATGAGTCTCTAACTAGTATAGTTGGAAGTCAAATCTTCTGCATGCCAACTATATTGTATATTATTGACGGGTTTGCTGTATAAGTGCATTACTTTGTCAGATTGCTTCTGGCTTTCTATTAGTCACGTCTTTCTTACATACATTAAATATTATTTATTTTTATTTTGCATGCATGAGCATACCTTCATTTAGCTTCTGAATTCTGTAACTGCTGTTTGAAAGGGGTCCATGATTTTATCTCCTATTCTGATACAAGGATTCTGGTTTTCCTTAGCTTCTTACTTTATTTTTCAGGCTCTTCTTGGGCTGCAGTCTTGGGTAAAAGAAATGGCCTTAGTATTCCTGCAGACTTGTACCTTGAAGGCACTGATCAGCATCGTGGGTGGTTCCAAAGTTCTCTGTTAACAAGTGTTGCTACAAGAGGTAATGAGCATCTGAACAGCTTTGATATTGTTTTCTTTTCTTTTTCTGGAATGGAGCATTTTTTTTATTCAGCTCACTTCGTTAAGAACTTATTATTCTTAGTCTCAAAAGTTAAAATTTCAGGCACATTGGTCTCTTGCCTGTGGTCATCAATTCCTGAAAAATTGCAATCCCATCTGAACAACACTTCCTGATGTGATTGTAAAAAATTTAGATGAAAATGGTATATGCTTTTCCTAAAAGGAGATAAATTGTAAGATCTTAACTTTGTCATCTCTATAATTTTGGTTCTTATGCCCAAGCAGTACTGAATTACTTATTTATCAAAAAAACTTTTCAGAATAATGTTGGGTGCTTGTATCAGGCTATCAAAAAACCACAAGGTTAATAAATGAGATTTTTGTGGGACAATGACAAATTACATTACTGCTGATCTGTTTCTGAATTACAATTACTTTAATTGGGATTTCGAATGACGCTTCTGAATGTAGTTTATCCTAGATTGATTTTGGATCTTTGGAACACAATATATGGTGCATTCTAGTGTACATTGTGAGACTTGCAATTGCCCTGGACTTACGATTGTGGCCGCTGGAATTCTAGTTTTTCTGTTTGCGTGATAGTGTACATTCCTCTTGTCACATTTTAAGCCATTGATTATTTTAAATGAAATAATTGATGTTGAACGACTAGACACTATGATGTCACACTTTTCTTTGATACAGGAAAGGCTCCATATGCCAGTGTTATAACACATGGATTTGTATTGGATGAGAGAGGTTTAAAGATGAGCAAATCTTTGGGTAATGTTGTAGATCCACGTGCTGTGATCGAAGGAGGAAAAAATTCAAAGGTCAATCTTCTCTATAGTTGAATCAAAGACCTATTCCAACTCTATACCTTCCCTTATCCACTTAAGCCAAGGTCTGATGGCATTTGGATGCTTAATGTTTTGGTTTCTGTTGGCAGGAAGCACCTAGCTATGGGGCTGATGTCCTGCGACTTTGGGTTTCTAGTGTAGATTATACAGCTGATATGATGATTGGCCCTCAAGTCCTCCGTCAAATGTCTGACATTTATAGGAAGCTCCGTGGAACATTGAGATACCTTTTGGGGAATCTGCATGACTGGAGGGTACGGCCAACTTGACAATCTGCGCTTCACCATAATTTTATTTGTTTCCACATTCCCAAAGTCTTTCACTATTTATCATTTGTTACCTCTTTCTCTTAAAAGAAACTTGTGATGCATTATATGCATTAGTTAATTTGTCTTGCTTTTAAATTTTAATTTAAGTTCCAATATTATTTTTAAATTATTTTTTTAATGCCATTTCATCTCTCGTCTTGCTTCTTTTACTTAATATTGGGCTATGTCTATTGGCAGGCTGATTATGCTGTTTCATACCACAATCTTCCAAAGATTGATCAACATGCGTTGTTTCAGCTTGAAAATTTTACAATGAACATTAAAGTGAGCTATGAAAAATATCAATTTTTTAAAATATTTCAGGTAAATATTCTCTGATCTTGTTTGATTTATTTGTCTAATTTACTGCTCGGATTTTGGAGTTCATGCTTTATGAGGTGGTTAGCATTCAAAAGTGGAGTTATTTTATCAATGTTGACAATTATCAAAGTCACAGTTTAGGAGTACAAGATTTGGTATATGTTTGTATAAGGATTGGTACACCATGATCATAAATGAAAACAAAGAAGAAAAAAAAGTAAACTTATCATGACATTCGAAGAGGGAATGCTGATTTTTGATCTATACATATGGTTTTATAGCTCTGCAGAAATTTTTTTGGGTTAGTTGCAACTATTCTCCCTAAACTATGAGGTCATTTGCAATGTCCTCCCAAAACTATATATTTTTGCAATCAACATCTTTTTTTGGTTAGTAATGCGTATCATTAATGAGCACAGAGGGGCGTAACCCTAGTACACATGATGTATATAAGGAGAGTCCCCATTATTGGCTAAAAGAAGAACAAAAATCCACTAATTCAAAATAGTTAGAAACATGAAAAATGTTATACGCACCTATCCAAATATAAAGCGATTTGACCAAGATGGTCTTGAGCTCATCCATTGAGTTCTCACAATCTTGAAAACATCTTGCATTCCGTTCTCTCCATATGCTCTATAGTAAGTGCAACGGGGATATCCTTCAAGTGGCTAAAGCTGAACAAATTTCAACATGATCTCGCCAACAATCTATTAAGTCTATAACCCTTCTAGGCTTCTAGGCATAACCCATTCTACTCCGAAGAGGCTAAAAATTGTACTCCATAATTCTCTTGGCACTTCACAATAGAGTAAAAGATGATTTTTTTTTGATAAGTAATAGTCATTGTATTAAAAGCACAAGGGGCGCAACCCATGTACATAGGAAGTATACAAAAGAGCCCACTACACGAGCTTTAAACTAAAAAGGACGCATATAAATCTATAAATTCCGTAAGTGTTAAAGCTTGCGAAGAAGACCCCAATACCCTCCAAGAGAAGAGTGTTTGTAGAACCCTTTGCTTCAATTCTGTATTGCCCATTTCATGATCCTCAAAGCTCCGCGCATTCCTCTCTCTCCATAAGGACCACATTACACACAAAGGAGCCATCCTCCAAATGTGCACGGCTGATTGCTTTCCCCTTTGCCCTCTCCAACTTCCCAAGCATTCCTTCAAACTCCCCGGCATCACCCACGTTATACCAAATAGCTGGAGGATCATATTCCATACCTCTACAGCAACTTCACAATGCACTAAAAGGTGATCAATAGATTCGCCACTCTTCTTGCACATATAACACCATTCCATCACAATGATGTTCTTCTTTCGTAAGTTGTCCAATGTTAAAATTTTCCCCATAACCACAGTCCAAACAAAAAAGGCCACCCTCGGAGGAGCTTTACTCTTCCAAATAAGCTTCCACGGACCATCCACCGGGGCTGAATTTAACTTCACCTTGTAGAAAGACTTCACCTCAAAAATTTTCCTCTTCGAGGGGAGCCAACTAATTTTATCTACTCCACCTTGCCTTGCCTGTTGTGAATAGAGCAATTCGAAGAATCTCGAAACCTCCTCCAATTCCCAATCATGAAAGGTCGAGTAAAAGATGATTTATAGATTCCCCACTCTTACGCATGCAACATCATTCCACCTCTATTACTCTTCTCTTTCTCAAGTTATCTAAAGTAAGAATCTTACCAAGAGCCATTGCCGACATTAAAAAAAAAAAAAAAAAAACTCTCAAAGGCACATTGACTTTTTAAATACTCTTTCAGGGAAAAGTTGAACCCCTCGAACTAGATAACTCGTGAAAAAACACAAACTTCCTCCTCTTTGAAGGGATCCACCGAAAGCAATCATCACCACCTTGTCTCCATCTAAGGGAATACAACAAATCAAAAAACACAATCTCCAAATCTACCTCCCAATTTTGTACATATCTTATAAAGATACATTCCACTGAATATCACCATTGGAAAACTGCATATTATCCGCAACCCACGCCTCCTTACAACAAGCAATACTAGACAATTTCGGAAAAGATTCCTTCAGCGGTTGATCCCCGCATCATATATCATGTCAGAACCTAATCTTAGATCCATCTGCCACTTCATATCTGACAAATTTGAAAAACTCCCCACCCCCTCCTAATATGTTTCCACACTCCAACTCAAAGGCCCCCTCAACCTCCTTAAAACACCGACCTTCACTCATACCATCATATTTTGCTTCCATCATCAAAGGCCATAAAGCCTCCTTCGCCGTAGAATACCACCATAACCACTTATCTTACTGTGCTTAATTAAACTAAATCAAGTTTCTTACCCCCAAACCACCAGATTGCTTAAGAGAACAAATCTTTGACCATTTAAATGGAACTTAAACTCATTGATGACTCCTTATAAAAAATCTCTCTGAAGTTTCTTAATCCTATTAGCCACACCCAATGGAATGGGAAACTAAGACAAATAGTATGTGAGCAAATTGGACAAAGTACTCTTAATCAAAGTCAACCTACCTCCCTTTGATGAGCCTCTTCTAACCTGCCAACCGCCTCTCCATTTTTTTGACAATGCAAATTCAATATTAGTTTACTATGTCCACCTCACTATCCAAAAAAAATTAACAAATTAGTGGACTGAGATGAACATTACAAATTAATGTGCACTAATACGTTAATTTTGTGGTGCACCCCCACCTGCCCATCAATCTATTAATTTTGTCATAAATTTGGACAATACAATTTAATCTTGTTAGTGTGGTGATTGAAAAAATTTCATAGTTTAAAGGGAACATTGCAAATTACTACTCTATAGCTTAGGATGGATAACTGCATCTAATCATTTTTTTTTTCTAATAATCAAGCAACACTTGCATTGTCATTTAAAAGGAGTGACCACCAAGTGCAAAAGAAGCGGACTACTAACTTTATCATTCTTTGTTCCATAGAAACTATACTAGGCTGGATCAATTTGTAAGACAGTGCCCACTAGAAATGCATGAAATTGTTAGTTTCTCATTAATAGTTGATACTTAAGTTTGATTCTTCACGTGTACTTGCCCTTTTTTTAGAAGAAAACACTTCTCAATCTACTCTTTGATTTGCCTATTCTGTGGAATTTTGAATGGAGGCGTTCTGTTTTCATTTTCAGATCATACAACGATTTGTCATTGTTGACCTATCAAATTTCTATTTTGATGTTGCGAAAGATCGACTTTATGTTGGGTAATTCTTCCCATACTCTTTTTGATCTTGAAATACTGCATTAGACATGCTTTTAAAATGAAAATGTTGATTTTCCATGCATTCGCATTCGTTGCAAACTCGTGTGTTACATTTGTCCAGTTTCTCCGTTAGCACATGTGGGTTAGTTAAATTAAAGCCTTAAAACCAGTTATCCAGATATTGGAAATAAAGTGAAACTTTTGGATTTTGTCTGCTCTGTCTAAACTCTAGATTTGGTTGTCCCAAAGTATTTGCCAAACTTGGTAGGAGAGAGTTCTGTTAGATGCTTTTTCTTCTAACAATTTATTGAACCTCCAGAACCTTGAAAATCCCTTTCAAGCAGTTCCATGCAGACTCATGTATGGAGCTATGCGCCCTATGTGGATAAGCATAGCACATGCACACACGGATGCACATACTTTGACAAGTTTCTTTGCTTTAGTTGAACTATGTTTCGTAAAACCTCATCCTGTTGAAGTGTCTATCTACATATGACTGATTAAAATGTAGCCTTACATTGCTAGCCTTGATGCTTACACCTCAATGGTGCAAGAGGCACGCCAACTGCCTTCTTTTTCCAGCCCTGTGTAGGGGTCCTGCTCATTCATTCACCAGTTTGTGGCACATATCTCCAAGATTTTTAGTCTAAATGTGTTTGTGCGATACATAATGTTATTCGAAGTTTCAAAATATAAGCTTTTGATGTTTTCTGTTAATCCCCCAAATAGGTGCAGTGAAAGTTTCTCTCTCTCTCTCTCACCCAAAGTTGGTAAATTTCAGGGGCACAACAAGTTTTACAAGGAGAAGTTGTCAAACAGTTCTTGCAGCACATATGCTTTCCATTGTGAGAGTAATTGCTCCACTTTTGCCCCATTTGGCTGAGGATGCATGGCAAAACCTTCCCTTTCATTATACCATAGAAGATGGTTCTATTGCTGAATTTGTTTTTGAATCAAGATGGCCAACCCTGAATGAAACATGGCTTGCTTTTCCTACCAAAGAAATTGGCTTCTGGACAAAAGTTCTCGAGGTAATACTGTTTTTATTTAATGATCACAAACTGACCTAATTGAGGGTTTGTGTATTCTGGATGTATGTTCTCATCTCAATAATGGATTGTTGACAGCGAAGTGAACTGACTTATAACCTTTTGTTCTCATGAATGTCTCGAAAACCTTTTTTCTCTCCCAAATTCTGTATTGAAGGACATTTGGAAGTTTTGTTGCTCATAAAGAGACATCTGATAATATTTCTGGTGATATTTTCATGAAAAACGAAGTTGGAAAGTGTTTTGGTACTTCCACATACGAGAGATACTCCTGATGCACTCTGACTACTATATACAATTTAAATTTTTATTTGGTCTCTGATTTCACAGTTGTCATGCTGAGTAACTTTCAATTTCCTTTTATTTAATTATCTCCCTTTTGAAATGCCATGTTAGAAGTTAATTTTGTAAAAATTGGGGGACTGCTAGTGATATCTTTCTGCAATCTACTTGACCAGCTGCGAAATGAGGTGAATAAAGTCCTAGAGGTTGCTCGTGGTGAGAAACTGATTGGTTCCAGTTTAGAAGCAAAGGTTTATCTCCAGACATCCGATACCAGCCTGGCATCTAGATTGTGTGAGATGTGTGCAGCAAACAATGATGCAGACACATTGCATCGCATATTTATAACATCTCAGGTATGTTGAGCTTTGTGGTATTTGCATCTACTCTTAACTGATCAACTCTATTTAGTGATCCAGGTAAGGCTGTTCATTGCGTTTTCTCCTTTTAGTCGGGGGAAGACACTGATGTGGTGCAATGAGCACCAACATACCAGTTCAACAAATTGGCTTGAGTAAATCTGTCTTGGCTATGTTTAGGAAATTCATCTATTGCTCGTAAGGTTATTTTGACTAGCCAAAAATATCAATAAATAAAAAAAAATAAAAAAACTCAGATCCAGCTAGCCAAAACTAATAAAGTATTCAATACGATTTTCTCTCGGCTTTGATAGTAGTAGAAATAGATCAAGAAATAATATTTTTAATGGAATAGTGAAATTGTAGCTAAAATGCTGAGCTGAATATAGGTGCTTTAGGAAAGTGATTAGTTAAAATATATAAAAAGAAAAGTGTTCTTTAACTAAAATTTAGCTAAATATTTGCTGAGTTAGTTGTGAATACGCTATGAAGAGCAAGTACTAGTTATATGACCATGATGTTGGGAAAAGAAAAAAAAAAAAAAGACGACACCAAGAAGCTATGACTTTTCATTGTATTGTATTTTATTTAGGTGCCTGAACCGCTTAAAAACATATTGTTCTTCTTACCTGGCAATCTGCAGGCAGAGGTTCTTCCCTCTTTAGTGAATGAGCTGATTTCACGCATACCATTCAGTGGAGAGTGCCTCATTCAAGGACAGAACAAGGTTTGGATTGGTGTGTCTCGTGCTGAGGGCTCCAAGTGTGAAAGATGCTGGAATTTTTCACCCCAAGTTGGCTCTTTTCTGGAGCACCCCACCCTTTGCAGCCGCTGCTATAATGTGGTAGGTGTTCAACCAATTCCAGCTGTAGCAGTTACAAGCTGAGATTTGGAGAGCTGCAAAATTTTCGATCTAGCTGACACAAGATTTTATTGGGCCAATTCAAATTTTAGAGCTTCAAGCATTTCAATTTCAATTTCACTTTACCCTTAGATTTATTTGATTCGACCAGTATAGTCTTTTCTGGCTTCCAATACCGCAAGCGAAAATCCAGTTTTTGCACAAAGTATTTGTTGAGACAATCAAAAAAATGGTTGGCTTACAAGGTATTTGCTTACGCAAAGATCATCAAATTGTCAGCAAAAAGAAAATGATCAGAAACTTGAGAAGAGTGCTTGGAAGATGACATCCTGATCCCATAGAATTCCAAGATTTTTTATTGCTCCAATTTCAAATTAATTAGTTTATTTGGTAATTACCCCGCAATCTATACATATTTATCATAATAACAAACTAAATACAGACAAATTATGCAACCCCCTTTTTTTTTTTTTTTTTTTTTTGGTAAGTAGAAAAAATGAATGACAATCGATGGTTATGATAATGATAAAATTTTGTTTGACATGAGGTATATATTCAAGTTAATTCTTAAATGCTAATATAAACACGTGTTTGTGATTAATTAACAACCCATTTGAACAATGGGTGTCTGCTTGTATTTATACTAAACACCGTTGTATTATTACCTTCGTGTCACAAAGAAATGAAATACAAAACAAGCATTATCTTCTTGTTCATCTTTCCTAGCTTTATCTAATTATGCGAATATCTCCAATTGAAAAATCAAAACAATTAAAAGCAAAAGGAAGATAAATAAAATAAAGGGAAAATTATACTTTACCCCCCAATGTTTGGGGAGATTTTTCAATTTAATATCTAATGTTTCAATTTTTGCAATGCACTCTCTTAAACTTTCAAATTTTTGCAATTTGACAAATTTTATCCCAAACTTTTCATATTGCCCCTAATTTTAATTTTTTTTAAATTTTTTTTTTTTTTTTTTTTTTATAAAAAATTAAAAAAAAAATTCGGAGTGGCCGTAGCCACCCCTTTGGCCATCTGGCCATTTTTGCACCCCCTCAAATCTTTTTTTCAATAAAAAATTAGGGGTAATATGAAAATTTTGAGATAAAATTGATCGAATTGCAAAAATTTGAAAATTTGAGGGGTGCATTGCAAAAATTGAAACATTGGAAGTCGAATTGAAAATCGCCCCAAACTTGGGGGAGGAGGGGTGGGGGTAAAGTATAATTTTCTCTAAAATAAACAATTCATTTATATATATATACACACACACACATGTTGGGGCCGAGAGAGAAATACCAAAAGCCTAAACTAATAGACTTGGGTTCACTTACGTATATATATTAAGTGCTCTTTTTCTTTATAATGTAGGGCTCAACAATAACACATAACATAACCATAATTAGCTTTATTTCAACATTCACATAATAGGCTACGTCCACGTATATATATTAAGTACATTTTTTTCATCATACTTTCTCAATATGGTACTCTTTTTTTTTTGAGAATCGATATGGTACTCACAACAACGCATAAATAACAATAATTAACATATTAAGGATGGTAGGTGATGAAGAGGTGCTCCACTTAGGCTGCTTGTCACCAAGAATACAATATAGTAATAAACGTTGGGTCTTTGGGGGCATATATAGTTGCACCTGCACTACTAATCCCCCAAAGGCAATCAGCATGGCACCCCTCATCGTCCCGGCTAAACTTGTAAACCAAAAAATTGTTATGAATAGAACTTTGATTTTGGTAGATCCACGAAAAATCACATACGAATTTTGTAGTCCCCCTAAAATTGGGTCTAAAGCGAAAACTGAGCGTCTGGTTTGTTGTGAGAAAGTGGGTACCAATGTTGTCTTCTGATGAATGACAGATAACCGTAAGCTTAACTGTCAAATCATTTCTTATTGTCAAGAGCACTCGGTCGTTTTGGAATATGTTGCCTTCAACGCCACTCTTAAATGGTCCACTCATAAACATAACCCACATGATTATCAATAGCAACGTTACATTTCTACCGGATGACATCATCTTCTTTCTTTATTTCTTACTTTTTTATCAACAGTTTGACTTTTAAATGCTCCCTTCCACGCACAATATATATATATATAGTGGTGAAAACTATACGTTTAAGAGGATAAAGTTAAAAAGAGAAATTGAAGTGGTCAACATATGCTATTAATTTGAACCAAATCTTACCTAGTTTACTTATTAAAAAGATGGTGTTTAGGTAGATAACATTTAGATTTGCTAATTTAATACATATCCCAATAACACATATGCTCTTTTAAGCGTTTCTGTTGCTTGTAATCTATCTATTAGTTTCTTTAGACACCTTTAACTAACTATTTTTATCTATATCTAATGAAGCTTTTTCTTTTTATAGATGAGATGAGAAAATACAGAAGAAAAAAAATATGAAAGATTGTTGAGAGGAGGATCCCACTCATATTTAGAGTGCTCTTTCTTTTTAAGTCATTTAATGAATAAAACATCCTTTTAAAAATAGGGTTAAAATACCTTTTTTTAGTATGTGCTTTTCCTTATTATTAAGGGAAAAAAATGCAAAATCAATCTTTATAGTTTACCTGATTTGCAATTTACTATATATGGTATCAAAATGAATTCAAATATTCATGAGGTATGCGAAAAAAATAATTTAGTCTTTAGAGTCAAATTGTGTTCACTGACTTAACAAATTCTGATTGCAAGAAACGTTAGAACGAATAAAATTGTGATATTTGTCCAATTTAAGTCAGTGTCATACTAACGGAATCTATTAAACTAGTTGACGAAATTTGACTATAAGGACCAAATTGTATTTTTGACATACCTTAGTGACCTTTAAGTTCATTTTAATATCACATTAAGTTAATTATAAATCAGGTAAACCGCAATGACTAATATTATATTTTTCCCTATTATTCATGTACACTTGACTCCTATGCGTACAAATCCTTCATGCATATACAATTATTTGTAGCTGATGGTAATAAAATTACGAGTTATGAGCAATAGATGAATAATATCTATAATTTGTTCCTTCTATATTTCTCCTTGTCCATGAATGTATATAAATTTCTTACAAATTGAGTCCTAAAAATTTCATCAACCTAATATCTAAAAGTGGTGCATCACGAGTATATGAGAAGCACATTTTTTTTGTACAATACTTTTAGCCGCTAAGTTGTATAAAATTTGTAAGAAATTTTTGTAAAATATATGGAATTGAGAAACACCTCTATGCATTCTCTCCACCGTCTCTCATCTTAATTTTTTTTTTTTTTTTGGAAAAAAAAAAAAAAAACAAATCGAGATTCACTTAGAAGAGAGGGTCTTGAGAACACAGAAGCATTTCTCTATGGAATTTAGGGGGCATTCTATGGAATATATTGTCAACAAGCGCGCACATTTGGTGCATGCATAATTGCAACCAGATTGCTACCACTATGACCATGTAAACATTCTTTACACAATTCTTTACACGATATCATAAGCCACTTAAAACATACCACCTGTTAATTCAGCTGTTAAGATATGTCGCCACCAACCACTGTGTCATTGCAGAAATGTTATTCTCCCGAAGATTTAACTTACAAGGGCGTTTGACTAGACAAAGCCCATTATAACGGCCGCTAGTTCCACCACTAGATTCACATTTTTTTGTCCTTGCGATGTAGCAGATAGTAGAATACCTTAAGCTAGGCCCAATCAGGACCTCATGGTAATTAATATACAGAGCTCAGATTTAGCACCAAACAGTATTTTACTACCTGTAAGGTTTTATCATGATGAATTGTACAGGATCTGCTGCACAACCACTCAAATAATAAATAGTTGAAACATGTCACCAAAATTTACAATCAGACCTAAAACAAATGCAGGAGGTTGTGGGGGGAGGGGCTTATAAGTAAACTTGGACGTGCCCCTATATCCCTTGCACTGCTAGCTAGGGAAAGAGGTTTATGTTACAAACAGGTGCCCATGTTAGAAATGTTGGTCGGGCACCTCTAAATTTTAAACATTTCCCATTATTGAATTGAGCTGAGCGTCTGAATTTGGTGATGGTTGCTGCATTAACTCAGCTTCTTCTAAATCTTGAGATTGAATTGGTATATCCTGTCAACAATAAAAACAAGACAAGAACGAAACCAGCATCAATCACACAAACAAATGCAAGAAAAAGTGCTCTTAACAGATTTTGCTCCATGCACTCCAGGTGTCGAGCTAAAAACTTATTTTGAAATTTGCTAAAATTTCAATGCCAACAGGAATATACATAGAATAGAAGAGAATTTTAAAGCACGAAAATGTTGGACTCAACAGACAACAATACCTCAACAGGCCAAAACTATTGACAGGGATTATATTAATTTATTCTCTTTTATTTTTTTTTTCTTGATGCAAAACACTGCTGTATAAAAGACCTTTGAATATCCTCAGCATTTGTAGTGAGACTAATGGGTGCAGGGAAACCAAGGGGAAAATTCTATACATAGACCTGGGGCCAGATTGAATGGTCGCCAACAATATATGCAGTGAGCTCTAGCTAAAACGGCACTTCCTCTAGTTGTAACAACAGGTTGGAAGGAATGTGAGGTTGTAGGTTCAAGACCCACACAATGGATGTCTAACTTACTACTAAAACAAATTCTCTTCACATTATGATACTTTGCCCCAGAATGAGGGTGAATTAGCTTGTTGTGCCCACCTCTTCCTTTCCTCGCAACAAAATAGAGGGAAAAACGGAAACTGCCAATTTTCCAACTGACCTCCTCAATTAAACTGCTTCATTTCTTATTATAGATTCTCAATATAATTTTTTGTTTTTATTTTTTTGATAAGGACATTCTCAAACTAGTAAACAAACATTGGAGTGGACACATTGGTCTAATAAGATGGTAAAAGTAAAGATGTGGAATAAACTAAATAGGATCAATGCCTCAGGTAGAAAGTTCTCCGCTCTTGCCTGACTAGCATCACATATCTGAAGGATAGAAATGCCATGACAGGGTTAGTCAATACCTGCGTGCTTATTAGCTGATGTTGTTGCTGATCTTGGGTTAACGGATAGGCTTGTGGTTGAGACATTCTGTAGTAGGGCTCCTTGAGATCAAGTTTGCATGATGATGTCTGAAGTATTCCTTCTTGTTCAGCACCAGGCCCCCACATTTTAGCTGGAGAAGTTGAACTTGTTAGAAAACCAAATAAACAAATCAGAGACACAAAAACAAGAGAGAAGATAGAAACCAACTTGACAATGTCAGATAGATCGTATAACTCTGAGCATTGTGCGCAATCATGTGGAGCCGGCCAGTAATTTCTTGTCCTGCCATGACATAAATTGGCTGAGAGAGAACGCAACGTAATTGGTACCAGTGCGTTGTTGGTGCACCAGGGGCAGTAGTAAGCCACCTTTGTACAGTGCTGTAGATCAAAGCAGTTTGAGCCCAAAAAAAAAAAAAAACAAAACGTTAAACAGATATAAACCACATTTTTGCACGGTAAAGAAAATTTTGGAAGGATGCAGTCCTGTCCAAATGCAGATATTATTGATCAAAATCAATAGATTACCTCCCATTGAACAGTACATCAAACCAGCAAGCCAAGCCATGCACTCTAGCACCCACCGAGGAGATAAATCTCAATGGAATATCAATTTCATATAAATCCTCTTCCTGTAGGAAGAAATTAAGAGAATGGTCTAACTACTTGTATGCTGATTTACCAATACGCATCAAAAGCAATCAACTATTTTGACGCATTGAGAAATTCAATCAAACAAAGAAGATACAATTACAATGAATGGAAATTGAGTAGTACAATTAGGGCTGTAAATGAACAAGACCACTCACGAACAGATTTGGGTTTGGCACGGATAAATAAACTCGGCTACAATCGTTTCATTTAAAGCTAGAACAAATTTTAGGCTGTATATATATATATTCAGTACAAGTATATATTAATATTATAATTTATATCTTTGTTTAGGATTTTAATATATTAAAAATATATGTTACATAATTTTTGAATTATTTGGTTGGATCCTAAGTATTTCCAACCCTTGCTTACTAATCCAACCGTTGTGAAGGAAAGCTATTGAAGAGTGGGCAGAGATTTCTTTCTGGTTTCTAATGGAGCATAACGAAGCGGCAAAACACAGAGAAAGTTCTAGAGAAAGCTTGAGATGTGTGAGCATTTCACACAGGCCGAGACTCGCATTTAATGTTATTGGATTTGGTGAACTTCCTCGTACAACCATAGGCCATAGTCTCTTCTACTCTTGTTTCTCTCAACTACTCTGTTTGTCAACAATCTGCTGGAACTTGGAAGTGCTTGTTGCTCGGGGAAAAAAAGAAAAGAAGGCTAGAAGTGCTTGTTTTATACTCAAGCTTCTTCTTGATCTTGAGGATGACAACTGGCAAGTGAAAGGCGGAGTGGAGTTAGGGCTCGCACCTCAGCAACCATGCCATTCACTCGTGTAGGCCGCTCTTAGAAGAGGCCCTGGCCCACTCCTCCTATGCCGAGTGGTGGTAGGACCACCAACGGCTCGAGTTCATCAGCTAGTGCACGTCGCCATACGCCATGACCTTCACTGCCATGTCAGGCACAACGCTGAGGCTCTTCACGATAAGATTACACTTTGTTTTTTTGTTATTTCTTGGGTCCTTTCTATAATGTTAAGAACTTGTTGGATGACATTTTGAAAGTACAGGTTTTTATTGCTTCCAAAATGAAATTTGCTTTTGTTAACTGAAAAGGAAGAAGATTAGTTGTTTTGAGAGGAATTTGGCTGGATGCGTGTATTATATGCTTGTTTTAGGCTAAGATTTGCTTAGAATTTGAGCAAAACATTGGTTATTGTTTAGGGGTCCTGCTCATTCATTCACCAGTTTGTGGCACATATCTCCAAGATTTTTAGTCTAAATGTGTTTGTGCGATACATAATGTTATTCGAAGTTTCAAAATATAAGCTTTTGATGTTTTCTGTTAATCCCCCATATAGATGCAGTGAAAGTCTCTCTCTCTCTCTCTCTCTCTCTCACCCAAAGTTGGTAACTTTCAGGGTCACAACAAGTTTTACAAGGAGAAGTTGTCAAACAGTTCTTGCAGCACATCTGCTTTCCATTGTGAGAGTAATTGCTCCACTTTTGCCCCATTTGGCTGAGGATGCATGGCAAAACCTTCCCTTTCATTATACCATAGATGATGGTTCTATTGCTGAATTTGTTTTTGAATCAAGATGGCCAACCCTGAATGAAACATGGCTTGCTTTTCCTACCAAAGAAATTGGCTTCTGGACAAAAGTTCTCGAGGTAATACTGTTTTTATTTAATGATCACAAACTGACCTAATTGAGGGTTTGTGTATTCTGGATGTATGTTCTCATCTCAATAATGGATTGTTGACAGCGAAGTTAACTGACTTATAATATTTTGGTTTCATGAATGTCTCGAATACCTTTTTTCTCTCCCAAATTATGTAGTGAAAGACATTTGGAAGTTTTGTTGCTCATAAAGAGACATCTGATAATATTTCTGTTGATATTTTCATGAAAAACGTAAAAGTGTTCTTAGAGAACGTGATTTTGCGGAATGAATTGTGCTGCTTTCTCATTAAGATTAAATAGAACAGAACATACAATTATAATCCATCACCAACTTTGATAAGTTGATGTGACTTCAAAAACTAATAACATAATCCTAACATAAGACTTAATACTAATCTGAAAGTAATAACAAGAGAATAAGAGAAGTAGAATGCAAACAGATGACTTAAAGAGTTTTCTGTTTGCATTAGAAGAAAGAGATACAGTACGACTAGAAGGCTTCAAATGCTTTGGTAGTGTGATCGATCGCACTACCAGGGACTTTTGCCTCAGAGGTACTGCGATTGATCGCAGTAACAGAAACTTCAAGGACTTCATCAACAGTATGTTTAACATGCCCCCTCAAGCTAAAAGGGGATGGAATCACTTGGAGCTTGGACTTGAGATAAAGGAATTGAGTTGAAGATAATCCTGAGGTGAAAACATTTGCAATTTGGTCGGCGGTGGAGATGAAAGATACTATGATGTCTCGGTTGAGGACTTTTTCTCTGATGTAGTGATAATCAACTTCAATATGCTTTGTTCTAGCATGATAAACCGGATTGGCAACCAAGGATAGTGCACTTACATTGTCACACCAGACAACTGGAGCCTTTGGAAGAGGAATTTGTATCTCTTGAAATAACATTCATAACCAAAATAGCTCAGTAGTAGTAATTGCAAGCGATCGATACTCAGCTTCTGTGCTTGATCTTGAGACCACAGGTTGTTTCTTTGAACTCCAGGAGATTAAGCAATTACCAAGGAAGATTGCAAAGCCAGACGTAGATCTCCTATCATCTGGACAGCCAGCCCAATCAGAATCACAAAAGGCATTCAGTTGAAGGTTGGTGCGGGAGTAAAACAAACCATGGTGGAGGGTGTTCTTGAGGTATCTGAGAACTCTCTTAACTGCTGACTAGTGAGTAACAGTTGGATGATGCATAAGTTGACAAAGCTGATTCACAGAAAAGGCGATATCAGGTCGAGTTAGAGTGCAGTATTGAAGAGCTCCTACTACACTTCTATACTCAAAAGGATCAAGCAGGGACTCTCCATTCAATCTGGACAACTGAGAACCAGATGAGCATGGGGACTTTGCAGGCTTTGCTTCAGTCATCTTGGTTCTATGGAGGATGTCAGTAACATATTTTGCTTGGCAGAGATGAAGCCTTGTAGAGCTTCGAGTAACCTGTATGCCAAGAAAGAAACTTAGAGAACCCAAGTCTTTAACAAGAAATTCCTTCTGCATTTGCCTAATAATCTTAGTAATCAACTGAGGATGTGTCCCAGTGATAATTATATCATCCACATATATCAACATAAAAACTATAATGTTACCAGTGAGAAAAACAAATAAAGAAGTGTCAACTAGAGAGGCAGTGAAGCCTATATCAAGTAAGTAGCAAGACAATCTATGAAACCAGGTTCTAGGGGCTTGTTTGAGACCATAGATTTCCTTTTGCAGTTTGCACACCATTTTAGGATTCTCCTTGTCAACAAAACCCTTTGGTTGTTTCATATACACTTCCTCATTGAGAGATCCATGAAGGAATGCATTAGAGATGTCCAACTGTCTAATCACCCAGTTGAAATGGACTGCCAGAGCTAGTATAATTCTGATGGTGGAGGGTTTTATTACTGGACTGAAAGTCTCAGTGTAATCAACTCCAGAGGTTTGTTCAAAACCCTTTGCAACTAGTCTAGCTTTAAATCTGTCTACAGCACCATTAGACTTCCTCTTGATCTTATACACCCATTTGTTATGAAGAGCATGTTAATGAGGTGGCCGAGGGCACAAAGTCCATGTTTTGTTGGAGAGAAGAGCCTTAAATTCAAGATTCATGGCATCTTGCCACCTGGGATCAAGAGCAGCTTTACTATAGCAAGTTGGTTCAGACTCAAGTAATACAGTATGAAAACTAAGTAGTGGATACCTAGAGGAGAACATCTTGTAGTCAGAAAAGGTTTTAGGTTTGAGGTTTTCTGTTCTAGACCTGGTAGTCATTGTGTGAGATGGTTGAAGAGGAGATTAGGCAGCAGCTGTTGAGGTAGGGTTTAGTTCTACAGAAGTGGATGAGTGTTGATCTATTGAGGGTGGATTTGAGAGGAGATGTGACCTAGATCTGGTAAGCATAGGATGCGATGGCTGAATATCTTGGGTTGCTGCAGTAGCAGCTGGTTCATCAGCAGGTATGATTGGTGCAGTAGGTGATGAGTCAATAGTGGGAGGAGATTGAGTGGCAAAAGGAGTATTTGCTGGTGAACTTGGGCAGGGGTTAGTATTGAAAGTAGACAAAACAGGTAAAGGAAAAGGAGAATTACCTTGTGCATGCAGCTTGGAAGGAAATTGTGCAGCTGCAAGATCCTTAGCTGGAAAAGAAGTCTCATCAAACACAACATGTCTTGAGAGGTAAGCTTTGTTTGTAACTGGATCAAGACATTTATAACCTGCATAGTTGTAACCTAAAAAGATACAAGGCTTAGATCTATACTCAAGTTTGTGGGCATTATAGGGCCGGAGCAATGGGTAGCATAAGCAGCCAAAGACTCTAAGTCTTTGGTAATCAAGAGCTTTAGAATAAAGTTTAGAATAGGGAGACATATTTTGGAGAGTGGGTGTAGGCAACCTATTAATGACAAACACTGCAGTAAGAAAAGAATCAACCCAACATTTATTTGAGAGGTGAGAGTGGGCTAATAAGGTTAAACCAGTTTCAAGAATGTGTCTTAGTTTTCTTTCGGCAAGACCATTTTGAGGGGAAGTATAGGGGCAGCTTTTTCTATGCTCAATTCCATTGTTTTGGAGGAAAGTTTGAAAGAGATGGGATGTGAATTCTCCTCCTCCATCAGATTGGATTGCTTTAATGGTTGTAGAAAATTGTTTTTCAACGAGAAGTTTGAACTTGAGGAATGCATCATAGGTTTCTGATTTGGCGTGTAGGGGATAGATCCATGTGAATCTTGAAAAATCATCCACAAAAGCTATATAGTATTTGTATCCACTAATTGACAGTATGGGAGAAGTCCAGATGTCAGTGTGAATAAGTTGAAGAGGAAATAAAGAGACACGTGTAGATGGAGAAAAAGCTGGTTTCTTACTTTTACCCAATTGGCAAGAACCACAAAGCAAATTTTTATTGATAACTGAATTTGAAACAGAATTTGAATGCGAAAGAGGTAAATTGAACAACTCGAGTAACTACATCATTAGAAGGATGACCTAACCTATAAAGCTATAAAAGACTTGTTGCTGTTGTGAGACTTCCTGCCCTGCTTGAGAGGATACATGCCATTCTCACTCTTCCCTTCCAAGAGGATTGCCTTTGTTTGAAGATCAATGATAAAAAAAAATGAGATGATGTTAGAATAAAGAAGCAGGAATTATCTACACAAAAACGTTGAATTGAGACTAGATTGGCAGCAGATTTAGGACAGTGTAAGACATTGTTTAGTTTAAAGATAGAATTAGAATGAGGGGATTAAAGAGTGGTAGAACCAGAGTTTGCTATGGTAAGTGCTGTTCCATTTCCCACGGCAACAGTGTCATGTTGTTGAAAAGGTTCCTGAATATTGGGGTTCTCCAAGTCTTGAGTAATATGTGCGTTGGCTGCACTGTCAGCAAACCATTGAGGGTCTTCAAAGGCAGTGTTGGATTGAGCCACCATTGCTGCCAATTGAGGAGGAGGATGTCGTCCTTGATAGGAGTAATCCATCCTATAGTAGTAGTCTAATGCTTGGTGATTGACTCTTCCACATATTTGACATGGCATGCGGGATGGTTGACGAGTGCCAGGAGTTGGCAACAAAGCAGGTGCACTATTGTACCTTGGAGCAGGAGAATAAAGAGGCTGTGGACTAGGAGGCCTGCTGTACCTTGGAGCTATGGTGAATGCAGGAGTAGCAGTACTGAATGCAGGGGCAGCAGCAGGGAATTGGGCAACAGGTGATCTAGGACTGAAATTTCTGGGAGGATACCCACCTCGGTTCTTGGATGATTTCTGACCTCGCTTCTGTGTAAATAAGGCAAAGGTTGAAGTGTCAACTGTTGAGGCTTGTTGTCGATTGATCAATGTTTCATGATTGATGAGTTCTTCTTGGAAATCATCAAGAGAGAGTTGTTTCTCTCGGGTTAGGAGGGAGACAGTGGTGACAAAGCTGTTGAAGGAAGGATTGAGGCCATTGAGAAGGAATGAGATGAGATCCTCATCAGAGATAGGTTTTCTCACAGCAGCTAGTTGATCAGACCAAGTTTTGGCTGATTGAATGTAGTCTGAGCAAGTCAAGGAGCCTTGGTGAAGACTCACCAATTGCCTTTTGAGATTGGCAATTCGAGACCTAGAATCATTAGCAAACCTGGTGGCGAGGGCTGACCAGACTTGTTTAGAAGTATCAAGTCCATAAACTGTGGACAAGACCTTCTCAGATAATGTGACATTGATCCAACTGAGGATGCATTGATCCTTTCTATTCTAGATGGTGAATTTTGGATTGAGAATTTCTTTTCCACTGTCATCAGTGATGAATTGAGCAGGGCATGGTTCGGTTCCATCCACGATGCCTACTAATTCATGAGTGCGCAGGATAGGCATGAATTGAGTTTTCCAACCAAGATAGTTTAGACCTTCAAGTTTTCCATTGAATTGAGAAAGGGTAGGTGGGGAAAAAGAAGGAGCAGAGAAGGGGGTATTTGCTGCCATAGGAGAGCAGTTTGTGTGATGCAGGAGAAGAAGAGAAAAGAAAGGAAAGCAGCTTAAGAAAGAAGAGCTATGGGGTGTATGCCTATAATGGCTCTGATACTATAAAAGTGTTCTTAGAGAACGTGATTTTGCGGAATGAATTGTGCTGCTTTCTCATTAAGATTAAATAGAACAGAACATACAATTATAATCCATCACCAACTTTGATAAGTTGATGTGAATTCAAAAACTAATAACATAATCCTAACATAAGGCTTAATACTAATCTGAAAGTAATAACAAGAGAATAAGAGAAGTAGAATGCAAACAGATGACTTAAAGAGTTATCTGTTTGCATTAGAAGAAAGAGATACAGTACGACTAGAAGACTTCAAATGCTCTGGAAGTGCGATCGATCGCACTACCAGAGACTTTTGCCTCAGAGGGACTGCGATCAATTGCAGTAACAGAAACTTCAGGGACTTCATCAGCAGTATGTTTAACAATGCGAAGTTGGGAAGTGTTTTGGTACTTCCACATACGAGAGATACTCCTCATGCACTCTAACTACTATATACAATTTAAATTTTTATTTGGCCTTTGATTTCACAGTTGTCATGCTGAGTAACTTTCAATTTCCTTTTATTTAATTATCTCCCATTTGAAATGCCATGTTAGAAGTTAATTTCGTAAAAATTGGGGGACTGCTAGTGATATCTTTCTGCAATCTACTTGACCAGCTGCGAAATGAGGTGAATAAAGTCCTAGAGGTTGCTCGTGGTGAGAAACTGATTGGTTCCAGTTTAGAAGCAAAGGTTTATCTTCAGACATCCGATACCAGCCTGGCATCTAGATTGTGTGAGATGTGTGCAGCAAACAATGATGTAGACACATTGCATCGCATATTGATAACATCTCAGGTATGTTGAGCTTTGTGGTATTTGCATCTACTCTTAACTGATCAATTCTATTTAGTGATCCAGGTAAGGCTGTTCATTGCGTTTTCTCCTTTTAGTCGGGGGAAGACACTGATGTAGTGCAATGAGCACCAACATACTAGTTCAACAAATTGGCTCGAGTAAATCTGTCTTGGCTATGTTTAGGAAATTCATCTGTTGCTCAAAAAGGTTATTTTGACCAGCCAAAAATATCAATAAAAAAAATAAAAAAATAAAAAACTCAAATCCAGCTAGCCGACAATGCATAAAAAAAACTAATAAAGTATTCAATACAATTTTCTCTCCGCTTTAATAGTAGTAAAAATAGATAAAGAAAGAATATTTTAAATGGAATAGTGAAAGTGTAGCTAAAATATTGAGCTGGATGTAGGTGCTTTGGGAAAGTGAGTAGCTAAAATATATAAAAAGAAAAGTGTTCTTTAACTAAAATTTAGCTAAATATTTGGTGAGCTATACGCTATGAAGAGCAAGTACTAGTTATATGACCAAGATGTTGGGGAAAAAAAAAAAACAAACTAACATCATGCACCAAGAAGCTATGACTTTTCATTGTATTGGATTTTATTTAGGTGCCTGAACCACTTAAAAACATATTGTTCTTCTTACCTGGCAATTTGCAGGCAGAGGTTCTTCCCTCTTTATAGAATGAGCTAATTTCACGCATACCATTCAGTGGAGAGTGCCTCATTGAAGGACAGAGCAAGGTTTGGATTGGTGTGTCTCGTGCTGAGGGCTCCAAGTGTGAAAGATGCTGGAATTTTTCACCCCAAGTTGGCTCTTTTCTGGAGCACCCCACCCTTTGCAGCCGCTGCTATAATGTGGTAGGTGTTCAACCAATTCCAGATGTAGCAGTTACAAGCTGAGATTTGGAGAGCTGCAAAATTTTCGATCTAGCTGACACAAGATTTTATTGGGCCAATTCAAATGTTAGAGCTTCAAGCATTTCAATTTCAATTTCAATTTCACTTTACCCTTAGATTTATTTGATTCGACCAGTATAGTCTTTTCTGGCTTCCAATACCGCAAGCGAAAATCCAGTTTTTGCACAAAGTATTTGTTGAGACAGTCAAAAAATTAGTTGGCTTACAAGGTATTTGCTTACGCAAAGATCATCAAATTGTCAGCAAAAAGAAAATGATCAGAAACTTGAGAAGAGTGCTTGGAAGATGACATCCTGATCCCATAGAATTCCAAGATTTTTTATTGCTCCAATTTCAAATTAATTAGTTTATTTGGTAATTACCCCGCAATCTATACATATTTATCATAATAACAAACTAAATACAGACAAATTATGCAACCCCTTTTTTTTTTTTGGTAAGTAGAAAAAATGAATGACAATCGGTGGTTATGATTATGATAAAATTTTGTTTGACATGAGGTATATATTCAAGTTAATTCTTAAATGCTAATATAAACACGTGTTTGTGATTAATTAACAACCCATTTGAACAATGGGTGTCTGCTTGTATTTATACTAAACACCGTTGTATTACCTTCTTGTTACAAAGAAATGAAATACAAAACAAGCATTATCTTCTTGTTCATCTCTCCAATAGAAAAATTAAAACAATTAAAAGCAAAAGGAAGATAAATAAGATAAAGGAAAAATTACACTTTACCCCCCAATGTTTGGGGCGATTTTTCAATTCAACATCCAATGTTTCAATTTTTGCAATGCATTTTCCTAAACTTCCAAATTTTTGCAATTTAACCAATTTTATCCCAAACTTTTCATATTGCCCATAATTTTTTATTTTTTATTTTTTATAAAAAAAAAAAATTGGGGCTTTGGCCATCCGGCCATTTTTATACCCCCAATTTTTTTTTTTTAATAAAAAATTAGGGGCAATATGAAAATTTTGAGATAAAATTTGTCGAATTGCAAGAATTTGAAAGTTTGAGAGGTGCATTGCAAAAATTGAAACATTGGAAGTTGAATTGAAAATCGCCCCAAACTTTGGGGGGTAAAGTGTAATTTTCCCTAAAATAAACAATTCTTTTATATGTATATATACACATGTTGGGGCCAAGAGAGAGACACCAAAAGCCGAAGCTAATAGGCTTGGGTTCACTTATGTATATATATTAAGTGCTCTTTTTCTTTATACTTTCTTAATGTAGTACTTAACAACCACCCATAACATAACAATAATTAGCTTTATTTCAATATTCACATAATAGGCACTTTTTTTCTTCATACTTTCTCAATATGGGACTCACAACAACACATAAATAACAATAATTAACATATTAAGGAAGGTAGGTGATGAAGAGGTGCTTCGCTTAGGCTACTTGTAATCACCAAGAATAGAATGTAGGAAATATCCTTGAGTCTTTGGGGGCATATTGAGTTGCACCAGATGGATTAATCTCCCAAACGCAATCAGCACGGCAACTGCCATCGTCCCGTTTAAACTTGTAAATCAAAAAATCGTTATGAATAACAGGTTGATTGTCGGATACCCACGAAAAATCACATCTGAATTTTGTAGACCCTGAAAAATTGGGTCTAAAGCTGAAACTGAACGTCTGGTTTGTTGAGAGAATGTGGGTACCGATGTTGTCGTCTGATGAATGACAGGCAGCCGTAAGAGTAGCCGCCATATCATTTCTTATTGTCAAGACCACTCTGTAGTATTGGAATATGTTGCCTTCAACGCCACTCTTAAATGATCCACTCATAAACATAACCCACATGATTATCAATAGCAACGTTACATTTCTACCGGATGACATCATCTTCTTTCTTTATTTCTTACTTTTTTATCAACAGTTTGACTTTTAAATGCTCCCTTCCACGCACAATATATATATATATATATAGTGGTGAAAACTATACGTTTAAGAGGATAAAGTTAAAAAGAGAAATTGAAGTGGTCAACATATGCTATTAATTTGAACCAAATCTTACCTAGTTTACTTATTAAAAAGATGGTGTTTAGGTAGATAACATTTAGATTTGCTAATTTAATACATATCCCAATAACACATATGTTCTTTTGAGCGTTTCTGTTGCTTGTAATCTATCTATTAGTTTCTTAAGACACCTTTAACTAACTATTTTTTTCTATATCTAATGAAGCTTTTTCTTTTTATAGATGAGATGAGAAAATACAGAAGAAAAAAAATATGAAAGATTGTTGAGAGGAGGATCCCACTCATATTTAGAGTGCTCTTTCTTTTTAAGTCATTTAATGAATAAAACATCCTTTTAAAAATAGGGTTAAAATACCTTTTTTTAGTATGTGCTTTTCCTTATTATTAAGGGAAAAAAATGCAAAATCAATCTTTATAGTTTACCTGATTTGCAATTTACTATATATGGTATCAAAATGAATTCAAATATTCATGAGGTATGCGAAAAAAATAATTTAGTCTTTAGAGTCAAATTGTGTTCACTGACTTAACAAATTCTGATTGCAAGAAACGTTAGAACGAATAAAATTGTGATATTTGTCCAATTTAAGTCAGTGTCATACTAACGGAATCTATTAAACTAGTTGACGAAATTTGACTATAAGGACCAAATTGTATTTTTGACATACCTTAGTGACCTTTAAGTTCATTTTAATATCACATTAAGTTAATTATAAATCAGGTAAACCGCAATGACTAATATTATATTTTTCCCTATTATTCATGTACACTTGACTCCTATGCGTACAAATCCTTCATGCATATACAATTATTTGTAGCTGATGGTAATAAAATTACGAGTTATGAGCAATAGATGAATAATATCTATAATTTGTTCCTTCTATATTTCTCCTTGTCCATGAATGTATATAAATTTCTTACAAATTGAGTCCTAAAAATTTCATCAACCTAATATCTAAAAGTGGTGCATCACGAGTATATGAGAAGCACATTTTTTTTGTACAATACTTTTAGCCGCTAAGTTGTATAAAATTTGTAAGAAATTTTTGTAAAATATATGGAATTGAGAAACACCTCTATGCATTCTCTCCACCGTCTCTCATCTTAATTTTTTTTTTTTTTTTGGAAAAAAAAAAAAAAAACAAATCGAGATTCACTTAGAAGAGAGGGTCTTGAGAACACAGAAGCATTTCTCTATGGAATTTAGGGGGCATTCTATGGAATATATTGTCAACAAGCGCGCACATTTGGTGCATGCATAATTGCAACCAGATTGCTACCACTATGACCATGTAAACATTCTTTACACAATTCTTTACACGATATCATAAGCCACTTAAAACATACCACCTGTTAATTCAGCTGTTAAGATATGTCGCCACCAACCACTGTGTCATTGCAGAAATGTTATTCTCCCGAAGATTTAACTTACAAGGGCGTTTGACTAGACAAAGCCCATTATAACGGCCGCTAGTTCCACCACTAGATTCACATTTTTTTGTCCTTGCGATGTAGCAGATAGTAGAATACCTTAAGCTAGGCCCAATCAGGACCTCATGGTAATTAATATACAGAGCTCAGATTTAGCACCAAACAGTATTTTACTACCTGTAAGGTTTTATCATGATGAATTGTACAGGATCTGCTGCACAACCACTCAAATAATAAATAGTTGAAACATGTCACCAAAATTTACAATCAGACCTAAAACAAATGCAGGAGGTTGTGGGGGGAGGGGCTTATAAGTAAACTTGGACGTGCCCCTATATCCCTTGCACTGCTAGCTAGGGAAAGAGGTTTATGTTACAAACAGGTGCCCATGTTAGAAATGTTGGTCGGGCACCTCTAAATTTTAAACATTTCCCATTATTGAATTGAGCTGAGCGTCTGAATTTGGTGATGGTTGCTGCATTAACTCAGCTTCTTCTAAATCTTGAGATTGAATTGGTATATCCTGTCAACAATAAAAACAAGACAAGAACGAAACCAGCATCAATCACACAAACAAATGCAAGAAAAAGTGCTCTTAACAGATTTTGCTCCATGCACTCCAGGTGTCGAGCTAAAAACTTATTTTGAAATTTGCTAAAATTTCAATGCCAACAGGAATATACATAGAATAGAAGAGAATTTTAAAGCACGAAAATGTTGGACTCAACAGACAACAATACCTCAACAGGCCAAAACTATTGACAGGGATTATATTAATTTATTCTCTTTTATTTTTTTTTCCTTGATGCAAAACACTGCTGTACAAAAGACCTTTGAATATCCTCAGCATTTGTAGTGAGACTAATGGGTGCAGGGAAACCAAGGGGAAAATTCTCTACATAGACCTGGGGCCAGATTGAATGGTCGCCAACAATATATGCAGTGAGCTCTAGCTAAAACGGCACTTCCTCTAGTTGTAACAACAGGTTGGAAGGAATGTGAGGTTGTAGGTTCAAGACCCACACAATGGATGTCTAACTTACTACTAAAACAAATTCTCTTCACATTATGATACTTTGCCCCAGAATGAGGGTGAATTAGCTTGTTGTGCCCACCTCTTCCTTTCCTCGCAACAAAATAGAGGGAAAAACGGAAACTGCCAATTTTCCAACTGACCTTCTCAATTAAACTGCTTCATTTCTTATTATAGATTCTCAATATAATTTTTTGTTTTTATTTTTTTGATAAGTACATTCTCAAACTAGTAAACAAACATTGGAGTGGACACATTGGTCTAATAAGATGGTAAAAGTAGAGATGTGGAATAAACTCAATAGGATCAAAGAATTCCTCAATCACTGCCTCAGGTAGAAAGTTCTCCGCTCTTAGGCTCCTGACTAGCATCACATATCTGAAGGATAGAAATGCCATGACAGGGTTAGTCAATACCTGCGTGCTTATTAGCTGATGTTGTTGCTGATCTTGGGTTAACGGATAGGCTTGTGGTTGAGACATTCTGTAGTAGGGCTCCTTGAGATCAAGTTTGCATGATGATGTCTGAAGTATTCCTTCTTGTTCAGCACCAGGCCCCCACATTTTAGCTGGTGAAGTTGAACTTGTTAGAAAACCAAATAAACAAATCAGAGACACAAAAACAAGAGAGAAGATAGAAACCAACTTGACAATGTCAGATAGATCGTATAACTCTGAGCATTGTGCGCAATCATGTGGAGCCGGCCAGTAATTTCTTGTCCTGCCATGACATAAATTGGCTGAGAGAGAACGCAACGTAATTGGTACCAGTGCGTTGTTGGTGCACCAGGGGCAGTAGTAAGCCACCTTTGTACAGTGCTGTAGATCAAAGCAGTTTGAGCCCAAAAAAAAAAAAAAACAAAACGTTAAACAGATATAAACCACATTTTTGCACGGTAAAGAAAATTTTGGAAGGATGCAGTCCTGTCCAAATGCAGATATTATTGATCAAAATCAATAGATTACCTCCCATTGAACAGTACATCAAACCAGCAAGCCAAGCCATGCACTCTAGCACCCACCGAGGAGATAAATCTCAATGGAATATCAATTTCATATAAATCCTCTTCCTGTAGGAAGAAATTAAGAGAATGGTCTAACTACTTGTATGCTGATTTACCAATACGCATCAAAAGCAATCAACTATTTTGACGCATTGAGAAATTCAATCAAACAAAGAAGATACAATTACAATGAATGGAAATTGAGTAGTACAATTAGGGCTGTAAATGAACAAGACCACTCACGAACAGATTTGGGTTTGGCACGGATAAATAAACTCGGCTACAATCGTTTCATTTAAAGCTAGAACAAATTTTAGGCTGTATATATATATATTCAGTACAAGTATATATTAATATTATAATTTATATCTTTGTTTAGGATTTTAATATATTAAAAATATATGTTACATAATTTTTGAATTATTTGGTTGGATCCTAAGTATTTCCAACCCTTGCTTACTAATCCAACCGTTGTGAAGGAAAGCTATTGAAGAGTGGGCAGAGATTTCTTTCTGGTTTCTAATGGAGCATAACGAAGCGGCAAAACACAGAGAAAGTTCTAGAGAAAGCTTGAGATGTGTGAGCATTTCACACAGGCCGAGACTCGCATTTAATGTTATTGGATTTGGTGAACTTCCTCGTACAACCATAGGCCATAGTCTCTTCTACTCTTGTTTCTCTCAACTACTCTGTTTGTCAACAATCTGCTGGAACTTGGAAGTGCTTGTTGCTCGGGGAAAAAAAGAAAAGAAGGCTAGAAGTGCTTGTTTTATACTCAAGCTTCTTCTTGATCTTGAGGATGACAACTGGCAAGTGAAAGGCGGAGTGGAGTTAGGGCTCGCACCTCAGCAACCATGCCATTCACTCGTGTAGGCCGCTCTTAGAAGAGGCCCTGGCCCACTCCTCCTATGCCGAGTGGTGGTAGGACCACCAACGGCTCGAGTTCATCAGCTAGTGCACGTCGCCATACGCCATGACCTTCACTGCCATGTCAGGCACAACGCTGAGGCTCTTCACGATAAGATTACACTTTGTTTTTTTGTTATTTCTTGGGTCCTTTCTATAATGTTAAGAACTTGTTGGATGACATTTTGAAAGTACAGGTTTTTATTGCTTCCAAAATGAAATTTGCTTTTGTTAACTGAAAAGGAAGAAGATTAGTTGTTTTGAGAGGAATTTGGCTGGATGCGTGTATTATATGCTTGTTTTAGGCTAAGATTTGCTTAGAATTTGAGCAAAACATTGGTTATTGTTTAGGGGTCCTGCTCATTCATTCACCAGTTTGTGGCACATATCTCCAAGATTTTTAGTCTAAATGTGTTTGTGCGATACATAATGTTATTCGAAGTTTCAAAATATAAGCTTTTGATGTTTTCTGTTAATCCCCCATATAGATGCAGTGAAAGTCTCTCTCTCTCTCTCTCTCTCTCTCACCCAAAGTTGGTAACTTTCAGGGTCACAACAAGTTTTACAAGGAGAAGTTGTCAAACAGTTCTTGCAGCACATCTGCTTTCCATTGTGAGAGTAATTGCTCCACTTTTGCCCCATTTGGCTGAGGATGCATGGCAAAACCTTCCCTTTCATTATACCATAGATGATGGTTCTATTGCTGAATTTGTTTTTGAATCAAGATGGCCAACCCTGAATGAAACATGGCTTGCTTTTCCTACCAAAGAAATTGACTTCTGGACAAAAGTTCTCGAGGTAATACTGTTTTTATTTAATGATCACAAACTGACCTAATTGAGGGTTTGTGTATTCTGGATGTATGTTCTCATCTCAATAATGGATTGTTGACAGCGAAGTTAACTGACTTATAATATTTTGGTTTCATGAATGTCTCGAATACCTTTTTTCTCTCCCAAATTCTGTAGTGAAAGACATTTGGAAGTTTTGTTGCTCATAAAGAGACATCTGATAATATTTCTGTTGATATTTTCATGAAAAACGTAAAAGTGTTCTTAGAGAACGTGATTTTGCGGAATGAATTGTGCTGCTTTCTCATTAAGATTAAATAGAACAGAACATACAATTATAATCCATCACCAACTTTGATAAGTTGATGTGAATTCAAAAACTAATAACATAATCCTAACATAAGGCTTAATACTAATCTGAAAGTAATAACAAGAGAATAAGAGAAGTAGAATGCAAACAGATGACTTAAAGAGTTATCTGTTTGCATTAGAAGAAAGAGATACAGTACGACTAGAAGACTTCAAATGCTCTGGAAGTGCGATCGATCGCACTACCAGAGACTTTTGCCTCAGAGGGACTGCGATCAATTGCAGTAACAGAAACTTCAGGGACTTCATCAGCAGTATGTTTAACAATGCGAAGTTGGGAAGTGTTTTGGTACTTCCACATACGAGAGATACTCCTCATGCACTCTAACTACTATATACAATTTAAATTTTTATTTGGCCTTTGATTTCACAGTTGTCATGCTGAGTAACTTTCAATTTCCTTTTATTTAATTATCTCCCATTTGAAATGCCATGTTAGAAGTTAATTTCGTAAAAATTGGGGGACTGCTAGTGATATCTTTCTGCAATCTACTTGACCAGCTGCGAAATGAGGTGAATAAAGTCCTAGAGGTTGCTCGTGGTGAGAAACTGATTGGTTCCAGTTTAGAAGCAAAGGTTTATCTTCAGACATCCGATACCAGCCTGGCATCTAGATTGTGTGAGATGTGTGCAGCAAACAATGATGTAGACACATTGCATCGCATATTGATAACATCTCAGGTATGTTGAGCTTTGTGGTATTTGCATCTACTCTTAACTGATCAATTCTATTTAGTGATCCAGGTAAGGCTGTTCATTGCGTTTTCTCCTTTTAGTCGGGGGAAGACACTGATGTAGTGCAATGAGCACCAACATACTAGTTCAACAAATTGGCTTGAGTAAATCTGTCTTGGCTATGTTTAGGAAATTCATCTGTTGCTCAAAAAGGTTATTTTGACCAGCCAAAAATATCAATAAAAAAAATAAAAAAATAAAAAACTCAAATCCAGCTAGCCGACAATGCATAAAAAAAACTAATAAAGTATTCAATACAATTTTCTCTCCGCTTTAATAGTAGTAAAAATAGATAAAGAAAGAATATTTTAAATGGAATAGTGAAAGTGTAGCTAAAATATTGAGCTAGATGTAGGTGCTTTGGGAAATTGAGTAGCTAAAATATATAAAAAGAAAAGTGTTCTTTAACTAAAATTTAGCTAAATATTTGGTGAGCTATACGCTATGAAGAGCAAGTACTAGTTATATGACCAAGATGTTGGGGAAAAAAAAAAAACAAACTAACATCATGCACCAAGAAGCTATGACTTTTCATTGTATTGGATTTTATTTAGGTGCCTGAACCACTTAAAAACATATTGTTCTTCTTACCTGGCAATTTGCAGGCAGAGGTTCTTCCCTCTTTATAGAATGAGCTAATTTCACGCATACCATTCAGTGGAGAGTGCCTCATTGAAGGACAGAGCAAGGTTTGGATTGGTGTGTCTCGTGCTGAGGGCTCCAAGTGTGAAAGATGCTGGAATTTTTCACCCCAAGTTGGCTCTTTTCTGGAGCACCCCACCCTTTGCAGCCGCTGCTATAATGTGGTAGGTGTTCAACCAATTCCAGATGTAGCAGTTACAAGCTGAGATTTGGAGAGCTGCAAAATTTTCGATCTAGCTGACACAAGATTTTATTGGGCCAATTCAAATGTTAGAGCTTCAAGCATTTCAATTTCAATTTCAATTTCACTTTACCCTTAGATTTATTTGATTCGACCAGTATAGTCTTTTCTGGCTTCCAATACCGCAAGCGAAAATCCAGTTTTTGCACAAAGTATTTGTTGAGACAGTCAAAAAATTAGTTGGCTTACAAGGTATTTGCTTACGCAAAGATCATCAAATTGTCAGCAAAAAGAAAATGATCAGAAACTTGAGAAGAGTGCTTGGAAGATGACATCCTGATCCCATAGAATTCCAAGATTTTTTATTGCTCCAATTTCAAATTAATTAGTTTATTTGGTAATTACCCCGCAATCTATACATATTTATCATAATAACAAACTAAATACAGACAAATTATGCAACCCCTTTTTTTTTTTTGGTAAGTAGAAAAAATGAATGACAATCGGTGGTTATGATAATGATAAAATTTTGTTTGACATGAGGTATATATTCAAGTTAATTCTTAAATGCTAATATAAACACGTGTTTGTGATTAATTAACAACCCATTTGAACAATGGGTGTCTGCTTGTATTTATACTAAACACCGTTGTATTACCTTCTTGTTACAAAGAAATGAAATACAAAACAAGCATTATCTTCTTGTTCATCTCTCCAATAGAAAAATTAAAACAATTAAAAGCAAAAGGAAGATAAATAAGATAAAGGAAAAATTACACTTTACCCCCCAATGTTTGGGGCGATTTTTCAATTCAACATCCAATGTTTCAATTTTTGCAATGCATTTTCCTAAACTTCCAAATTTTTGCAATTTAACCAATTTTATCCCAAACTTTTCATATTGCCCATAATTTTTTATTTTTTATTTTTTATAAAAAAAAAAAATTGGGGCTTTGGCCATCCGGCCATTTTTATACCCCCAATTTTTTTTTTTTAATAAAAAATTAGGGGCAATATGAAAATTTTGAGATAAAATTTGTCGAATTGCAAGAATTTGAAAGTTTGAGAGGTGCATTGCAAAAATTGAAACATTGGAAGTTGAATTGAAAATCGCCCCAAACTTTGGGGGGTAAAGTGTAATTTTCCCTAAAATAAACAATTCTTTTATATGTATATATACACATGTTGGGGCCAAGAGAGAGACACCAAAAGCCGAAGCTAATAGGCTTGGGTTCACTTATGTATATATATTAAGTGCTCTTTTTCTTTATACTTTCTTAATGTAGTACTTAACAACCACCCATAACATAACAATAATTAGCTTTATTTCAATATTCACATAATAGGCACTTTTTTTCTTCATACTTTCTCAATATGGGACTCACAACAACACATAAATAACAATAATTAACATATTAAGGAAGGTAGGTGATGAAGAGGTGCTTCGCTTAGGCTACTTGTAATCACCAAGAATAGAATGTAGGAAATATCCTTGAGTCTTTGGGGGCATATTGAGTTGCACCAGATGGATTAATCTCCCAAACGCAATCAGCACGGCAACTGCCATCGTCCCGTTTAAACTTGTAAATCAAAAAATCGTTATGAATAACAGGTTGATTGTCGGATACCCACGAAAAATCACATCTGAATTTTGTAGACCCTGAAAAATTGGGTCTAAAGCTGAAACTGAACGTCTGGTTTGTTGAGAGAATGTGGGTACCGATGTTGTCGTCTGATGAATGACAGGCAGCCGTAAGAGTAGCCGCCATATCATTTCTTATTGTCAAGACCACTCTGTAGTATTGGAATATGTTGCCTTCAACGCCACTCTTAAATGATCCACTCATAAACATAACCCACATGATTATCAATAGCAACGTTACATTTCTACCGGATGACATCATCTTCTTTCTTTATTTCTTACTTTTTTATCAACAGTTTGACTTTTAAATGCTCCCTTCCACGCACAATATATATATATATATATAGTGGTGAAAACTATACGTTTAAGAGGATAAAGTTAAAAAGAGAAATTGAAGTGGTCAACATATGCTATTAATTTGAACCAAATCTTACCTAGTTTACTTATTAAAAAGATGGTGTTTAGGTAGATAACATTTAGATTTGCTAATTTAATACATATCCCAATAACACATATGTTCTTTTGAGCGTTTCTGTTGCTTGTAATCTATCTATTAGTTTCTTAAGACACCTTTAACTAACTATTTTTTTCTATATCTAATGAAGCTTTTTCTTTTTATAGATGAGATGAGAAAATACAGAAGAAAAAAAATATGAAAGATTGTTGAGAGGAGGATCCCACTCATATTTAGAGTGCTCTTTCTTTTTAAGTCATTTAATGAATAAAACATCCTTTTAAAAATAGGGTTAAAATACCTTTTTTTAGTATGTGCTTTTCCTTATTATTAAGGGAAAAAAATGCAAAATCAATCTTTATAGTTTACCTGATTTGCAATTTACTATATATGGTATCAAAATGAATTCAAATATTCATGAGGTATGCGAAAAAAATAATTTAGTCTTTAGAGTCAAATTGTGTTCACTGACTTAACAAATTCTGATTGCAAGAAACGTTAGAACGAATAAAATTGTGATATTTGTCCAATTTAAGTCAGTGTCATACTAACGGAATCTATTAAACTAGTTGACGAAATTTGACTATAAGGACCAAATTGTATTTTTGACATACCTTAGTGACCTTTAAGTTCATTTTAATATCACATTAAGTTAATTATAAATCAGGTAAACCGCAATGACTAATATTATATTTTTCCCTATTATTCATGTACACTTGACTCCTATGCGTACAAATCCTTCATGCATATACAATTATTTGTAGCTGATGGTAATAAAATTACGAGTTATGAGCAATAGATGAATAATATCTATAATTTGTTCCTTCTATATTTCTCCTTGTCCATGAATGTATATAAATTTCTTACAAATTGAGTCCTAAAAATTTCATCAACCTAATATCTAAAAGTGGTGCATCACGAGTATATGAGAAGCACATTTTTTTTGTACAATACTTTTAGCCGCTAAGTTGTATAAAATTTGTAAGAAATTTTTGTAAAATATATGGAATTGAGAAACACCTCTATGCATTCTCTCCACCGTCTCTCATCTTAATTTTTTTTTTTTTTTTGGAAAAAAAAAAAAAAAACAAATCGAGATTCACTTAGAAGAGAGGGTCTTGAGAACACAGAAGCATTTCTCTATGGAATTTAGGGGGCATTCTATGGAATATATTGTCAACAAGCGCGCACATTTGGTGCATGCATAATTGCAACCAGATTGCTACCACTATGACCATGTAAACATTCTTTACACAATTCTTTACACGATATCATAAGCCACTTAAAACATACCACCTGTTAATTCAGCTGTTAAGATATGTCGCCACCAACCACTGTGTCATTGCAGAAATGTTATTCTCCCGAAGATTTAACTTACAAGGGCGTTTGACTAGACAAAGCCCATTATAACGGCCGCTAGTTCCACCACTAGATTCACATTTTTTTGTCCTTGCGATGTAGCAGATAGTAGAATACCTTAAGCTAGGCCCAATCAGGACCTCATGGTAATTAATATACAGAGCTCAGATTTAGCACCAAACAGTATTTTACTACCTGTAAGGTTTTATCATGATGAATTGTACAGGATCTGCTGCACAACCACTCAAATAATAAATAGTTGAAACATGTCACCAAAATTTACAATCAGACCTAAAACAAATGCAGGAGGTTGTGGGGGGAGGGGCTTATAAGTAAACTTGGACGTGCCCCTATATCCCTTGCACTGCTAGCTAGGGAAAGAGGTTTATGTTACAAACAGGTGCCCATGTTAGAAATGTTGGTCGGGCACCTCTAAATTTTAAACATTTCCCATTATTGAATTGAGCTGAGCGTCTGAATTTGGTGATGGTTGCTGCATTAACTCAGCTTCTTCTAAATCTTGAGATTGAATTGGTATATCCTGTCAACAATAAAAACAAGACAAGAACGAAACCAGCATCAATCACACAAACAAATGCAAGAAAAAGTGCTCTTAACAGATTTTGCTCCATGCACTCCAGGTGTCGAGCTAAAAACTTATTTTGAAATTTGCTAAAATTTCAATGCCAACAGGAATATACATAGAATAGAAGAGAATTTTAAAGCACGAAAATGTTGGACTCAACAGACAACAATACCTCAACAGGCCAAAACTATTGACAGGGATTATATTAATTTATTCTCTTTTATTTTTTTTTCCTTGATGCAAAACACTGCTGTACAAAAGACCTTTGAATATCCTCAGCATTTGTAGTGAGACTAATGGGTGCAGGGAAACCAAGGGGAAAATTCTCTACATAGACCTGGGGCCAGATTGAATGGTCGCCAACAATATATGCAGTGAGCTCTAGCTAAAACGGCACTTCCTCTAGTTGTAACAACAGGTTGGAAGGAATGTGAGGTTGTAGGTTCAAGACCCACACAATGGATGTCTAACTTACTACTAAAACAAATTCTCTTCACATTATGATACTTTGCCCCAGAATGAGGGTGAATTAGCTTGTTGTGCCCACCTCTTCCTTTCCTCGCAACAAAATAGAGGGAAAAACGGAAACTGCCAATTTTCCAACTGACCTTCTCAATTAAACTGCTTCATTTCTTATTATAGATTCTCAATATAATTTTTTGTTTTTATTTTTTTGATAAGTACATTCTCAAACTAGTAAACAAACATTGGAGTGGACACATTGGTCTAATAAGATGGTAAAAGTAGAGATGTGGAATAAACTCAATAGGATCAAAGAATTCCTCAATCACTGCCTCAGGTAGAAAGTTCTCCGCTCTTAGGCTCCTGACTAGCATCACATATCTGAAGGATAGAAATGCCATGACAGGGTTAGTCAATACCTGCGTGCTTATTAGCTGATGTTGTTGCTGATCTTGGGTTAACGGATAGGCTTGTGGTTGAGACATTCTGTAGTAGGGCTCCTTGAGATCAAGTTTGCATGATGATGTCTGAAGTATTCCTTCTTGTTCAGCACCAGGCCCCCACATTTTAGCTGGTGAAGTTGAACTTGTTAGAAAACCAAATAAACAAATCAGAGACACAGAAACAAGAG
>NC_081541.1:13748221-13756394 GCF_901000735.1 Corylus avellana
TAAACCAAATAGGATCAAAGAATTCCTCAATCACTGCCTCACGTAGAAAGTTCTCCGCTCTTAGGCTCCTGACTAGCATCACATATCTGAAGGATAGAAATGCCATGACAGGGTTAGTCAATACCTGCGTGGTTATTAGCTGATGTTGTTGCTGATCTTGGGTTAACGGATAGGCTTGTGGTTGAGACATTCTGTAGTAGGGCTCCTTGAGATCAAGTTTGCATGATGATGTCTGAAGTATTCCTTCTTGTTCAGCACCAGGCCCCCACATTTTAGCTGGTGAAGTTGAACTTGTTAGAAAACCAAATAAACAAATCAGAGACACAGAAACAAGAGATAAGATAGAAACCAACTTGACAATGTCAGATAGATCGTATAACTCTGAGCATTGTGCGCAATCATGTGGAGTCGGCCAGTAATTTCTTGTCCTGCCATGACATAAATTGGCTGAGAGAGAACGCAACGTAATTGGTACCAGTGCGTTGTTGGTGCACCAGGGGCAGTGGTAAGCCACCTTTGTACAGTGCTGTAGATCAAAGCAGTAGTTTGGGCCCAAAAAAAAAAAAAAAAAACCAAAACGTTAAACAGATAGAACCCACATTTTTGCACGGTAAAGAAAATTTTGGAAGGATGCAGTCCTGTCCAAATGCAGATATTATTGATCAAAATCAATAGATTACCTCCCATTGAACAGTACATCAAACCAGCAAGCCAAGCCATGCACTCTAGCACCCACCGAGGAGATAAATCTCAATGGAATATCAATTTCATATAAATCCTCTTCCTGTAGGAAGAAATTAAGAGAATGGTCTAACTACTTGTATGCTGATTTACCAATACGCATCAAAAGCAATCAACTATTTTGACGCATTGAGAAATTCAATCAAACAAAGAAGATACAATTACAATGAATGGAAATTGAGTAGTACAATTAGGGCTGTAAATGAACAAGACCACTCACGAACAGATTTGGGTTTGGCACGGATAAATAAACTCGGCTACAATCGTTTCATTTAAAGCTAGAACAAATTTTAGGCTGTATATATATATATTCAGTACAAGTATATATTAATATTATAATTTATATCTTTGTTTAGGATTTTAATATATTAAAAATATATGTTACATAATTTTTGAATTATTTGGTTGGATCCTAAGTATTTCCAACCCTTGCTTACTAATCCAACCGTTGTGAAGGAAAGCTATTGAAGAGTGGGCTGAGATTTTTTTCTGGTTTCTAATGGAGCATAACGAAGCGTCAAAACACACAGAAAGTTCTAGAGAAAGCTTGAGATGTGTGAGCATTTCACACAGGCCAAGACTAGCATTTAATGTTATTGGATTTGGTGAACTTCCACGTACAACCATAGGCCATAGTCTCTTCCACTCTTGTTTCTCTCAACTCTGTCTGTCAACAATCTGTTGGAACTTGGAAGTGCTTGTTGCTCGGGGAAAAAAAGAAAAGAAGGCTAGAAGTGCTTGTTTCATACTGAAGCTTCTTCTTGATCTTGAGGATGACAACTGACAAGTGAAAGGCGAAGTGGAGTTAGGGCTCGCACCTCAGCAACCACGCCATTCACTCGTGTAGGCCGCTCTTAGAAGAGGCCCTGGCCCGCTCCTCCTATGCCGAGTGGTGGTAGGACCACCAACGGCTCGAGTTCATCAGCAACGTGGTGCTGGGGTTCGCACTCAACAACCACGCCTTCCTGGCTACTCTGGGCTCGACCTTGGCCAACTCTCCCTCCTATGCGCGGGCAACATCAACATCGAGAAGCTAGTGCACATCGCCATCTGCCATGACCTTCACTGTCATGTCAGGCACAACACCAAGGCTCTCACGATAAGGTTACACTTTGTTTTTTTGTTATTCCTTGGGTTCTTTTTATAATATTAAGAATTTGTTGGATGACATTTTGAAAGTACAGGTTTTTATTGCTTTCAAAATGAAATTTGCTTTAGTTAACTGAAAAGGAAGAAGATTAGTTGTTTTGAGAGGAATTTGGCTGGATGCGTGTATTATATGCTTGTTTTAGGCTAAGATTTGCTTAGAATTTGAGCAAAACATTGGTTATTGATTTGTTCAACAACACAAGATTTGCTTAGAAAAATAAAACGAGTTCGAACTCGGCTCATGTTTTAAAAATTCCTGCCAGTTCGAACAGGGTCATACAAATTTTCAATGAGCCGAGTTCGAATAGGCCAAGCTCGGCTTGGCTTGGTTCGATTACAGCCCTAAGTACAATGTAAGATGATGTTATTCATCAAAAATAGATCATCTCTCTATGTTATGCCTTGCATTGTCAAAAATAGGAAACATTTCAAAATGCTTTGAAACCCCTCTTTGAAATACAGAACTCAAGAAGGCACACCAAATTACACTAGTCTGGCTGAAAATAAATTTCATGCAAAAAATTAAAATTATACTTATGACAGTTTCTTCTTAGGAAAGGCAATTGTATTACAAAGAGTATGAAGGAGTATTCTATATGCAAAATGAGATGTATATCTAACAAAAAGCGCAAGATCCTCTCTAACAATTTAACTCATACCTTGCTTTTCATAAAGTCTATCACATGAAAAATTGGAGGAGCCACCAATAATCTGGGATCAAAAGCATCCACCACGGGCTGTGTGAAGAGTAAAACAGAAGCCATCAAATACAAAAACATCACCAAATTGCAGTAAATAGTTATAATATCATAATGGAATATTACCATCACAACAAAAAATGAAATACCAGAAACGTGCATATTAACACCCAAACACACCGCCAACATTCGTACATAATGATTATTACTCACAAAGCATATAAGAAAATTTATTTGGAGCACCCATATTTTATAAGATCCCATAGAATGAAGAAACAAGCCAGCAGTTTAATGAACAGTTCAGAAAATAGAGATGAGGTCTCAATACAAAAATATCCAAAATAGTCACCTACAGAAAACTATGCTTTATGCGCCAAAAAGTGAACAAGTACAGATACAAGAACCTTTAGGTGCCCAAATTCTACTTCTACACATGCTAATGATGGTATATATATTGTATAATGGTACATACGATCAACCAGAATGTAGTTCCATATGTTTAAAGACAGACAAAGTTTGTTACAGGCAAGCAAAATGGGAAATAGAACTTTTAGATTGAACCTGAGAAAAGTATCCCTGGAAAGCCGATCCATACAAGGATGTCAAATCAACACCATAATAATTCTGTTGCTGCCAAAAGAGGGCCTGGCAAGAAAAAAAAAGAGTAATACATAAGATTTTCTCAAGTGAAGAATGATAGTAAGAATCAGAAGAGATAAATAACAATCTAATCTGATAATTGATGAAAATGGACAAAAATGAAAACTTGACTACAATAGCAATACCATGCATACAAGAGCTGCTATCGAATATCTATCAGCAATAAGAAGTCAGGATCATCACTATTTTATCCTGACGATTAGTTAAGGGGTAGGAATTTGCTTCTTTTTTCTTTCTTTTTTTGGGGGGTGGGGTGGGGTGGACTTATTTCCACAAGCTGCCCAACCTAAGCAAGACCCACTTTTATTTTTGTAATTTTTTTTCTTTTCCAGGCTTGACAGGAAAGAGAACATCATTCTATTTTTGCATGTTTCACCAAAATGTGTATAATTTGAGGTGCATTGAATAAGTACCTTCATCCCCTTAGACTAGTATGCCAACCCTTTTTTTGTTACGGTGATAAGAAATAGTGCTTAGAAAAAGCGTTAAAAAAAGGGAATGCAAGTGTAATACACAATTGGCAAGTACTTATATTCCGGAAAAGATAAAAAGTTTTGAGATTTGGGTTTTGAAAAGTTCTGAAAAAGATAAAACTGAGAATCGATTTCGCGCAGTCCACATTGAGACAAATTGTTGTATGTGAAGTCCACGAAAGAAAATTTGTTCATTTGGTAAAATTGAGTTTTTTTTTTTTTTTCCCTCTAAAAAAACAAAAAATGAAGTGTTTCCACAAAATAAAAGGAAAAAAAAAAAAAAAAAAATTGGAATTAGACTCCACTTTGGAGGCTGCCTGGTGCCAGCCACAGTGGTGATGATCTCCTAGCGGCCACCACGCAGTTGCTAGACGGTCTTGACGGCCACTGCGGGGCCAATAGACAATTCAGCGACCACCATCATGGGTTAGGCTGCGGTGAAAGAAATGTACACGTGTTTCGTTATTTTTTGACAAGTGTTTTTTGTTTTGTTTTGTAGAAGAAAAAAAAAATTGTGGATTATTTTGAAAAATGTGTTAGTGGTGGGGGCATGTGAAAACCTGTTTGGTTAAATGATATTTGAGAAAAGTGAAGCATTTGAAAAGCGAAAACAACTTCCAGAACTTAGCCAAATAAGGCCTAAATCTCCTTTATATATTATAGCTAACAATTATGAGTAATTAATCATAGCATGCTTGAAGTACACATAGTAATAATAATTATAAAAAATACTCTGGAGAAATCACTATCAAATACACACCTTATTCGCAATTTCAATAAACAAATATTCATCACTGAAAGGTGCCATGTGTATCCTACATGAGTAATCAACTTAAAATTATGAGAACCAAAAAGTAACAGATGTAACAAATTGTAAATCAACTTTCAATTCATGAAACACTAACAAGACATGATCCTAGCTTCACATAAACCAACAACATAATTACAAAATAGCCTAGACATTCATCGGATTTAATAACAAAAACAAGAAAATATTAAGGAGACGTGAACCAGTTTATGAGAGTTACGCTAGATGGTGCTGATATAATTACAAAGTTCACATTTCATAATCAAGGATTACATTGAGAAACCTTCTAAGAGGATCCATAGAATGTCGGAATGACTCCATCAATAATAGCTGTCAGTGCAATTTCATCATTGAATAAATACAGAGCAATTAAAAAAAACATACAGATTAATATAAACCAGATAAAACTTAACGCACAGACTGCATATTCACTCTATTATTTCTGAATTAAGAAGTCATTTTGCTAACTTGAGGAGAACAAAGACCACTTCAGCAGTCATGATAACTCTTGCAGCAATTAAGACACCCAGACGACAGAGGGAGAGAAGGCATTTCAAGGTCAGATTTACCTTCCAACTGAAGGAAACATTTTCCCATTTGGGAGAAGAAACCGATCTCTTGCAATCACATAGGACTCCAACATTCTTTCATTAACCAACAATGTTCCTGCAAGCATACAAGTGAAAATTCTAAATCAAACAAGCAAACTCTAAGCAATAAAGTTCGAACATTTTAGGCTGATTCTGTTGTAAATAAAATTCTTTTATAAGCTTACCCATTGGCTCCGAGATCATGATATCAGCTTTCTCAGGCAGTTCAACTTCCTCTACTTTACCTTTGACCACCTATATTTTAGAAAAACACGGTGCCACGAATCCAGTGAGATAACTGACCAATAATGACACTGGCAGAAAGTTAGAAGTGACAAGACAAAAATCTTACTGTAATCCGTTGACTCAGTAATGGGTTCCCAGAAATAAGCTTTCGTGCATATTCTGCCATTTCAGATGCTTCCACAGCATAAACATGCTTTGCACCAGCCTTTGTTGAGGAAAGAAAGAGATAGAAGATCAACCAAAAGAAAAAGAAATTACACTGCAAACATGCATCCACACACAAGAGACAAGGACCCAGACATCATCATACATGGTAGGACAAACTTAATTGGCCAAAAAGCTAGGTTACCTGAGCAGCAAATAATGATAAAATACCACTACCAGCACCAACATCAACTACTACACGACCAATAAAATCTGAACGGTTCTCAATAACAGCAGCAAAATAGGTTCCTGAGACAATGATGAATAATATATATCATTGAAACATCCACCATGCAAGCTTTTTCTGACACATTCAATTCAAGTACAGGTAAATTATCTCAACTATCTCAATGTATAATGAGTTTGAGGCATAAAGAACTTTCTCAGCTAGAAATTCAGAAGAGAACATAACATAAGATCATAGCTTGGTGATATAACCTGTTCTCACATAATCCTGTAACATATTTTGCTGATGCAAAAGTTGTCCATAATAATGGAAGTACATTTTAGAAGAAGATGGCTCTATTTTATCATCAAACTTGGTTCTAGTATCTGAAACTGTTCCATTTGGTAATTGTAATTGTTCTCCTGAAAAAAAAAAAAAAAAATCCAAGTATCAATAAGGAAATAGGTATATAGCAAACAACTTCAGAAAGCAAGCAGAACTCTGACAAAAGTATAGCCAGAATAAGTATAGTCATTGATTTTTTAATTCCTATAGCCAGAATAAGTATAGTCATTGATTTTGTAATTCCTTCTGACATCTTTAGATATGACCTGGGAGATTGCAGACACTCAATAACACATTTCTGTCTCTCACACAACCATCAAGGTCACAACTTTACTTTGATCAAGGCATCAAATGCACAACCAAAATTTAGTAAATCACATCAATATATCCAACCTGATTACACCCATTTCTCCTAAAATTAGCTATTTTCAGAATATTCACGATTAAATTCCTTTTTTCAAACATGCTTCTCCAAATGTTGTTAGCCCTCACTAAATGTTGAAGGCTGAAGTCCTCCCCACCTACAGATGGAACAAGTTCCTTATGTGGCTAGGAAAGCAAATTGTAACACATAAAATATATGAATCAAGTTACTGCATATAACTTATGTTATAACATAGATGCATTTTGTTTTCCCATATCTCATACATATATAATAAGCATTCTGCACGCGAACTTCAACAAAACTACAAGAAATAACTAGAATTATAACAACAAATTTAGTTTTTCAACTCCTTTAGCTTTACTTATAGTTTATCTAGTCAAGGGGGGGGTGCAGTACCTTGAAGAACTTCCTTTTTCCTTTGCTCAAATGTGCAATGGAAGGCCCCACTCTCCTCCTCGTTTCTAAATTGAATGCTGACTCCCCTTGAATATGATGTCTGCTTTAAAAGTAATTTAACATTCACAGCACTTCAACAATCTTACATTACAAGTATAACATAAACATCGATTTGAATATTTTAAATAGAAATGCTACACACTCCCAACCCTATATTCTCAAGTGCACACTCCGTGATAGGGAAGTGAAATTCACCATTGGATTTAAAATCCAATAGTGATCCATCTAAAATCTAATGGTGATTTTGTGATTTTCACTGCCACATCAAGAAATGTGCACTTCAGAGTGTGTGAGATCGAGTGTGTCGCATTTTTCTATTTTCAAAAGTAACATACAGCAGAAATCTACTGGTTATGTTGCAATTTTCCAAGTAAAATCCCAAATAAAGTTAAGATACTTATCTTCACACAGGCATTTCTATTATATATTATAAATGAATACATGTGTGTGTGCGTGTGTGAAACAATTACAACCTTAAAATAATCTTCCATACCTCCTTACTGGAATCAGAACCTTCAGATATGCAAACTGATTGAACAGGGCCCAATTTGAATAGCTGAAAACATTTAAAAAAAAAAAAAACCAATCATATTGTACTCTTTGAAGCTGTAAGTTTCACACATTTCACATCAACTTTATTGATTTAAAAAATAACAAATAAGAATGTACACACATAGACTCCATTTGCTCACTGAGAAAATGTAGGAAAAGAGAAAAAGACGGAATTTGAATCTTAAAACACATCAAAACCCACATTGTCTAACCCAATGCTTGAACTTAGTTAGCTCGGTCTCCGCAACAAGAAAATAATAATATTATAATAATAATAATGCTCAAAAAGTTTAATCTATTTTCTTTTCCACTCCCTTCTTTTCCTCCGCCTTCTCGGCAACCGAACGAACAACCAAAAAAGTAAACCCTCAAAAAGAAGAAGAAAAAAAAAAGAAGCTAAAGCTAACCTTCGCGGTTTGGAGATCAACATTGATAGCAGCAATTGATTCAGATTCCTGCTGAAATCGAAGCTCCGCGACTCCAGAATCGGCCGAGAACCGAGCAACCACTGGCTTAGACTGAGCTGCTGAGGAAGACGAAGAAAGGTCAGAGACTGAGGCCAAAGCGAACTCTAGCTGCTTGTGCTTTTGCCCTATCGGACCCTCCATTATCGTTCTCAACGAGCTCAGTTCGAAATTATTTCAAATATTAAATAAAAAACAAAAATATATATATAAAAAATATATGGTCTGCGAGAGAA
>NC_081541.1:13756494-13759770 GCF_901000735.1 Corylus avellana
TACCCACCAAAAAAAAAAAAAAAAATCACAAAATGAAACAGAAACATATTCATCTATACCTAATCTCTAATTTAAAACGGTGTTTAGTACAAAAAAAATTCTCAAGAAACAAACTAAAGATTATCAATTCACAATTGTTAAAAATTTATACATAAAAGCACAAAAATACATTCATTTCGAATATCTCATACCTTAAATCATAATTCGGAGTCACATATATTTCCATGAAAATCTTTAAATAAACTTTGTGCAACCGTCAACTTCTATAGGAAAGAGTTTTGAAACGTTATTGCCGTATAAGGAGAGACATGAGTTTAGAGTGAGAGAGATTGACGTGATTTAGGATAAGAGAGATAAATATGTGTTAACAAAAAGAAATATTGTTGGTGTGAAAAAAAAAAGGTTTATAATTTCATTTATATTATTTGTTTCCTTATTTGATTCGAACATTAATAATACTTAATTTATTGAATAATTCATGTGTGGAAAACTCTTGAAATATATATATGATGAGAAGCTAACAATTTCAAGCATTTCTAGTGGGCCACTGTACGTCTTACAATTGATCCAGCCAAGTGTAGTTTCTATGGAACAAAGAATGATAAAGTTAGTAGTCCGCTTCTTTTGCACTTGGTGGTCACTCCTTTTAAATGACAATGCAAGTGTTGCTTGATTATTAGAAAAAAAAAACGATTAGATGCAGTTATCCATCCTAAGCTATAGAGGAGTAATTTGCAATGTTCCCTTTAAACCATTTTGGAAGCAGTAAAAACCTGTACTTTCAAAATGTCATCCAACAAGTTCTTAACATTATAGAAAGGACCCAAGAAATAACCAAAAAAACAAAGCGTAATCTTATCGTGAAGAGCCTCAGCGTTGTGCCTGACATGGCAGTGAAGGTCATGGCGTATGGCGACGTGCACTAGCTGATGAACTCGAGCCGTTGGTGGTCCTACCACCACTCGGCATAGGAGGAGTGGGCCAGGGCCTCTTCTAAGAGCGGCCTACACGAGTGAATGGCGTGGTTGCTGAGGTGCGAGCCCTAACTTCACTTCGCCTTTCACTTGCCAGTTGTCATCCTCAAGATCAAGAAGAAGCTTGAGTATAAAACAAGCACTTCTAGCCTTCTTTTCTTTTTTTCCCCGAGCAACAAGCACTTCCAAGTTCCAGCAGATTGTTGACAGACAGAGTAGTTGAGAGAAACAAAAGTAGAAGAGACTATGGCCTATGGTTGTACGAGGAAGTTCACCAAATCCAATAACATTAAATGCGAGTCTCGGCCTGTGTGAAATGCTCACACATCTCAAGCTTTCTCTAGAACTTTCTCTGTGTTTTGCCGCTTCGTTATGCTCCATTAGAAACCAGAAAGAAATCTCAGCCCACTCTTCAATAGCTTACCTTCACAACGGTTGGATTAGTAAGCAAGGGTTGGAAATACTTGGGATCCAACCAAATAATTCAAAAATTATGTAACATATATTTTTAATATATTAAAATCCTAAACAAAGATATAAATTATAATATTAATATATACTTATACTGATAACATATATTTTTAATATATTAAAATCCTAAACAAAGATATAAATTATAATATTAATATATACTTATATATATATATATATATATATATATATATATAGCCTAAAATTTGTTCTAGCTTTAAATGAAACGATTGCAGCCGAGTTTATTTATCCGTGCCAAACCCAAATCTGTTCGCGAGTGCTCTTATTCATTTACAGCCCTAATTGTACTACTCAATTTCCGTTCATTGTAATTGTATCTTCTTTGTTTGATTGAATTTCTCAATGCGTCAAAATAGTTGATTGCTTTTGATGCGTATTGGTAAATCAGCATACAAGTAGTTAGACCATTCGCTTAATTTCTTCCTACAGGAAGAGGATTTATATGAAATTGATATTCCATTGAGATTTATCTCCTCGGTGGGTGCTAGAGTGCATGGCTTGGCTTGCTGGTTTGATGTACTGTTCAATGGGAGGTAATCTATTGATTTTGATCAATAATATCTGCATTTGGACAGGACTGCATCCTTCCAAAATTTTCTTTACCGTCCAAAAATGTGGTTTATATCTGTTTAACGTTTTGTTTTTTTTTTTTTTTGGGGCTCAAACTGCTTTGATCTACAGCACTGTACAAAGGTGGCTTACCACTGCCCCTGGTGCACCAACAACGCACTGGTACCAATTACGTTGCGTTCTCTCTCAGCCAATTTATGTCATGGCAGGACAAGAAATTACTGGCCGACTCCACATGATTGCGCACAATGCTCAGAGTTATACGATCTATCTGACATTGTCAAGTTGGTTTCTATCTTATCTCTTGTTTCTGTGTCTCTGATTTGTTTATTTGGTTTTCTAACAAGTTCAACTTCACCAGCTAAAATGTGGGGGCCTGGTGCTGAACAAGAAGGAATACTTCAGACATCATCATGCAAACTTGATCTCAAGGAGCCCTACTACAGAATGTCTCAACCACAAGCCTATCCGTTAACCCAAGATCAGCAACAACATCAGCTAATAAGCACGCAGGTATTGACTAACCCTGTCATGGCATTTCTATCCTTCAGATATGTGATGCTAGTCAGGAGCCTAAGAGCGGAGAACTTTCTACCTGAGGCAGTGATTGAGGAATTCTTTGATCCTATTGAGTTTATTCCACATCTCTACTTTTACCATCTTATTAGACCAATGTGTCCACTCCAATGTTTGTTTACTAGTTTGAGAATGTACTTATCAAAAAAATAAAAACAAAAAATTATATTGAGAATCTATAATAAGAAATGAAGCAGTTTAATTGAGAAGGTCAGTTGGAAAATTGGCAGTTTCCGTTTTTCCCTCTATTTTGTTGCGAGGAAAGGAAGAGGTGGGCACAACAAGCTAATTCACCCTCATTCTGGGGCAAAGTATCATAATGTGAAGAGAATTTGTTTTAGTAGTAAGTTAGACATCCATTGTGTGGGTCTTGAACCTACAACCTCACATTCCTTCCAACCTGTTGTTACAACTAGAGGAAGTGCCGTTTTAGCTAGAGCTCACTGCATATATTGTTGGCGACCATTCAATCTGGCCCCAGGTCTATGTAGAGAATTTTCCCCTTGGTTTCCCTGCACCCATTAGTCTCACTACAAATGCTGAGGATATTCAAAGGTCTTTTGTACAGCAGTGTTTTGCATCAAGGAAAAAAAAATAAAAGAGAATAAATTAATATAATCCCTGTCAATAGTTTTGGCCTGTTGAGGTATTGTTGTCTGTTGAG
>NC_081541.1:13759870-13762639 GCF_901000735.1 Corylus avellana
AATAATTGATAATTGCTAACCAATTTGGTAGTCGATTAAACTTTAAAAAATATATATATATTAAATATTTCTATATATTTAATATATATATATATTTTTTATGTTAACCAATTTGTTCAAGCAAGTTGCGATTAGCGATTTTATGGGTAGGGAAAGGCGGTTATAACCGATAACTGATTTTATTTATATATAATAATACAAATATATATATATATTAAATATTTATATTAATAAATATAAATATTTATTATATTTATATTTGCTTTGCTTGCATTTGGTTTGCATTTTGGAATATGTATCCAAATTTGGGATTTTTTTTTAAAAAAAATTTGGATTAATGGATTTGGCTATGTTTTTTTAGCCATGTTTTTGGGCTAGAATTTATTCGGCCATGTTTTTCCATCTTTTTTGGAACATTTTGGCCTTAAAAATAAGATCAAAAAATAGCAAATTAAAGGCCCAAAACAATTAAAAAGCTCAAAAGCCTTTTTTTTTTAAAAAAAAAAACGTTTATAACCGCGCGGTTATTGGTTATAACCGCTAACCATCAGTTATAAAATAACCGATAACCGCCTAGGCGGTTACAGTTGCTGTTATTTAAAACCAAGAACCGCTCAAGTCGATTGCGGTTACGGTTATAGCCAATAACTAACTGTTATAACCGTTTGAGCACCCCTGGGTAAATTTAAGGGAAAAATACACTTACCCCTCAAAGTTTGGGGCGATTTTTAATTCGACCTCTAATGTTTCAATTTTTGCAATGCACCCCTCAAACTTGCAAATGTTTTTTAATTCGACCAATGTTATTCCAAAATTCTCATACTGCCCCTAATTTTTTTTTTTTATTGTTTATAAAAAAATAAAAAATAAAAAATTTCGGGGCCACCTACCCCTTTGGCCATCTGGCCATTTTTGCACCTTCAATTTTTCTTTTTTCTTTTTATAAAAAATAAAAAAAAAAATTAGGGGTAATATGGAAATTTTGGAATAACATTGGTCGAATTGAAAAAAATTGCAAATTTGGGGGTGAATTGTAAAAATTTAAACATTGAAGGTCGAATTAAAAATCATCATAAACTTTAAGAAGGTAAAGTGTAATTTTTCCTAATTTTATTACATTTTGACAAAAGGTTCCTTAATCATTTTTCTTGGCTTTTTTTTCATCTACTAATTCAAATATTTTTTATATTTAATTTGTAGTTTTAAATTTTGATGGCCAATTAGAAATTTTATATATTTTTTAAGAATCAAAATAGGTGCTTGTAATTGTACTCTTTGATTGCAACATTTGGTAATATTTCCCTCTAGTTTGACTTTGAAGTACTATCAAGTCGGATTCAGACAAAATTTTCAATAGTTGATAAGGGCCATCACGCATCAACGCCAAGTAGCAGCACAAGTTAACAAATTAACTTTCTTTTTTTTCGTCCTATTCCGTTTAGATCCGGTAGGTAAAACAATTGGATTGTTATAAAAACTTGTGGTCGAAATTTCATACAAAAAAGCTGCTTTTACGCGGTTGTAGCGTAAATCACATTCATAAATGTGATATGAAAATTTTTTAATTTCTAGTAAATTTGGATGTGATCTAGTGTGTTTGTTTTTTTTTTTTTTTTAAGTTGTATTAAGATGATATGTCAATCTATCATCAGAGAGCACAAAAGAAAGGATTAGTGTAATATCCCGACAAAACACCTGTTTTAAAAGGTTAAAGATTTCTTACTTAACCTGTTAATAATTATTTAAAACAAAGCGTTAAACTAAGGACCCTAAACCTTCTTCAAATAACCCAAATCCCTTTAGATTTTTGAAGCAAAAACCCCAAAAACACCTCATTGGCTGAACACTAACCTGGGGACCACACGAGCACTCGCTATTGTCCTAGGTGCGAGCGCTTGCCCAAGGACCATACAAGCGCTCGCCTAACCACCTCTTACCCCTTGGACAAAACCCAATCGTACACCTAAACATTTTTACCCATTGTGCGAATAGTTCACGAGCACTCGCTCAATAGTACACTAGCACTCGCTGTCAACTCTGAAACGCAATTTTAACCAATTCTCCACTTTTCTAACCCAAATCACGCATCCACCCTCTATATAAACCCTACTACTTGACCCTTAGCCACCTTCAATCTCATAAAACCTAACCCTAATGTGAGGAGAGGCTTGGAGAAAGTTTGGGGCTCTAGCTATCTTCTAAGATGACTTCTTAATCCTTATTTTTTGTTTTCTCTAAGGCCTCGTTTGGTTCGCGGAATGTCTAATCCATTGAAAAATAATTAGCTGCTACTAGGAATAGAAGAGTGTGGAATAGATTAGTTATTCATATTCCTTTGTTTGGCTGTAACGCTGGAATAGACTAGCTAATCATATTCTTTCGTTTGATAAAATGTAATATGCTAGTGAATTGAATCATATTGTGATCAAATTTCCTAAAATATCCTTATAATACAAATACATAAACAACTTTACTATAATTTATTTTTCTTTTTTGTTTTTAATTATGTCTGGTATGTGGCCTTTTTTTTTCTTTTTTTTTTTGGCAATTATGCTACAAAATTATTTATATAAAAAAATACAGTTGGAGAAAACAGAATCAAACTCAATCTTGAAATCAAAAAAATATAGTTGGAGAATGTACAAAGAATCAAAAGAAATCAAAAAACAGATTATATATTTGTATTTTATAAAAACCTTGCAAATTCTATTTTCCATAAAATAAAAAAACTGAGAAAAAAGAGATACGAAGAAACATAATAATAAAAAA
>NC_081541.1:13762659-13763156 GCF_901000735.1 Corylus avellana
AAAAAAAAAAAAAAAAAAAAGAGAAACGGTATAGAGAAGGGAGACGGCATAAAGAAAAAAAAAATTTGTTTGTACTTGCAGAAAAACTGTACCAGAAGAATCAGAGAGAAAATAGAAAGAGAGAGAACGAAATATAGAAACGAAGATATATATATATATATATATATATATATAGAGAGAGAGAGAGAGAGAGAGAGAGAGAGAGAGAGAAATATAGAAGAATCAGAGAGAGATAACGAAATTTAATCCCACAAGTGGGGTTTTTGCGGCAATTTACACAATTAATTTAATTCTACAGGAAAGGATTAGCTAAGCCACTCATTTTTGTGGCAATTTACACAATTAATTTAATTCTACAGGAAATGATTAGCTAAGCCACTCATTTTTGTGGCAATTTACACAATTAATTTAATTCTACAGGAAAGGATTAGCTAAGCCACTCATTTTTGAGTGGACAAAGTTTTCCTCCAAACTGGGTTTGAGGAATTTCCTTCAAC
>NC_081541.1:13763176-13781311 GCF_901000735.1 Corylus avellana
AATTATGCTACAAAATTATTTATATAAAAAAAAATATAGTTGGAGAAAACAGAATCAAACTCAATCTTGAAATCAAAAAAATATAGTTGGAGAATGTACAAAGAATCAAAAAAAATAAAAAAACAGAATTTAATAATAAAAAAATAAAGATAAATAAAAATAAACTTAGAAACGGTATAGAGAAGGGAGACAACATAGAGAAGAAAAAAAAAAAATCGTTTGCACTTGCAGAAAAACTGTACTAGAAGAATCAAAGAGAAAATAGAAAGAGAGATGGAAAAAGAGAGAGAACAAAATATAGAGACGGATAAAAGAGAAACGTATATATATATATATATATATATAGAGAGAGAGAGAGAGAGAGAGAGAGAGAGAGAGAGAGATATAGAAGAATCAGAGAGAGATAACGAAATTTAATCCCACAAGTGGGGTTTTTGCGGCAATTTACACAATTAATTTAATTCTACAGGAAAGGATTAGCTAAGCCACTCATTTTTGTGGCAATTTACACAATTAATTTAATTATACAGGAAAGGATTAGCTAAACCACTCATTTTTGAGTGGCTTAGCTAACCCTGTGTGTATGAGATTAGTAGTCCCGTGGGAATAAACTATTCCAGGAATAGAGTATTACCAAACAAAGAACTAGCTATACCTACTGTTAGCTAGTTCAATCCAAGGGTCTATTCCGAAAACCAAACGGGGCCTAAATGTTGCTACTACTCTCTTAGTGTTATAAGTTTTAAAGATGTTATGACAAGCTTTTGCACCAATTTTCTTACAAAAACAAGAAATGTTTTCAAAAAGCTTTAAACACCTCTTTGATTCTTTATGTTGCATGATAATGTGTTTTCTTACGATACATGTGTCTATTTCTGAGCCTAGGAAAAAAAGTACCAAACTATAGCTATAGATAGGAGTCTAAAACACATTTTTGGGAGCTTTTGCCCAAATCTTAGCTCTCTGGCCGAACGCTCGCCCTAGGGAGCGAGCGCTCGCCCAGAGAGCAGGTCACACGCCCCCTTAGCCCAAAAATGTGGTCCAAAGGTGTAGCAACCATTCTCTAATACTGAGTCATGTTTTGTTATAACAGGGATTCGTGATGTCGGAGGACTCGAACGAGCACACCATGTAAATAAACACTTACGAACATTTTCCTTAAAAAACATATGATATATCAGCTGACTGAGCATGCGTATGATATGAGCACGTCTACATTTTTATACAACTTGGTAATTGCTTTAATAACAGGTTGATGAGATACATTGTATGACATGGTACACCGGTACGTGTAGTATAACGGTCATGTGCTTACTATATAGACTTAATTCTATGGTCAAACATGTGTGTTATATGAGCATTGGATCCAATGGTTATTCATGACCGGCGCAACCATGCCTAATGGTTGGTCACTATAAGATGTACATCACTAGTAGCGTGGGCCACCCGAGGTCGGGCTACTAGTATTATGAACGATAACGTACAATGGTCAGGGCATTGGCATTGTATTACAGATCCCTCATGAAAGCGCCAACCCTGCTGACAATGGGTAATATCTCGAGTAAACCATACATGATAGTTAAGCATTAGTTTTGTTGCATTAAATTACTTAGGTGATTGCTGCCTGTAGTAAACCACTCTTTTATTAACCAAACAATACTTTTATGGTATATTGGCGGAGACAACACCTATTTTTAAATGTTTACCAAAAATTGCACGTTTATTTTTGCTTAATAATAATGGACTCATGTCATATTCCATCGTGAGGTTTATTTACTAAATCGTTAGATTTACGCAATTATTATTCTTATACAAAGCCTGTTTCTAGAACCCAAGAGTAGTACGGTTGTCACTACAGACTTTGCCATAAGATCTTCATGTGGTTATCAGGTTTGCTTATTATTATTGTTAATTGTTCCATGTCTTTAATTTGAGGATTATACTTGTCCCTTGAATGGTTAATAGACTTCTTAGATTTGTTTTACCTTCTTATGCATTAATTCAGATAATGCTTAGAGAAACGGTGCCCCATTTAGACACTAATTGGCTAAACTGGAGCAATTGCCAGTAACCTTGCTAGGCTAGTCAAGGCCAGTTTTGGGGGCGTTACAGTTTGTGCCACAATCTCATAAAAGTTATTCTCTTTATACAATCATATTTAAGTAAAATTGACATCGTGAAGGGTTGCAGACAAACATTTAAGCAAAACAACGTTCATGCTATTTGTTGCCTACAAAGAAGACGAATAAGAAGATAAAAGAGAAGTATTACATATTCATTTCTTAATTATCTTTTGTTATGTGTTATTTTGTTGCAAATTTACCATCGAATGAATGGTGGATTTACCCATCTTTATATAAAGATGGACAATAGATGAGTAAAAAGACAGAAACCAACATTTCTCAAAAGAAAAACCCGTGTTCCTCCAAGCGCCTCATTTGTACTCCACCAACGAACCAAAAAAAAAACTCATTTTCTGGCTTTGTTCCACCATGCCTTAGACAAAGAGAAATTTCTTCACTCTCTAATTTTTTTTTTTTTCTTGCAAATGTCACTAAATTATTAAAACTATCATCTCTCTAATTCCTTGTCCTCTTCACATCTATCATCTCTCCACATCCCTTTGAAGATAGTATTTTTTGTTCAGAAATTCAAAGTTTTGCACACTATCATGTTTCATTAAACATGCATCAAACTAAGTTCCAGAAATAACATCGGGGCAAGTAAAAATCAGGGTCTCCCCAAGCTCATTAACCTAAAACTACTTTTGCTAATGGAAGGATGCAGTGTTGTATTCTAGTAACAACAGAAGTTGGGAAACTCTACCAAAGGTCTTAAGGAGACAATTATAATGGTTTTAGGACTTGAGGGCATCATAACCAAAAATCATCTTTCATTGATCACCAGGGAGTGACTTGAGAAACAAGATAAACAAAATCTGTGACATTGATGATGCAGTCATACAAGGAGAATATAAATTTGTGGTACCTGGATAAACAATGCTAAGGCAAGACACACGAAAATACTTTCCACATGCTGTTCCAAGATCAACATTATCTGGAAGCACAAAAAAGCCACAATGGAAAAATGTAAAAAGATTAAAAGATCAAGTACCATAAACCATATCAAACTAGTTATAAAGAAACTTATCAACTTATACAATGAACAAAATTCAACCAATACAGAATTCCTACCTTGTAAGTGACAATAATCTATCATGTTAACCTTCAACTCGATTATAAATTACATAAAAGGGGGACAAAGGAAAATTCTTGTAAAACGTGATATTTGGGTGGCTAAAGTGGGTATCGTTGTACACCACATTAGGACAACTAATCATTAAATGTCATATGGAGGACACTATTTTCCATGTTTAACACGTTTTGTCAAAGGAAAACATGTTACTGAAACCCTGACTCCCCTCAGTAGAGGCCAAGTCTCACACGCATTATGAGTTCATACAATTAATTATCGAAGACAATGGTTCACTAGATCGATGCCTACCTAATGACTTGAAGAATTGTTCCCAATCAATAGACTTCTTGGACAAAGATTTCATCCAAATTGAGTTGGAAGAACTTTCTCAAATTCAGTCTATAAAAATAAAATATTTCCTTGCGCATGTGAGAAGCACATGCTTTTTTTTAATGACAATCACAAATTTGAAAGAAATTTTATTAAAAAGGCACATGAGAATTATATGTTATTTAAAAAGCATGTTCTTCTCACATGCAAAGAGACACATCATTTTTATAGACTATGATAGAGTAACCAGTTTGGATAAAAACTTCAACCATTTTTTATGTCCAAATAAACAAGCTATTAAGATTTTACTCATTTTTTAGTTAAACAAAGTTTATTAGAGCATTCCTAGTAGCCTCACCAAATTTTATTTACCAAAATAACCAAAAGTACACTTTTAGTTATTTTAACAACTCACTTTTTTATAACACCCCAACAGCTTCACTATTTTAACAATCAACTTTCATTATTCCATTTAAATATTCTTTTTCAAAGATTTGTTTATTCTTTTTTCAACTATTAAAGGAATAGAGGGAAACAAAAAGTAAAAAGAAAGAGAGATAAATGAATTGTTTAATTAATAGATGAGTGAATAGTAATTTTAAATTTGGTGAATACTGTTTACATCACTACATTTTTTTTGTTAAGGTAGTGAGGCAAAAAACTGGACACTTAGGTTATTTTGGTTAAATTGCCTCACCAAAATAACCAAAAAATGGTTTTGCTGAGGCTGCAATGAGTCCTCTTACAGCATTCCTAACAGCCTCACCAAATTTTACTCACCAAAATATTTTTGGTTATTTTAACAACTCACATTTTTAAAGCACTCATAACAGTCTCACTACTTTAACAATCCACTTTCACTATTTCATTTAAATATTATTTTTCAATGATTTGTTTATTATTTCTCTAACTTTTATATTTTTGAATATTTGTATTTTCCTAATGTTCTATTTTAAGAATATTTGTCTTATTTTAACGGTAATATTTTTAAAAATTTGTAATATTTCCTTCATTTTTTTAGTTTTAATTTCTATTGGAAGAAGATAATGTTTTTCATGATTGATTTTGGATTGTTACAAGTCGGCTTATTAATTTCCACTCCCAAATCAATTCTGATTTTTTTTTTTTTTTTAAAAAAAAGGAATTTTTCGTCTTTACTATCATTCATCAGTAATAATATTTAATGCAATTAAATGGCATAATATATACGTTAATTTCATTGAAGAGGGAGAGGTTGTAGAGAAAAGGGAAAGAAAAAGAAAGAAAAAAAAAAACAAAAAAAAACAAAAAGAAAGAAAAAGGAGAGAGAAATAAAAAGCAAAAAGGGAGAGAGAGAAAATATATTTGTTTAATGAATAGATGAGTGAATAATAAATTTTAAGTTTGGTGAGTACTGTTCAACTCACCAAATTTTTTTGTTAAAGTGGTAAGGCTGAGAAGTGTACATTTAAACCATTTTGGTCAAATTGACTCACCAATTTAACCGAAAAGTGGATTTGAAGAGGCTGCTATAAGTGCTCTTACAAAGCTTCTAAATAATTATCTATTTTCGGTTATTAGTCAAGATTACAAAATAATAGACCTACCCAACAAGTATAAACTTCAAGGAAAGATGGATAGTTTGTACGACATTCTCAAAGCTTTATTTATCCCCATCATAATGCACATGACGATGATCCACCCCATTTTTTTGTTTTCCAAGCCCTCTCCAACTTATTTTAGTTTTCCACGGGAGTGCTTGGCAAATCACAAACCAGTCCAACTAGAAAAATTACAAATAATAAAAAGCTTAAATGACATTTTATGTGAGAACATTGAGAGTCCTGCCTCTTGATGGAGACCACCTGGAACGACAAATGCTACCGCAAACATGGTGGTAATAATGAGAGTACCAACCACTGTATAAGAAGTATGTTTCTCCTTCACCATGTGCTTATGGTGATGTGTGAAAACTTCTCTGGGTTTCTGACCGAAGTTGTTTTCTATTTCTCTAACAAAAGGACTGACAATTTCCTCCACCTCCTACATTTATTAACCAAAATCTTACAAATAAATTGAAGCAAGATATAGACAAAATATGAATTTAGAGATAAATGGTGAGAGAGATTACCTTAAACCACTGTACTTCTCTCTGCGTCTTGAAAGCTGGACCTGTAATTCCATCAAATTCAATATCAGTTGCACAAATATTATTTATAATGAAAAAATTTCTACATAGATGTATATAGGAATCTTTTTCATTCATATATGGCCTATCTTGCTCTAACCATAAAAGTATGGCAGTTAGAAAGAGTACAATTTTTTTAAAAAAAAAATATAACCGTTATAATACGACAAATATTAACAAATATGACTGTTAAGATAAGTATTCAAAAATATGAATCTTTGAGAAAAATAAAGAAACAGGAAGTGCTATATAATTCTAACTTTTAAAATGAAACTTTTCTCAAAAGTTGCTACAGTTGTTGCAACTTGTAAGTAATATATATTTTCTATTAAATAGCACTTCTCGTTTGTATGTGTGCGTTGAGCTGGCAGGATCTCATGAGACTAATCAAATCCGTGAATTTCAGGATCTTAAGATTTCAAGATCTTAGGATCTTATAGCTAAAAACTAATTATTCTTTTATTTTATCCATTTTTTTTTTCTATTTTTCTAACAAAAGGACTAACGATTTCCTCCACCTTCTGCATTTATTAATCAAAATCTTACAAAGAAATTGAAGCAAAATATAGACAAATTATGAATTTAGAGATAAATGGTGAGAGAGATTACCTTAAACCATTGTACTTCTCTCTGCATCTTGAAAGTTGGACCCGTAATTCAATCAAATTCAATATCAATTGCACAAACTCCTGCCAAATGTAAGATGAAATTTCACACGTTTTCCTAAGTAGTTTCTAACATCTCCTTCAAATCTAACCCGTAAATGAGGTTAAATACTTTTGCTTGACGTTGCTGAACCGCTGTCATAAAAATATTTCTCCCATTGGAATTAATGGCTGACAAAAATTGTTTGTTTTCTATCGCAATATTAACAACAATCTCAACAGTCCCTTCCATGATAGCTCTAGAGAGGGCTTTCATAACCATATCATGTGGTAGTAATTGCTTTAAGATTAAATGTAGAAATTGATTAGGTTGGCCATAAAAAACTTTATTTCATATATTTGCTTAATTCCTAGGTCAATAACCAAAATGCATTTAACTCAAGTAGATGAAAAGAAATACTATCATCAATTAGTATGAAGGAAAAAGAAAAAACAAAAACAAAAAAGTAGACAAATTGAAGAACGATGAAAAAAGGTGAACAAAATCAATGCATAAGAATTAAAATTAATTGAGTAGATATAACATACCCAAGAGCTTAAGTCGACCAAATAGTTTTAGTCCTGCAAAGTGAAAACAAAATTTACTCAAGTTGACAAGTTAGAAAACTATTATCACAAATATAAAACTGAAGTACTATTCCAAAGTTTTACTAGTTGAAGAACAATGAAAAAATTTGAACAAAATCAATGCGTAAGAATTGAAATTAAGTGAGTGGATGTAACATACCCAAGAGCATAGGTAGACCCATCATGTCTCGTTTTGCAAAGTGAAAATGAAATCCACTCACGTTGACAAGTTCGAAAAACTATTATCACAAATATAAAATTGAAGTATTATTCTAAAGTTTGACTAATTGAACGTGATATTCAACTATATATTATAGCGCATGCACACATGTATGCAGGTGCATATACAAAGGTTCCCAAAAGATTCTCGTTGCCACATACGTGATCAACTTTTCACATATTCTTACTCTCATGGTTGAGAGAATCTACTTGAGGGAGTATACCTTTCGAAAAAAAAGTCCAATGAATAAATCCATGTCTAAAGATGAAAAGTAGCTGTCTCATAATATATACATTAACATGCAAAACATACATACCAATGGATCCAAAGTTTAGACCAAGCCACATCGAAGTTCATACCACACAAAAGCTACATCGATTAGATAATTATGCAGCATCAGATAAAGCAGTGCAACATCCAACAACAACTTGATCAACATATCAACAGAGATAAGAAGATGAAGACTACATTGAACTGCAAATGATGATGTCAAATAGGAAAAATTTTATTTGCATATATGGCAGGTATACTTTTTCTTGTTTTGAAATAAGATTTGGTAAAGCACTTTTAAGTTAGTAAATTTAATAAGGCTAAATAATGAAAAAAACCACAAAAAAAAAAAAAAAAAAAAAAAACCTAAATTGTTGATTTTGGTTTGGTGAGTGTACTTGCTCAACAACTTATTCACTTTTATTTCTTTTCTCATGCATACTCTATTTTGTTCATTTCTCTCGCATTGGATGAATGGAATGAAAAATAAACTTTGATTGAAGTGAATGAAAATTAGAGAAGGAATTGTATTATTTATATTTGAAAACATTTCTACATGGCTGTATATAAAGGAATCTCTTTCATTCATATAAGGCCTATCTTGCTTTAACCATAAATGTATGACAGTTGGCCGGAAAGAGTACATTTTTTTCACAATATATATATAACTGTTATACCAATACAAATATTAACAAATATGAATCTTTGAGAAACAATAAAGAAACATGAAGTGCTATATAATTCTTACTTTTAAAATAAAACTTTTTTAAAAAGTTGCTACAGTTGCAGCAATTTGTAAGTAATATTTTGCTCTCATGAGACTAATCAAATTCGTGAATTTTAGGATCTCAATATCAAATGAGGATCTCATAGCTAAAAACTAGTTATCCTTTTATTTTAGCTATCAATTTTTTTAAAGCTCCATCAGCCTCTGCATTTTAGTTATACAATTGAAATAGTGAGAGTGTATAACTAAAATGCAGAGGTTGATGGAGCTTTAAAAAAATGGATAGCTAAAATAAAAGAATAATTAGTTTTCTGCTATTTAGACTAATAAATTTGGTGAGACCATAACCAACAGAGTATATAATCTCCATTTGAAACCAGTTAGGTGTCACCAAAAGGTAGCTCAATCGGCTGGAAACCATGCCTTATGAAGTAGTCGTCATTAGTTCAAATCTCCTTCCTCCTCTTGTGTGGATATGTTAAAAATAAAAATAAAAACCGGTTAGGCAATATTGGGATAAATTTGCAAGCAAAAATTGTCATAATATTTTAAAATTAGAACAATATCCTAAAAATGGTGAGAATCCTTCTCCAAAACAATAACCATGTGTAGAAGAGATAAGGAATCGAAGAAAAACATAAACGATACTTACGGTAGTAAATCCATTGTTTCCAAAATACCAGTTGGCGGCTCCCATCACAGGGGTGATCCCATGCGCATGTGGAACAGTAACCCTAGTTGGATGGCGACGGAGCAATTTCAATGCAATTTCTGTTGTGTGGTAAGGTGAATACAAAATTCAATGAAAAGAAGAAAAAAAATATATATTCTAGATTTCAAATCATCGGACTCCCTGAAATAATGAGTAGTTAGATCCATAGCCTTATCAGGAATTCTGTTAAAAATGCAGACGGTAATAAGTGTAAAACCATCTATGCCCATTCCTGGAGATAGAACTCACACAGGAGTGTTATGAAATAGAAACTAAGCGGTTTTTATATTTCCCTGGCTCGCAGCACTTACTACTGCCCCCCATCATTGATGGTAACTAACTACATGTTCCTTCAATGCATTAAATCTGTCAGCCTAGTATTTCCTATTCTAGCAACATAACATAGAGTTGTATTACCAAAATTGTTTGAAACTTCTAAGGCATTCATTGGCATCAATAGCACCAACTTCTTTGCAATGTCCAGTCTCCATGCCAAGAGAGTCATGAGAAGTGCAGTTTCTCCCGATTTTGAAATTCATGAACTCAGTGCATCTTTATGACCCTTGTATACGCTTAAGAACTTCTATAGAGAGTCATAAGAACCATAACACACAATCCCAACACAACTCTTCAAACTCGCTGAAATTGTTGTTGGAATATTCCTTCATATTGACCACCGTTCCTAGAGCTTTCTGTAGAGTAAAATGAGAGATAGTATTCATTAATAAGAAGAGACAATGGAGGCTGTAAACACTTACCCCCGAATGGCGGTAGCCTGGAAACGTGGCCCAGCTACCCCATCACCGGCCGAAGACCACCAACTAACCACCCTAGACCCACGAGAACAGAAATTCAAAGAATACTAGTCTACAAAAGGACACTCACCTGGAAAAGAGGTTGGTGCAGCCTCTACAAAGTGAGAAGGGGATCGTGCTACCACGCAATGATTAGTGCGGCGGCAATGAAGACTCAGCTGGTGGTGTTTAAAGAAGCACACACGGGAACCCTAATATTACAACCAACCCAATATACCGCCTGCCACACATTTTTGTCTTTTCTTTCTCCAAAAGGTTCTGAAAGTAACAGACCACAAATTTGATTAGCCTCATGAGATCCTGCCAGCTCAACACACAAATAGTACAAACGGAAAGTGCTATTTAATAGAACATTTTTATATTATTGCTATATAGTTATGGTAATATAGTGGTAAAAATTAATTATTAATTATTATAAAATTTTATTGATATTTTGGCTGGTTTTTACCACTTGCATGAAAGTATACTAAATAGATTATTTTTCCCATCTTATCCTTTTTTCCTATCCGATTAATTATTTTTCCCATCTTAGGTTCTTTTCCTATTTGATTAACCAGCGCTGGGACACTTTCGTCCAAGAAAAGTGAGCACCCACAACATAGTCATAAGTCCAAGTCCACAATGGAATTAAACGTATAGGATCAGATGTTCAGTCGCACGACATTCTAGACGCATTGCAACATGCATTTCTCGCATTGCATACCAATTCATGGTACAACCTCAAATACAAGGTAGCCAACTAGAATTAGAAACCAATAAAACGAAAGAGAACAACACAGAAAGAGCATAGCAGAGTGGGGGAGGGAGTTACAACTCCCTCCTCCCCGACCCCTTTCTCTTTCCCCCTTCCATCTCACTTTTCTCGTTTCCACCGTAGATCGATCAGGGCGCGTATGTCAATGATGCTCGGGCTACTTTTTAGTGGCGCATGGCTGGCCGGCGGTGGCACGTGAAGATGTGTTGGATTTTTGTGATTGTATTTTCGTTTTTTTTAAATAAGAATGTATTAGCTCTAGATCTTCTTTTAGTAGCAATCTATGGGATAAAGTTTAGTTCATTTTCTTAGGCTTTGTTTTCATGAATTCTTAAGAATAATGGATTTGGTTTTCAGTCGGTTTTTTGTTTACTTATGGTTCATTTTTTGGGAACAAATTATAGACCGATGAAGAAGGAGTTATCAAGCATAAAGAAGAATTGTCACTATGAAAAAAGCAGCGAAGGAAATTGCGATTGATAAAGCACTAGTAGCGAAGATAAAAAAGCTAGAGAATCAAGGACCTGAAAGCGGATAGAGATGTGATTCGCCAAAATTTGCTGTAGATCTGAAACTGATTGAGACAGTGACTTTTCATAGATATTGTCTTATAATAACCCGAGAGGCTATTGTGTATGTCATAAATAATGTTTGAGTTGTAAAGATTCAAAGTTATATCTTTGACATTGTACGAAGCATTTTGCCCCATTTGATTGTTATATCAATGAAGAGATAATTCGTTCAAAAAAAAAAAAAAAAAAAAAAAAAAAGAGAGAATTAGAAGCCAATTGAGGAAAATCCCTAGACCAAGGACCCAGCCTTGAAAGTATGACCTATGAAGCCAAGGACGGTATTAGAAAATTAATTTTGGAGGGTTTGAAAGTTTGTTTTTTAAAATATAGATAAAAATTAATTTCGGGGCCCACTTTATAAAACTACCTAACATTTAAAAGAAATTTTTAAAATTTTGGAGAGGCTCAAAATCCCCTAAAACTAGACTATAATTCTTGTCTTATAAGAGCACTAGCAGTAGCTTCCTACCATTTTCCTTCAATTTTGGTAATAAAACTACTTTTTGATTCCCTATAAAAAAAAAAAACATTTAACAATAGATTCTCTTATTTTTTCCTATGTGAATTAAATACTATTTCTTTTTATCATTGCAACCAATGAGAGAGGAGAGATGAGAGAGAATTGTTAGGACATGTGAATGAGAAAGGAGAGAGAATCAATTTTATAATTTAATAATCTATTGGGCATCTACAGTGTTTCCCAATGCATTGAGAAACATTGTAGATGCCCTATGATGTTGGTTATATTTAGGGCTTCTGATGTGGATATTTTTTTGTGATTTTTTTGATATTTTTCCTAAACATAGGAAAAAGAATGAGCTATAGGCCAGGAGTGTGCTGCTAGTGCTCTAAGAGCATCTCTAGCAGAGCTTTCAAAATGATGTTTTAAGTTAAATTTAACTATTATAGGCTATTTTTATGCTCCAACATGCCTTTTAAAATGAAACTTTAGAAAAGTTGCTACAACTATATTATATTCTCTTTCTTTTTATTTTTTTAATATTTTCTCTCTCCTCTCTCTTTCTCCCTTTCTCCCACAATAAATACTGAAAAATAATATTTAATTAAAATAGTGAGTAAAAATAGATATTCTGTTAGTGTATAATAAAAAACTAGTAGCTAAAAAAAAAAATTGTATTTAAGGTAGCTAAAATAAAAATTGCTGCCGGAGATGGTCTTATTGAGTATTGGGCTCAGTTCACTGCTTATAAAGGTTTTGTACCAATTGTCAGCCACAAGGAAATTTTTGTTGCAGCATTCTCGCCCACACATGTATCCCCAGACAAGATTTCCATTGTCCATTCCCGTGGGCCGTGATATAAGAAGATGGAAATTCGGTGCAATTCACGTGTAATAATACTGAAGGACTGAGATCTTTTTGTTATATGTACAAGCTTCCATTCTTTTCTTTGATTTTGTTTTTCATTTTTGTTCAATTTGTACGAGTTATTGGAGTTATCAGAACGTTTTTCTTTTCTGGATGGTGAAGCATTCTAGATAATTGACCCAGTATAAAAGATTTTAATAGGTCAAGTGTTGTCAAAATTATAACAGTGTACGATTTAGTTCAAAAACCGGAATTTTTTTATTTTTTTTTATTTTTGCCACAGATAAGTGCAAAAATAATAATAATAATAATAATTAATTAATTGGGTTGTGGTAAAAAAGTTATGAACTTCGATGTGGCTATCTTGGTTTTTTTATTTATCTGGGATTGATGAATTCATGATGAAGTTAGAGATTCCGATTTTTTTAGTTTCCTTTGTTTGGGTTTTGGAAAAGGTGTCTTACATTAGTTTAGTTGATGTGCTGATTTACTTCTAATTGGCAAGTTCCCTTCCTTGCCCTATGTTCTTAGCTCCTTCTAGGATGATGCTTTTCATAGTATAATTGTGCGCGTCGACTTTCAGATTTTGTGTATGCATTTTTATATGCATTGGTATGTGGTTCTAGACTTCACTATAGGCCCTCTTTGTTAGACACCTTTCCCTCCCTTCAGTACTATTCACTTTCATTTTTTTTTTTTTTAATGAAAAAATCAACATCAAAATATTATCATATTTTTTACTTTCTTTTTAGTATTGTTTAAATAAAAAAATACTATAAAACAATTTTTTTTTTTTCACTTTTCTGTGTGGTCGTGGCACAAAAGCCACCTTTTGTGCTCACCACTCAAAGTTTGACACATTAGCAATGCAAGAAAAATGCATGTTAGTAAAACACAGGATTAATCCTCTCACACAGCCATTGAGCCACCGCTCTCCTCCACCTCTCGCCACCGATCAGATCCACCCACTGCCCACGTCCAGAAACCGCCGCCCATTGCCCACCACCCAACCAGATCTCTCTCCCTCCCTCTCTCTCTCCGCTGGCCCATAGGTGACCATGGGGGTGGCGTGCGGCCATCCCATGACCTAGGGGTGGCTCGCATCCAGCTTTGGGGATGGCTAGTGGGCCACCCCTAGGCCATGGGGTGGTCGCGTGCCACCCTAGATGTGGCTGGGGTGGCACGCTGGGGGAGGTGGCGAGCCGCCCCCACCTCTCTCTGGGGTGGCTCCTCTTCCACTTGGGTGGCTACAAACATTTAATTATTCTTTTTAAAAAATAATAATTAAACCTGATATAATCTGGTGGTTTGGTTTTATTTTCTAAACATGTTTCATGCTAAGGTGTCACATCTTTAATGGTGGGCACAAAATAAGGGTTTTGTGCACCGACCACATTGAAGATATTCTCTTTTAACAAACACACCCATAGTATGTTCTTTGGAGCTTTATTTTATAAATAAATGAATAAACCTCTCATGCGGTCATTGCATAAAAAGAGGGTTTTGCAGCACCCAATAGCATAAAGACATATCAGATAAAGAGAAAAACATGCACAAAAATACTCTAGATCCTAATACACTTGATTTTTCTCTTCTTTCTCTTCTTCTCTTGTTCTTCACCGCCTCTTCCTCTCTCTCTCCCACTTTCTCTTCTTTTCTCTTCTTCTCTGGGTCACACTCTTGTCTCTTCTTCTATGGGTCATGTCGGCCAGACCCATGGGTCTCCTTTCTCCAGGTGGCAACCCTTTTCGGCGGATCCCCTTTATGGTGATAAAATCCCTAAAGCGTTAATCTTTCCTTTTAGGTTTAGTTTTGAATCCAAAAATGAGTTTTGAGGCATTAGAAACGATTTTTGGGGCATTAGAATCTGATTTTGAAGTTGGGTTTCGCAGAAAAATGGTGTCGGAGATGGTGACCCACGACTGGGTCTGGCGAGACCCAGCCATGGGTCATGCTAGATCCACGGTTGGGTTTGGCCGAGACCTAGCGTGGGTTTGGTGGCGCATGGCGATTCCGGCCGACCGAATTCTCTCCAGCGCCTGTGGTTTTGTTGTTTGGTTTGCTGATGCTGTTTGGTTTTAGATTTGCTATTTTGATTTTATTTTGCTAAAATGAACTTGGTAATGTGGCAACATATGAGTGGATGCTGCAAAACACACATTTTATGCACTGACTGCATAGTAGGGGCTCTCTAAATAAATATATTCCATGCCCCATTTTGGCCATAGGGGGTGATTCGACTAACCCGTATGGCCAAAATGGGGTGGCTAACCAACTCAATTCTCCAGATTTTTCTTTTAAAGTTTTTAAAATTTTAAATTGGAGATACCATTTTTTTAATAGTTTTTGCAGCATACGTGGCACGCCATATCATCTGGTCAGACTAATCTGATGATTTGGCTTCAATATGTGACATTAGGGACATGTGTCACCATTTTATGAATAATGACGTAAAGATCCATTAAATATTTGGATAGAAATTCCAAATGCGTTTTTTCAAAAATTAAAGGTACTAGTTGTAACACTTTCTTAAACCGAAAAATCTATTTACTTTTGGCCCTAACCATATATATTAAAATTGCATGCCGTGTCACACCGTGCCACACTGACCCGCACAATTATTAACACGTGGAAATGTTGTTACATTTAAATGACACGTTACATCGCTTGAACGCAATCCAGACAAATAAGAAGTCCACATGCAAGCTCGGGAGTGGCCATTGGCCCAGCCAGTAGGACTTGTGACACTAGCTTTTCTTGTCTGAAAATATCTCTTTGGGCATTATATTATAAGGTAGCCGCTCTCTCATGTTAATTTATCTGTCTACATGCAAATAAACAAACAACATTACTCGGCCTGGTGATTATCTTCATCCATTGGGGAGATGGAAATGCTCCCTATATCTGTAAAAAGCAGCCATAAACTTGAGTTCCTCTCTTTCCACATTATCCAAATTACACCTTTTGATTCCTGAATCTTGTTCGTATATTATAAGAAGTGTTTGGAACCCAAAAATCCAGCTATGAGACACAGGTTCCATCCAGCTGAACCCCTATCAATGTGTTCATGCTGCAATTTCATAGAAGGGGCATGAATATGATGCTAAATCTGGCTTGAATTTTTGTTTTTTTTTATGGCGGTGTATAGAAGCCTGTCCTTTTCCATTAAATCAATCGCAAAGGTCATAAATTCTGGAACAAATCTAAAGAGATTTGGTAATTGCCTTGAATTATCTAGAACTGATTTGCATGATAGAGAAGATAATCGTTGTGTACCAAATATTTTATCGAGAGATGGGTACCTCTGCTCACAAGGGTTAGGTCGTTGGTTGTTCGTATTTCTTCAATTACCTGATATACGGTTCTTGCGGGTGGAGTCGTATATTCAGAGTTTACCTGAAGACCTGCCTTGAAGGAGTTTCTCATCTTAAAAAAAGAAAAAGATAAAAAGGTGGGACTGACTTTCCTGGCATCAATTTCTCATCTTTGTATGGTATGTTTCAGTTTCTCTCCTTCCTTTATACCAAAACCCAAAAGCATTTCTCATGATGCCTAAACTTTTTCATGCCTCAAAGTCTAAAGGCGCTATCAAACTGTTCCTATAAAGCCAGAAGCACCATGAGTACAATGCAGCAGCAACCAGTTCTAAGGAATTTGTCCTAATTACATCCAAGAATATGATAGCATGAAACAGATCCAAGACAGCCAACAAAAAGGAAACAAGTAAAATGCAATTGTAAACACTAGTATTTGATGCTAATGGTGACAACCACAATTGAAGGTAATAAGAATTGCTGCTGTGATTTCTTCCAAAAATCAATATAATTTCAAGTGATTAGGATAATACAAAATACTCAGAATAACATACAACATTAACATTGACTCGTATCGATAACTTACCAAAATGTGAAACAGAGAAAGAGCAACGTGGAGTTGCAAGCAGAGCTCAAGAAACCGTCGAAGATATCTTGACAGCCTTGAAAGCGGGGTGAAGCAACCCGAGCTCGTCCTTCACGTCGAGTGGATTGTTTGTCTCGTTCCTCACCCGCTTCACTCTCCGGCTGCCCAGCGACTTGTGCGTAAACCCATAGATCTGCAGGATCTGATTGTCTCCGAAGTTGTACGCCCGGTCCATCTGCCTTAGGCACCGCTCCACCGGGTAGTCCCCGAACTTCCCACATGGCTTGCACCCGACGAAGTGAGTCACGAGTGGCCACCGGTGGTCGCCCAGCCCCGGATGGTAATTCTCCATCATCTCCTCGTACCTGTCCACCAAAATCCCCCAATAACCGTGAAGATAATACGCGCTTTCTAGATACACTTTGTTTCCCCATTTGTCTCTTTCCTTCATTAACAGATACACCATAGCCGACTGGTCGTCCGCCTCGAAGACCGGCCGGCCCTTGAGCTCTCGCGTGAGGACCTTCCCGGCCTCGTCTCGGATCTTTCCCTTGGGACCCATTGGAGCCCACGCGTCGAGAATGTCCAGCGACCACTGGGAATTCCGTAATAAAAAGCTACCGGTGTTCAACCCGATCCAATTCTTGTCGTCGTAGACCATCTCGTTCCAACCGTGCATCACGAAGTTGTGGTCCTTGTAGCGCTCCCAGGGGACCTCGAACGCCATGTCGGTGAACATTGCGTCACTGTCCATCCACCAGAGGAATTCGATTTCGGGGTGCGAGAGGAGGAGTTTCCGAATCAATGGCAGTTTCGCCCAGAAACCAGCCATCTCGGCGTCTAGAAGCGCCATGTTGTAGAAGATCTCGATCCCATGTAGCCTGCAGTAATCGATCTTGTTCTTGATGGACTTCAACAGGTAGTGATCGCCGACAGGGTTTTCGCAGGGTTTCGGGGAAGAACCGGTCACCAGAAGGACCCGGGGCTTATTTGGTCTGATAAAGTTCGGGAATTCCGGGTTATTCTTGAGCCACTCAGCTCGCTGCTGGTCCCAGTCCGAGATTTTCGGGCCGAGACTGTATGGTTTGTTCGGGTCGGGTTTTTCCTCCGGTTCGTCGTCCACGAGGATCTTCGAAATATCGAATGTGGCGTAATTGTTGGACTGGTCGGACTCGGAGTCGGGCTGGACCTCCACGAGAACGCGGCGGGGCTCCACGCGCCTGCCGCGCGAGTGGAGGTGCTCGCGGATCTCGTTGAAGTCCTGCTCTGGTGTCCCGAACTTCCCGGCGCCGATGGTTCCGCGTAGCACGACGAACGTTAGGAGGAGGGATAGGAACCACAAGGTGCCGCGGCAAGCCGTCCGCTGGATCTGGCGGAGTCGGCGGGCTCCCAGACACCACTCAAGCATTTTCGTTACCCCCACTCGCCAAGCTGACCCGGAGAATTCAGACAAAGAAAGAGAACAGAGACAAAAAAAAAAAAAAGAGTGAGGAATTGAAGGCAACTAGACAAGGATTCAGGAAGTTCTCATTGAAAACAAACCCTAATTTGATGGGCTAGGGTCGTAAATATGGAGAAAAGTGAGGGGCTCTTTTATATATGACAAGTCGGTGGAGCTGAAGAAAGAAAGGGAAGATGCACAGAGACAACGCAAGAGTGTTCGGACATAATTTTTTCTGTTCTTATAATAATAATAATAATAATAATAATTCTTTTTAGTATAAAAATTGCGTTATTCTTGCACGTCACCACGTTGACAGACATAGCCATGTTGTCTACACTCTACAGTGCGTCCTTTGATGGGTCCGAGGCGTGCCATCCGGGGACGCAATTACCTGGAAATCTTTTTTTTCTTTTTTTTTTTCCAATAATAATGAGAGTTAATATTCCTAATTATACCTCAGAAAAATAAAT
>NC_081541.1:13781411-13809096 GCF_901000735.1 Corylus avellana
ATTGCCCACCACCCAACCGGATCTCTCTCCCTCCCTCTCTCTCTCCGCCGGCCCAGCCGGCCCATAGGTGACCATGAGGGTGGCGCGTGGCCACCCTATGACCTAGGGGTGGCCTGCGAGCCACCCCATCCAGCTTTGGGGATGGCTAGTGGGCCACCCCTAGGCCATGGGGTGGCCGCGTGCCACCCTAGATGTGGCTGGGGTGGCACGCTGGGGGTGGTGGCGAGCTGCCCCCACCTCTCTCTGGGGTGGCTTCTCTTCCACTTGGGTGGTTACAAATATTTAATTATTCTTTTTAAAAAATAATAATTAAACCTGATATAATCTGGTGGTTTGGTTTTATTTTCTAAACATGTTTCATGCTAAGGTGTCACATCTTTAATGGTGGGCACAAAATAGGGGTTTTGTGCACCGACCACATTGAAGATATTCTCTTTTAACAAATATACCCATAGTATGTTCTTTGGAGCTTTATTTTATAAATAAATGAATAAACCTCTCATGCGGTCATTGCATAAAAAGAGGGTTTTGCAGCACCCAATAGCATAAAGACATCAGATAAAGAGAAAAACATGCACAAAAATACTCTAGATCCTAATACACTTGATTTTTCTCTTCTTTCTCTTCTTCTTCTCTTCTTCTTCACCACCTCTTCTTCTCTTTCTCTCCCACTTTCTCTTCTTTTCTGAGTCACGCTTTTGTCTCTTCTTCTATGGGTCGTGTCGGCCAGACCCACAGGTCTCCTTTCTCCAGGTGGCAACCCTCTTTGGCGGATCCCCTTTATGGTGATAAAATTCCTAAAGCGTTAATCTTTCCTTCTAGGTTTAGTTTTGAATCCAAAAATGAGTTTTAAGACATTAGAAACGATTTTTGAGGCATTAGAATCTGATTTTGAAGTTGGGTTTCGCAGAAAAATGGTGCCGGAGATGGTGACCCACGACTGGGTCTGGCGAGACCCAGCCGTGGGTCATGCTAGATCCACGGTTGGGTTTGGCCGAGACCCAACGGGGTCAGGCCAGACCCTCGCTGGGTTTGGCCACGACCTACTTGGGTCTGGCCGAGACCCAGCGTGGGTTTGGTGGCGCACGACGATTCCGGCTGGCCGAATTCTCTCTAGCACCTGTGGTTTTGTTGTTTGGTTTACTGATGCTGTTTGGTTTTAGATTTGCTGTTTTGATTTTATTTTGCTAAAATGAACTTGGTAATGTGGCAACATATGAGTGGATGCTGCAAACCACCCATTTTATGCACTGGCTGCATAGTAGGGGCTCTCTAAATAAATATATTTCATGCCCCATTTTGGCCATAGGGGGTGATTCAACTAACTCGTATGGCCAAAATGGGGTGGCTAACCAGCCCAATTCCCCAGATTTTTCTTTTAAAGTTTTTTAAATTTTAAATTGGAGTTACCATTTTTTTAATAGTTTTTGCAGTATACGTGGCACGCCATATCATCTGGTCAGACTAATCTGATGATTTGGCTTCAATATGTGACATTAGGGACATGTGTCACCATTTTATGAGTAGTGACGTAAAGATCCATTAAATATTTGGATAGAAATTCCAAATGCGTTTTTTCAATAATTAAAGGTACTAGTTGTAACACTTTTTGAAACCGAAAAATCTATTTACTTTTGGCCCTAACCATATGTATTAAAATTGCATGCCGTGTCACACTGACCCGCACAATTATTAACACGTGGAAATGTTGTTACATTTAAATGACACGTTACATCGCTTGAACGTAATCCAGACAAATAAGAAGTCCACATGCAAGCTCGGGAGTGGCCATTGGCCCAGCCAAGCTCGGGAGTGGCCATTGGCCCAGCCAGTAGGACTTGTGACACTAGCTTTTCTTGTCTGAAAATATCTCTTTGGGCATTATATTATAAGGTAGCCGCTCTCTCATGTTAATTTATCTGTCTACATGCAAATAAACAAACAACATTACTCGGCCTGGTGATTATCTTCATCCATTGGGGAGATGGAAATGCTCCCTATATCTGTAAAAAGCAGCCATAAACTTGAGTTCCTCTCTTTCCACATTATCCAAATTACACCTTTTGATTCCTGAATCTTGTTCGTATATTATAAGAAGTGTTTGGAACCCAAAAATCCAGCTATGAGACACATGTTCCATCCAGCATCAATAGGACTTTTAAGCAACAACAACAGCTGAACCCCTATCAATGCGTTCATGCTGCAATTTCATAGAAGGGGCATGAATATGATGCTAAATCTGGATTGAATTTTTGTTTTTTTATGGCGGTGTATAGAAGCCTGTCCTTTTCCATTAAATCAATCGCAAAGGTCATAAATTCTGGAACAAATCTAAAGAGATTTGGTAATTGCCTTGAATTATCTAGAACTGATTTGCATGATAGAGAAGATAATCGTTGTGTACCAAATATTTTATCGAGAGATGGGTACCTCTGCTCACAAGGGTTAGGTCGTTGGTTGTTCGTATTTCTTCAATTACCTGATATACGGTTCTTGCGGGTGGAGTCGTATATTCAGAGTTTACCTGAAGACCTGCCTTGAAGGAGTTTCTCATCTTAAAAAAAGAAAAAGATAAAAAGGTGGGACTGACTTTCCTGGCATCAATTTCTCATCTTTGTATGGTATGTTTCAGTTTCTTTCCTTCCTTTATACCAAAACCCAAAAGCATTTCTCATGATGCCTAAACTTTTTCATGCCTCAGAGTCTAAAGGCTATCAAACTGTTCCTATAAAGCCAGAAGCACCATGAGTACAATGCAGCAGCAACCAGTTCTAAGGAATTTGTCCTAACTACATCCAAGAATATGATAGCATGAAACAGATCCAAGACAGCCAACAAAAAGGAAACAAGTAAAATGCAATTGTAAACACTAGTATTTGATGCTAATGGTGACAACCACAATTGAAGGTAATAAGAATTGCTGCTGTGATTTCTTCCAAAAATCAATATAATTTCAAGTGATTAGGATAATACAAAATACTCAGAATAACATACAACATTAACATTGACTCGTATCGATAACTTACCAAAATGTGAAACAGAGAAAGAGCAACGTGGAGTTGCAAGCAGAGCTCAAGAAACCGTCGAAGATATCTTGACAGCCTTGAAAGCGGGGTGAAGCAACCCGAGCTCGTCCTTCACGTCGAGTGGATTGTTTGTCTCGTTCCTCACCCGCTTCACTCTCCGGCTGCCCAGCGACTTGTGCGTAAACCCATAGATCTGCAGGATCTGATTGTCTCCGAAGTTGTACGCCCGGTCCATCTGCCTTAGGCACCGCTCCACCGGGTAGTCCCCGAACTTCCCACATGGCTTGCACCCGACGAAGTGAGTCACGAGTGGCCACCGGTGGTCGCCCAGCCCCGGATGGTAATTCTCCATCATCTCCTCGTACCTGTCCACCAAAATCCCCCAATAACCGTGAAGATAATACGCGCTTTCTAGATACACTTTGTTTCCCCATTTGTCTCTTTCCTTCATTAACAGATACACCATAGCCGACTGGTCGTCCGCCTCGAAGACCGGCCGGCCCTTGAGCTCTCGCGTGAGGACCTTCCCGGCCTCGTCTCGGATCTTTCCCTTGGGACCCATTGGAGCCCACGCGTCGAGAATGTCCAGCGACCACTGGGAATTCCGTAATAAAAAGCTACCGGTGTTCAACCCGATCCAATTCTTGTCGTCGTAGACCATCTCGTTCCAACCGTGCATCACGAAGTTGTGGTCCTTGTAGCGCTCCCAGGGGACCTCGAACGCCATGTCGGTGAACATTGCGTCACTGTCCATCCACCAGAGGAATTCGATTTCGGGGTGCGAGAGGAGGAGTTTCCGAATCAATGGCAGTTTCGCCCAGAAACCAGCCATCTCGGCGTCTAGAAGCGCCATGTTGTAGAAGATCTCGATCCCATGTAGCCTGCAGTAATCGATCTTGTTCTTGATGGACTTCAACAGGTAGTGATCGCCGACAGGGTTTTCGCAGGGTTTCGGGGAAGAACCGGTCACCAGAAGGACCCGGGGCTTATTTGGTCTGATAAAGTTCGGGAATTCCGGGTTATTCTTGAGCCACTCAGCTCGCTGCTGGTCCCAGTCCGAGATTTTCGGGCCGAGACTGTATGGTTTGTTCGGGTCGGGTTTTTCCTCCGGTTCGTCGTCCACGAGGATCTTCGAAATATCGAATGTGGCGTAATTGTTGGACTGGTCGGACTCGGAGTCGGGCTGGACCTCCACGAGAACGCGGCGGGGCTCCACGCGCCTGCCGCGCGAGTGGAGGTGCTCGCGGATCTCGTTGAAGTCCTGCTCTGGTGTCCCGAACTTCCCGGCGCCGATGGTTCCGCGTAGCACGACGAACGTTAGGAGGAGGGATAGGAACCACAAGGTGCCGCGGCAAGCCGTCCGCTGGATCTGGCGGAGTCGGCGGGCTCCCAGACACCACTCAAGCATTTTCGTTACCCCCACTCGCCAAGCTGACCCGGAGAATTCAGACAAAGAAAGAGAACAGAGACAAAAAAAAAAAAAAGAGTGAGGAATTGAAGGCAACTAGACAAGGATTCAGGAAGTTCTCATTGAAAACAAACCCTAATTTGATGGGCTAGGGTCGTAAATATGGAGAAAAGTGAGGGGCTCTTTTATATATGACAAGTCGGTGGAGCTGAAGAAAGAAAGGGAAGATGCACAGAGACAACGCAAGAGTGTTCGGACATAATTTTTTCTGTTCTTATAATAATAATAATAATAATAATAATTCTTTTTAGTATAAAAATTGCGTTATTCTTGCACGTCACCACGTTGACAGACATAGCCATGTTGTCTACACTCTACAGTGCGTCCTTTGATGGGTCCGAGGCGTGCCATCCGGGGACGCAATTACCTGGAAATCTTTTTTTTCTTTTTTTTTTTCCAATAATAATGAGAGTTAATATTCCTAATTATACCTCAGAAAAATAAATAAATAATTTATGAGAGTTAATTAATTTATTTCGTATTAAATGGGAAAGATAATGAGTTGCGGAAAGAAAGAGCGACATTGGGATCCAGAGCATGTGTTGCGTGGCGCCGGCTGAGAGTTGTTAATACACAGCATTTATTCAAATCACGTGGGTTTGCCAGTTGCTGGGCGTCTTTGTGAATCTGTGATGTCAACAACTACTATCCTTTTCGCGTTAACGGACGGCCAACATTACTCTATGCGATGCTGACAAAATCAGCGTTTGACCCTGTAAAATTACATTCACGCGTTATTACCTACATTACATAAAATTCTAATATTCTAATCGACCTTATGAGATTCAATTTGACAACCTGGCATTCATCAACCGTCGAGAATGTCCATTTTGTCTCATTTGATACAGGAGCAAGATTTTTATGCTTCCGATTTTATTTTATTATATTTAATAATGTACACTTGTGTTACTTTATTTTTTTATGACAAAATATTTATCATGCACAACTTTCGATGTATGAACTATAATTTCAACTATGGAATGATCCATCAAATGTGAGAGACAAAACATCAACTCAACTCAACACATGTATTTACATGTGTTTACTTTTTACGTGACAATGAAAATCACCATTAAATTTTAAATAGTTTAATTTCATAATTGATGTGAAATATATTTAATCTATCTAAAATTCAATAGGAATTTTTACTGTCACATTAAAGAGCGGGCACTTTGAGAGTAAATTCCACTTTTATTAAATATGATACAACATTGATTTAAAACGGTTTTTTTTTTTTTTTTTTTAATTTCAAATTTACGGAAAAATCATATTTACTCCCTAAGTTTTCATTTTTATTTGGATTTAGTTTTTGAGTTTTCAATTTCAAGAATACATAAGTTTTTTAGTCACTTTATTGTCAAGAATAACGGTTTGTCATATGCCACATATATCTCATTTAACATGTCAATACCCTACTGCAATGCCACATCAATAAAATACAAGTCATTCATAATAATAAAAATCGTACTTAAAGCCAATTAATCTCACGCTTCAACATCCTCAAATGTAGAGGGGCTGAATCGTATAGGAAGCCTTTCCACAAATGCCGCAAGTAGGCATCTCATGGCATGCCTCAAACCAATCATACCATTGAATGGGATCACATTTTCAAGATGGATGGATGAATGCAATAGCGACTCTAAAAACTTATGGCATTTCATATAAACGAAAAAATAGCTCTACTCTTGACACCCAATCGGATGGATGGTTTTCATCCCACCGAGAAAAGTCCATCTTCATGCACGGAAAGTTGTGGTCATGATTGTGAATCGTGATGACGTGTTGCAGGTGGGATCCAAGGTGGCGATGGTCCCTCATTGCAAACATGATCATGGAGGACTTGCCTAATAAGCTCCTTCAACTGCTTCACAAACCCTGAGTCAAACTGTCTCTAGTGAAGCATCCTCCTTACGCGGGGGATTTCTACTAAAGGCCATTGTATAAGTTGTTAAATCTAAAATTTCTATCACTCGCTTTTGGTTGCGTGTGTAGGATATACAATCTTTTTATTTTTTTTTATGTTTTACCCCTACCCTAGATAAGAGATACTTTTTCCTTTGTGAGTGGATAAGAGATACTTAGAATGCAATAAATTGGAATAAAGGCCTAACTAAATCTGGCTACCAAATAGCTATAATTTCCAACACCAAAACCATAATAGAAGAATCCCTTAACTTGGATAAGCCTAGCCTTATACTGGTATAAGGATCAAACCTGGTTTAGTGGAGTTGAGTAGCCAAACACGTCTTCTACCTCTCCAAATACTCACTTTTAGGTCGCACCTAGCAAGAAATCAAGTGCGGTTGACTCTCCATGGTCGTAAACCTCTGCCACCCACATTCTCGGCTATAGGAGAGAAGCGTCACCACAAGAGGAACCTTATTTAGCCACACACAAGCCTGGCAATGCTACTGTCTCAATACTGTAATGCTGCTCAAGTGCCACCCCTACAAGTTTAGGCTAACGCACGTCAAGTGTTGTTGCACTCACACCCAATGGCACCACCCACCGAACAAGGAAGCTTCCCAAAAACACTAATTTGGTACAAAATGATAGGAATTCAAGAGTTTCCATCGATTAAAAATCATAAAATATAGAAATTAAAAGGATAATAGATCGCTTCGAGGGGGTCGAACCGCTAATGACAACTTCGACGGAGTCAAGCCTCCACAAATTACTTATAGCAATTGACTGAAATTATTCATTTCAAGGAATTTTCGGTACGTAACTTACATCTTATTTATATGGGCAAAACAAGTCCAACATAGAAACAAAATCAAAGAAAACATAACCAAGCATACTTAGCAATCAAGCAAATCAAGATAAATTAAGAAATTAATCAAGAAATTATTAATGGTTTTGGTTCAATTGGTGAACATTAGAAGTTGTTACTAACTTAGTGCGCAGGACTCTGCAACATCTGCCATAAAATATTATAGTTAATCGCTCAGCAGAAAAAAAAAAAAAAAAAAAAAAAAAAAAGTTTGACAATTTTGATTTAAGGAAACAACGAACAGAAAAAGAACAAGTATTGTCTAGAAAAAGACCACCAAACTAGCATTATAGAACTACATACATGGCACAAACATTTGGATGCTACAAATTTCATTGTGGGGGCGAAACCTAATTACAAAAATGTACATAACAAAACGTTATACAAAAACCAAAATCAAAGAAAAATAAGCTTAAAAGTGACAATACTTAGATAAGCTGCCCATGCCACACAAGGCTTAACAAGATCTTTGGCAAACGGATTCACGTTCATCCCTCGGAAGATCTTGTAACAAGCAAAAAGAGCCACAAAGTTGGCCGCACAAAACACAAATGCGAGCCACCTTGCTCCGATCACGAGCACGAGAGGATCCCACACTATGCTGAGCGAAACTTGAGTGAGGTAGAGGAGCAATGCATCCGGTTGTGCATGAAATCCTCCGTCCGCCCACACGAGCCACGCCGCGAAGCCCATTAGGAAAGACGACCCTAGGGAGGCCAGGTGTATGAACGAAAGAGGCGGAAACCAAAGGGGCTTGGCTAGCACACGATACTTGCGGCCGGAGCCGAACATAAAAATGATGAACATGGTTAGTGAGATGGGGACGGTGATGGCAATGGCGAGAGACCGGAGAGCCCGTTTGGCGTTGGTGTTCTTGGTATTTTGAGAAGCCATGGCAATGGAATTGTTGGGGGAGAGAGGGGATGAAGAGACAAACGGAGATTTATTTAATGGGAGACATTGGAAGGCAGCAAAAATGAGCGTTATGGAGCAAATTTAGGGGTTTCATAACAAGAATGTGGTGTATATATAGCCTTCTTTTAAACACAAAAAAAAATACAAAAAAAAATCTGAGATGATGGGGCATTTAAAGAAAGGAATGGAGTATAAAATAAATATAATTTTTCGAAAATTAATTACCTGTTTCATTTGGCAACCCCATTACTTGTTCCATTGTGATTTGTGAAAGCTCTGTAGTAGTCTTAACTCCATACCTTACTATAATTGGTAACATAATCAGATAGTCTTATCTTATTAGATCATCTAATATCTTCAAAAGGCCAAAAAAATTAAGTGCACACGAACACATGGTCAAACTTTTTTTTTTTTTTTTTTTTTTAAATTAAAAAAATGTTAATGTTTAAAAATATAATAAATATTGAGTTGTTGTCACTTGCGTGCAGTGATTAAAGATATTTCATTAAAAAAATTCATATCATTTCTAAAGCTAAAATTCTAGGACATCAATTTTCTGTAAAACAGTTGGAAAAAATATCATGTTACCCTTTTAAAATAGTGTCAAGTGTCTATAAATATTTAAAAAGTTCATTAAATTATGAGAAATGTTAGGTATTCTTCTAATGTTCTCCCAACTATGATGTAACTTTTAAAATCACCAATAAATTAAAAGTCAATAATGATAATCTCAAATTGAACGGTTATTTTAAAAGCTACATCAAAGTTAGGAGGACACCAAGAGAATACTATAAGAACACCTAACATTTTCCTTAAATTATTAAGGTTATTAATAATAGTTTACTAACTTAGACTAAATTTAGTGTGCCCCTTAAATATTTATAGATACTTGGTACTATTTTAAATGAGTTTGAGGATATTTTCTTTAGACTGATTATCAAAATTATCATCCGATCAAAATTTAATAATCATTTATGAGAAATTTAATAGTGATTTTAAAAGTTACATAAATGTAACAATGTTGGGAGGATACAACAAAGACATGGGTAATGTTAGAGACTATCTTTTTATCTTCTTAAAGTTGATGTAACTTTCAAAATTACCATTAAATCAAAATTCAAGTATGATTCATCTAAAATTTAATGGTAATTTTGAAAGCTAGCTTTAGGAGAATGAAAAGATAATAAAAAAAGGGTTCCTAACATTATTCTTTCTTTTTAGCATTTTGTCTTTATGTACCGCAAAAACAATGTTCCAAGTTTAGTAATTTTTTAAAAGGTCTAGAATAAATTTCAAGTATTCAACTAAAAAGAGAAATAAAATAAAATAAAATATATACCTTAAAAAAATAAAACATAAAAAAGCATAAATGCTATATATATATATAGGACCCAAGCCTAATCCTTTGAGTTTACTAAAAACACTCTCTAGTGGCTACAAAAGAAACAAACAACAAAACGGATTGAGATTCCCAATAATTTTGTATGCACATTGTGAAAGAGTTTATATAAAATTTACATGTTCAGAAAATTTTGAACTATCTCGTCACCTATTTGAGTGCATTTGTTGCACTTTAAGCTTCATTTGTTTTGGTATAAATTGATTAAGACTTTGTCAAGACCCGCCGAGACCTCACTGAGACTCGATCGAGACATTGTCGGGACCCCGTCGGGACTAGGTTAGGACACTAGCCAAGACTTGATCTGGGCTTGTTCGGCACCTCGCCAAAACCTGATTGAGACACTACCAAGACCTGGTCGAGACCTTGCCGGGACGCAATTAGGACAATGTTACTATGTTAGGACTTGGTTGGGACCCAACCAGGACACCGCTAGGACCCAATTAAGACACCGACAAAATTTGGTCCAAATCCTACTTGAACCCGGTCAGGACTCGTGGGACCCGACCAAGTCATCATCGGGACCTAGTCAAAATATTTTCATAATTTAAAGTTTAATATGATTTAATAATATTAAAAAAAAATTGTGATTTTTCGAATGCTAACGTCAAAAAATATTTTTCTAAAATTCATTTTCAAAAAAATGTTTTCGACTTAAAATATTGTTTGACGGAAAACATTTTGGATCGCGACAAACGGAATCTCAGACACAAAATTGTTGGAGAATCGGAGATCTTTGGCAGGAACAAACCCGTAATTTCGCCCCATCACCACTTCATACTTTTTCCCAGTCCTTCCCCGAGTTGACCACGCCACGACGCCTTTCTCTGCTCGGCACTGCCATTAAGCGAAGCCTACCCAGCAGAAAAGACGCCGGAGATGGTAATTTTTTAAACATATTCCACACAGTAACAAATAGAATCCTTTTAAATTGTCATATATTATTATGCATTTTTATCATTTTTAATGAAGGCATGTCATAGATTGAATTTAGGGGTTTTCTTCCTCTCAGTGTGATGGAAAAGTGTTTCGTTAGTAACTGTGGATCTGTTCAATAAACTTCGCTTCCCTTGAATCATCGGTCTATTTAAAATTTGTCTACCATTTTTCTTTGGTTGTATTCTGTTTGGTTGCTTGGAAAATGTGTGAAAGAGAAATTTAATACTGTGATAATTTTGTTTTTTTATTATTTGCAACCCTAGAAATCAAATCTGTATTAAATTTAGGTTGTTTTTTTCCCATGCTTCGAAGACCAAATAAATAGAAAACACGAGATTGTAATTTGATTTACTTTGTTTCCCCCCGTTTTATTGGAAGCCAAACAGTGGGCCATGGGGTCTGAGTTTTTGATTTTTGTTGAGCCGTGGTGCTTGATACATACAAATATGTGTACCTTAGTGGTCTACCATGAAGGAAATGGAAATGTTTTGAGCTACTTTCAGTTGATGGGTTGAAGTATAGAAGAGAAAAATGTATGCATTTCTGAGTTGGGATAATTATGTCGGTCGGTTTGTTTAAACCCCAAGGGGTTGGCTCATTGGTTGGACAGCTTGGGACTTTGAGTATGCTCCTCAAGGTCTTAGGTTCGAAACCCACTGAGTGCAAACTGCTTCTTAGGGCCATCAGACTGGGAGTTCGCCCCTTGAATTAACCAAGATACACTTGTGGGAAACTCCTTGCTGAGGGCCTGTGCACCCTCGGGATCAGTCGGAGTGAAGCTCTGGATACCTAGTGCCAAATCAAAAAAAAAAATGTTTGTAGGTTTATTTAGAAAGGGTGTGAAATTACAATGTGGTGCACAAAATATAGTAAATATACTTCGTTGTAGAAACCTTTTGTTTATGACTAGTTTTTGTTTAGAAAGTGTGTGAATTTACGTTTTGGCACTGACATCATTGTTTGCGTTGCTTAGTTGTGGAAACCTATTGTACTAGGTTGTGTTCTAGCTTGAGTATATGGGTTATGTGTCCAACTTAGCTTTGTTTAAGGTACATATTTCCCTCTTGAGTATATGGGTACCAAACACTCTCATCCGGCTTGCCAATTTTGGCGGACAAAGTTTTCCTCCAAACTAGGTTGGAGGAATTTCCTTCAACCTACTCTATAAAAATGATATGTGTCCATCTTTTTAATAACATGTGAGATGCACATGAGTTTTTAATAAAATTTATTCCAACTTTGTCTCTTCTATTAAAAAAACATGTGCATCTCACATGTTCATGGACACATGTCACTTTTATAGAGTAGGTTGAAGGAAATTTTTTCAACCCAGTTTGGAGGAAAACTTTGTCCAATTTTGGCTTGCCTAAATGTTAAAATGAGTCTAAAAGGCTAGGCATCCGGCTCACCAAATTGCTGAAATATTTGGTGAGTGTGAACAATGCTCACCAGATTTGGTGATGTTAAAATATAAATTAAATGATTAAATTTACCTTTTCCTATCAGCTTAGCTTTTATGACAAATGCTGATTTTACATGGTATCAGAGCCAGAGGTCATGAATTTGAATCCTGATTTCATCAATTTATCCCATTTAAATTAAATATCTCATGTGTTGGGTCTCACTTATTAAAAAATAGTTTGAACCCACATGTGAGAGATTGTTAAAGTATAAATTAAATGATTAAATTTACCTCTTTCTATCAAGTTAAGCTTTTAGGACAAATGGTAATTTAACGGGTGAGCACTATTTACTTGCCAAATCTTGTTTTTGTTGCCTTTTTTAAGGAATGAATAAAGAAATCATTGAAAAAGATTATTTAAATGGAATAGTGAAAGTAGATCGGTAAAATGCTAGGCTAGATGTAGGTGTTGTGAAAAAGTGGGTAATTAAAATAGAGAAATGAGTTTTTTTTTAGCGAAAATAAAGAGTAAATTTGCTGAGCTAGATGTGAATGCTAGGTATATATATGATTGATGCTTCGGTTTTATGTATCACTTAGATACAGTTTTGCACTAGATGGGTATGATCTGGTTCAAGTTGGAGGGCATGCACTGACATGGGCTAAAGTGAGATTGTGATATATGGGAACTGCTTCAAATGGAACTATAGCAATAAGTTTTTTCTTTCCTTAAAATGCCACCCTTGGTTTAAAGTTCACCACACCCATGAGATTTCCTTCATTAGCAGCATTTGAGTATGTAGGTTTTTGAAGCAAATACTTTGAGACCACTCATGGGAAAATTGTTTTTGTATACTAATACCATTTGAATACATTTAGGAAGCAAAAAATTGTTGAAAGTTGCATGAATGCTGGGTGGTGGTTGGGTCGACGTTATTGTGTTACTGGGTACAAAATGGTGATGATCAGCCCGAAGGGCGATTTTCTAGTTGCCATTAACCTTGTTCCCCAATTTTAATCATTTGTTTTGCTCAACTATATTAAGTACCTTCTCTGTTAAGCCCCTAAAAGTTCATTCCTTGACCCAATCTTGTTATGAGTTTTGGAGCATCTAAAAGAATAACACGATGGTGATTTTGCTGATAGTAAACCATCATGTCTATACGTTTGAGTCTTTGCTAAAACATGTGGTGATTGGGAAAACATTGGTGCAACTGCTTCTAGAGAATCAATGCGATGGTTAAAACATTTGCATACGAGGAGAAATGTCTAGTTAAGTTGTTTACTTACAGTATAATGAACACTGTATAGTCGTGTCTACTTCACCTTCATCAGCTGAAATTGAGTTCTTTCAAGCATCACTTTTATGTCCACCAGCTACTTGTTCCATCTTAATAATTAATGTAGCATGTTTTGATACTTCTGCAAACATTTTATGTGGTAGTGTCTCTTTCCTTTCTTTTCTGCAGGATGGGCATGACACAGATGACCCTAAACAGAGCACTGCTGATATGACAGTTTTTGTGAGTTACTCTATAACTTTGAGAAATTATTTTATTCATTTGGATAAATTTAGACTAACTTAACACAGCCATAAGGATGGTTACTGAGCAGATTAAGGTGCTCAGAATTACTTTCTTCTAATAGTTACCTGGGGAAAGCAGTTATTTAACTTTAAATATTGAGGGTGTACTTGAAAAATGTGATGATGGCCTCGTCCAATAATGATCAGGAAACTTGCATAAATTATTGTATTCCAGACTGCCTGGCGATGGTGTATATCATCCTTTGGGGCTTCCCCTTTATTTTCCGTCTTTCAATAGTGTTTGGTGCTTGTTTGGTAAAGCACGCCATTTTGAAGTCCTGATGCTTATATATGAACAAAGAAGAAATGAGATCCATATTTTCTATTAGTAAAAAACACCTGCCTATAGTGATAAGGGTCATTTACTTGATGTGATTTGAAAAATAGTCTTTGCTGAATGTTTGTACTGATTTTTGCAGGTGCAAAATCTTCTTCAGCAGATGGTGAGTTTGGTATCTCTGTATTTATGAGATTTAGTAGTTGAAATTTTGGATCCACGCTCTGTGGCTCTAGATATGGTGCTTATATTTTTGCAAATTTGCAGCAATCCAGATTCCAGACAATGTCTGAGTCCATCATCACAAAGAATATCCTTCTCTTATTCTACATATTGCAACACTTATTAATCTGACACCTTACTGAAATGAAACCATACAATACAATTTTACATCCCTTGTTAATCTGACATCTTAGTGAAATGAATCATGCCATTTGTTCTTCGTAGCATTTCAATGGAGTCCATTTTGTTTCTGTATGCTCCTGTCTAAATCTAGTTGGATCATGTGTGACATTCTTTCAGCATCTTCAGTAAGGACATTATTAACACAATTTTTTTTTCTTTCTTCATGATTGGGTTGGGGTGGTTGGTGTTGAATAGACTCCATTAATAAGATTAGGATTTTGCCTTCCACTGATGTGAAGAGCACATCACCTTTTATTTTTATTTGTATATCGCATTTGACATTTTTTCTCTCGATAAGTACACCATTGATTTGGTTTCCTAGTGTGTGTGTGTGTCCATTAATTGAAATGAAGGGTTGTAGTTCCATCCCAAATATTAAACTTGTGCCATCAAATGCTGTGGAATACAAATCTGGAACAATTTCACTTCAATATATTGCTGCAAGTGTTGCTTAGACGGAAAATATGTAACATGCCATGCCACCTTGCCCTACATGGGAACTGATATGATGTGTCACATTGGTTTCTTTAACTGTAACATACTTGACGAGATGGGCGGCAGGATAGATGAGTTAGAGCAGAGCATCAACGAGCTCAGAGCCGAGATGGGAGTGGAGGGCTCACCTTCTCCTTCGGTCCCTTCCCAGCCAAAGCCAGAATCCAAGTCAGCCGCCGACGATTCAGTGTAATCCTGATTCGTATGTTTTTCCTTTTCTGATTTGGAAGGAGAATCCGATGTTGATGCGTTTAAGAGTAGATTAATGTTCCATGGATTCGAAACTCTATTTTGAATTGTCCATCTTTAAGTCTGCGATGTTCTCGTTTTACAGAATGCTTATGTCTGGTTGAGAGAATTAAAACCTTGCTATACTTTTTCCATTACAATTTTCAAAATGCTATTGTGTTTGTTGGTTGGTGCCATTGACAAACTGGCACTACTTCCTGAAAGTTTACCAGGAAAGGTATTTTACTGTATAGAACATCCACCACTCGTGAAGCTTCTCACTGTCCCACGTAGAAATGAAAGGCACAACAGCTTTAAAAAGACGGAAAAAGGAAGTAAAAGTATGTTTATCCCTCCATGATGTTGTCCTATTGGGTGCTGATGTAGATGTTATGGTTAATTTATGCTAGCATGACAGAGACGTATGGGGCACGTTTTAAGCGTCGCACGGAAAGCTTAGATGCCATAATAGTGGTATCCCAGTCATTGATTTTGATTGATATTGACTGCCTTAAAGGAAAGCTGGTGCATGTGAGGCTTGCCCTAATTGTTGGTCATCAGAATAAGATTCCCGAAAGCATTATCACTTCATTTCAAAATTTCAATGGAGCCTGGCTGGGGGTTTGGCCGAAATTTTGGAAAAATAATCAAAACTAAATCCCTTTTGCAGAATTTGGAGAAAGATAGAAGAAACTTCATTTTATTTCCAGAATTTTCTTTGCTTTGTAATCACTGAAGTTTAAGAATTTATAAAAATTTGCAATGTCACTTTCTCGAGAAAATAACTTTCATACTCTTGTAAAATTTATAAAATTATCTAACTTATATATATATATATATATATATATGAAAGTTTCTAATGCCTCCACTATAATTTAACCACCCCCCCAACAAAAAAAAAAAAAAAAAAAAAAACAACATGATTCCATTTGGAAAGGACCAGAACATTGTTGTACTTGTGGACTCTATTGGTTCATCTTTCGCACCAACCTCCCTATAAGAGAATTCTTGGGATATTTTATTATGTATAATTTTTTTTTAAAAAAAAACTCAATAAAAATTAATTCAAAATAAGAAATAAGAAATAAGAAAATGATATGATAAATAACAACAATAACTAATATTGACATTAACGAAAGAAGAAAACAATAGTAATACAATACGGTTATTCAAATCTGCTCCTCCGCTATGTATAATAATTGGGTAACAGCAACACAGAAGCCCCAACAATACTAATAATAATAAGCACAATATATAATAATAAAAGGAAGCCAATAAATTATATTGAAAAATAAAACTAAATTTCAGCGCCTACAGCGAGTAATCGCACTGCACCCACGAGTGTAGGGATTGGCCTGAGCACCAGTTCGGCAATTGTAGTACGACGCGCCACGTCGAGAGCAGGGCACACTGTTCCTCCTCAGCGCACCGTAGCTTATGTACTGCTTCGTGGCTAGGATGCGCCGGTGGCTCTCCGAGTCCATCGCGAACTCCTCCAATTCCAACCCCGCGCCCCCGCCAGCGAGCAGGCACTCGCCGATCGAGCCGCGGCACTCCGATTGAATAGGGACGCCTCCAATGAAATCAAGGGCCGTGGAAGAGCAGAGCGCCAAATGGGCGGCCAGGATTGCACATAGCACGAGAAAACGGCAGCGATTTGCGGCTTCCATTTTGGGGAGATGAGGGTCTGTCGGTTCTGTTTGGAGAGGGAGAAGGGAATTGAGGGCAGGTTTGCGATTATAAGTGACGGTGGGAGAGGAAATGCCACTGGGTTTGGAGGTAATTTACGGAATCATGCCACTTGACTTTAATACGAATTCCCTTTTACCCTTTGCTTGCTTGTAATCCAAGAGTGTCATAATAAAATGACTTAAATGGACACCCACTAATCAGCTTTTGACTTGATTTCTACATTTAATATTTAGAACTATCTCTGCCCTTCCTTTTAATTCTTTCAAAAAAGAAAAAAATAAAAAAATAAAAAAAGGTTAATTATGAGCTGTTTGAACAGTGAGGGCGGCCAGGCCAGTTAGTGGACAGCTGAGCCCATGCGTGAGTGCGACAATTGGATGATTCCAATTTCCATTTGTGAGTGAACGAATGAATGAGATCAATTCCTTTCCCACCAAGGTTTCCAAAATCTAACGCGGAAATGCCCCTATTTTTTTTTTTTTTTTAATTGAATGGGTCCATTTTGTGTGCTTTCTCAAGTTCTAATTATGAGTGATTATAGAGATAATTATAATTTTTATAATATTAAATTAATATGATAGTCCATATAACATTTATTATGTTACTAAACTAACTAAATTTATTTGTTAAATGAGTTATAATAAATTAACATGATAAAATAATAATAATAATAATATGAACAAATTGGCAATTCTCTCTCCAAGAGCCCCTTTAGCGCATTTTGTGCCGTAATTGAGGTTTCATTAGAGAATAGAGACACAGGAGCAATTCCACGTCACAAGACATCACAATTACAATTGTTTATATATATAAAAGAAATTATTGTTGTTATTATTATTAGTATTATGAAATATATGTTAAATGAGTAGGTTTGACACTAGTGGAGGATCATTTAATGAATATGGTCACCTGATGTCTGTTGATGGTGTTTCTTTGGGTATTATAGTTTATTGGGTAAAGTTTACTTAACTCCTTCAAATTATTATTCTAATGACAATTTACCCTCAAAACTACTAAAACAATGACAATATACCCTTACTTTTAACAAAATGACAAAATTACCCTTACTAAAATAAAAACAAAAATATTAAAATTTATTTATTTTTTCAAAATTTTAAGGGCATTTTTGTTTTATTGAAAATTATATAGGGGTAATTTTGTCATTTTGTTAGCATTGGGGGGTAATTGTTATTGTTTTGGTAGTTTGGAAGGTAAATTGTCGCAATTGATAATTTAAGAGATAAATTGTCATTGAAGTGATAGTTTGAGGGAGATAAGTCAACGTTACCTTAGTTTATTTATAAATAGATTTCTAATAAATTAAAATCATCAATATGATCCCAGTAATGTTTTAGGAAAGATTTGGCTATGGAACAAAAAGGGTGGTTGTATTGTCAAATCAACTAGGGGTTAAAGCAATGTCGGTTTTCGGCCCATACATACTCCCACCTTGGCCCAAAGATAGTTGTAGGTAGGCGGCCAGGTTTAATACTAACCTCCCAATCGTAAAGGGTTAGTTATCGCCAGCAATGATGAAGCATGGTGGGGCGAAGTAGATATTCTTTGTTAGAGTACAGTGATGAGAAGAAATGGGAACTATCGAGGTAGAGAGAAGTGACTCCGGGTGAAAAAAACAAAAGAAAAAAAGAAAAAAAGAAGAAGATAAGAAGGGAGATTAGGGATTAAATTATTATTATTATTATTATTACATATAAGAGCTCACGGAGGTTGAGTTATCAGTTTTACCGGCAACCTAAACTCAACTCCTAACCCCTGATTTGAATAGGTCATCCTTTCAAAATAAACTTTGCATGCCCACTTGATGAGTTGGGGTCACCTGGTTGAACAATGTCGAGGCAGGTTTAAATTGTCAGGTCAGACAGTTTGGGCCGACTTGCTGAGCAAACCTAAATTCAACCTAATGGATTTGTTGGTTAGAATCTTCTTGGATCAAATAAAATGAAAATCTCTTTGGAAACCTAGAATCCATGAGAATCTTAAATTTCTCATTGACAAATAAATTGATAAACTCTAGTCTTGACGTGAAAGATTTATCAGTCATGCACGCCCATGTGATGTATATTCCTGCTCATCCTATAAATTATGCAATTTAAAGGCTAAAAATATTGGAATATTGCCCCTCGATCAATGTGTTTGAGGTTTATGTACCATCTCTACTTGGTAAGTTATATGTACAAGATTTTTCTCGTACTTAAAAAAAAATAAAAAAACTAAAGCACTTGATCATTAATTCTCACTACTCACAAGTAGTATGTCATCTCTGTCCTTGACCTGTGATTGTGCATCAATTCTCCAACCTTATCAATGGAGCATTTACATCAATTTGAAGAACAACCAAGCCTCTTCTATTTTGAAAATTCCCTTTTGAAAACACTTTAAATCCTTTTTTTCCTCTCTCTCTACTTAATTCTTTCTTCCATTAAAATATTTAAGCTTTTGAGACAAATGAGAGTCGGTAGACTTTTTAATTAGGGTCAAAGAGAGAAAAATGAATAAAAATATAAAATATGAAGGATTTAGAGTGATCTTTTGTTGACAAAGAATTACTGTAGCATTTTCTTTAAAATGACAGATAGAAAGAACGGGATGAAGGGTGATTTTAAATAGGCATGGTTCTTCAAAATTTTAAATAGGTGTGATTTTAAAATTGACGTGCTTTTTAAAATCACATTGAATTTATGATGAATTATTATGAAATTTTGATATAATGGTGATTCTAAAATCTACATCAATTTTAAGATGAAAAAACAGAAATGCAATAGTGTCTTATAGTATGGGAAGAGTTAGTGTCACTTTTGGAGGTGTAAGTGCAAAAAATGTAATAATTCAAGTGGTTAAAGTGTTTTTTTTTTCCATTTATTTATTATTCTACTTTTTGTTTTATTTGGGTTCCGTCTTCGATCATAAATAATTTTTTCTATTTTATAAATAACTCAATTTCATGAGGCGTAGTCTTCGGCGGATGAGAAATAATTTGAACTTTGAACAAGCATCTCTGTGTGTTAATGATGCATCTATTAGCTTCATTTTCGAAGACACAAATACTGACTTCTGTTGAGAATGCAACTCAGCAACTGAATGTTTGTTGGCACAGTCAACTTAAAAAACTGGAGGCTGAAGAGGAAATTAATTAAATCAATAAACAATAAATCAAAGGGGTAAAAAGGAAACACAATTAATAAATAATAATATTCCATCTGTTCCTTATATTTATCCCCTTAATTTAATTTAATTTTTAGTTTGAATATTACGTGGCTGGCTGGCTGCGTTCTAGATGTAACAATTAAAACAAAAGAAATTGTATTAAACCGGCAATTAATGTCCTCTACTCCCTCCACAAACACACTCCTTCAAACCCGTTGAAAGACGACCTTAAAATAGGCATGCATGCAAGGACTTGGTCTCTCACCATGAGTTTCTCTTCTTCCGACCTCATTCTTCCTAAGTTCCACGTCTGATCGATTCTCTTGTGATTAATTTGTTTATACAAAATTTCTCCCTTCCCATACCCTTTTTCCAGTCATCTGATCGAAGCTCTCTTCCCAAATGGTTTGCTGGGTACGTAGAGGAGTTTTGAGAAGCCTTTTGCATGCATGCAGTTGTTCAAGATTTCATTGATTTCTGTCAACGCGGGGGCATGCAATGATCCGTAGGTTTTTATGTTTTCATGCAAATGTTATAGAAATTGATAAATTTCTAATTAATAAAAGAAGAAAAAGAGAATTATATTGATTTTGATACGTATAGCAAGCAAGATATATTCAAATAATGGCATCCCTCTCCGGCCAACCATCAAAGAAGAGCATGCGCACCTCGAGAGGCTCCGATGGTTCTCTGCCAGGCAGCCGTAACTCCGGCGGCCAAACCGTTAAATTTGCGAGGCGAACATCAAGCGGACGATATGTTAGTCTGTCCAGAGAAGACCTGGACATGTCGGGTGAGTTGTCGGGGGATTACATGAACTACACGGTGCACATGCCGCCGACGCCGGACAATCAGCCGATGGACACGTCCGTGGCTGCCAAGGCGGAAGAGCAATACGTTTCGAATTCTCTTTTCACCGGGGGATTCAACAGCGTGACACGTGCACATCTCATGGACAAGGTGATCGAGTCGGAGGTGAGTCATCCTCAGATGGCTGGAGCCAAGGGCTCTGCATGTTCCATGCCTGCTTGCGATGGAAAGGTCATGAAGGATGAAAGGGGAGCTGACGTCATCCCTTGTGATTGTAGGTATGTCCTATTCTTTGGTATAAATATTCAATCTCAAACTAGATCCCCTTTCCTCTTTCCAAATGAAGTGTTTTATACCTTATGCTTCATGAGACATGATGCCAAGTGGCTTACCACCGAGCTGCGGATACACACAGGGGTGGGTATGGGCGCCCGCCCTTGGTAATTTTTTTTTTAAAAAAAATATTTTTATGCCCAAATTTTGTAGTAGCCTCTATAAAATAAACCAAAATTTCATATTTTTGATGCTTTAGCCCTTATAAAACTCAGTCCAGCCCAAATTTCAGCTAAAAAATTAAAGTAAATTGAAGGAGATGGTGTTTTACACTACTTTTTACCTACCAGGTTACCACAAATTTTTTTTTTTTTGTGCTTGTTCATTGTTGCTGGCTGCTACGATGCCGTGATTCTGTTTTGTAATGCTTGTGATAAAAGTTCTCATGTCAGAGTAATGAGCCGTCTTTCGCAGGCCGCAGTTTCATTAGATTTTATTATTTTATTTCTGCTCCTATTAAGATAAAGTCCTGGATCCGCCACTGAGTTATACTTGAGCCAACCATTTGAGTTTATCTTTTAAGATAGCTAGATTGTGATCAACTAGGAATGCAATATCTAAACAATATTGATCGAATGTGTTGTGTAGGTTCAAAATTTGTAGAGATTGCTACATGGATGCACAAAAAGGAAGTGGTCTATGCCCAGGATGCAAGGAGGTATACAAAATGGAAGATTTTGAGGACGAGTCTCAAGATTTTTCAAAAGGAACGCTGCAATTGCCAGCCCCAGACGGCTCAAAAAGGGATCCCAAAAACATGTCTATGATGAAGAGGAACCAAACCGGAGAATTTGATCACAACAGGTGGTTGTTTGAGACAAAAGGTACCTACGGCGTTGGAAATGCCTTTTGGCCCCAGGATGATGTCTTTGAAGAAGAAGATGATGAGGGGTTCAAGGGGGGCATGTTGGACCCAAAGGATAAGCCTTGGAAGCCCCTTAGTCGAAAAATTCCAATTGCCGCTGCCATCATCAGCCCTTACAGGTTAACATATATATATACGTGCTCTCAACTGACACTCTTTCTCGTTATTATAAAACACACATTTTCATGTATGGATGAGATGGTATGACTGTATGAGTATCTCATTTTAATCCACGTGTAAAATACTTAATTGAAATGTATAAAATTTTGAGCCCCTATGTGAAGAAAAATATTAAAATATTAATTAAATAATTAAATTTGTATTTTCCTTATAACTTAAACTTTTGTATTAAACGGTAATTTAACATAATATCTTAATATCTTTAGCGGTCCTTGTAAATTAGTTTTTTATCTAAATTTCGCTACTTTTCCTTATTTTCTTACTTCAGCCATCCCCAACAATTGCTATAAAAGTTTACGTACTATACTAAATTTAAAGTAATATTTTATTATATTTTTTTTCTCTCTTTTTTTTTATGGGAAAAGAAAAGGAGATGATAAAAAATAATACTGAAAAATAATATTTAATTATAATAAATAGTTAAAATAGATGTTCGGATGAAGTGTGGAGTTAAAATCTAGTAGCTAAAATGAAAAAAAATTGTATTTTAAGTAGTTAAAATGAAAACCCTTGCCCGAGATGCTTGTTGTATACCTTCCATTAATTTGAATTAAATATTTAAGAGAGATGATCTACCTGCTCTGCAGGTTGCTGATACTTGTTCGGCTTGTGGTGCTGTGTTTCTTCTTGCAATGGAGACTGACACATCCAAACGAAGACGCCGTCTGGTTGTGGCTGATGTCGGTTGTGTGCGAGACATGGTTCGCCTTCTCATGGCTTCTCGACCAAATTCCTAAGCTCTGCCCCATCAACCGTTCTACAGATCTTCAAGTTCTCCACGACAAGTTTGACATGCCGTCGCCGTCCAATCCCACCGGCCGCTCCGATCTTCCCGGCGTTGACTTATTTGTGTCCACGGCTGACCCAGAGAAAGAGCCGCCTCTTGTCACTGCCTGCACCATCCTTTCAATCCTATCCGTCGATTACCCTGTGGAAAAGATTGCTTGCTACGTTTCTGACGACGGAGGCGCCCTCCTTACCTTCGAGGCAATGGCGGAGGCGGCAAGCTTCGCTGATTTGTGGGTTCCGTTCTGTCGGAAACATGATATTGAGCCGAGGAATCCTGAGACTTACTTCACCTTGAAAGTCGACCCAACAAAAAACAAAAGTAGGTTGGATTTTGTGAAGGATAGGCGGAGGGTGAAGAGAGAGTTCGACGAGTTTAAGGTGAGGATAAATGGGCTTCCAGACTCGATTAGGAGGAGATCGGAAGCTTTCAATGCGAGGGAGGAAATGAAGATGTTGAAGCACATGAGGGAGAGCGGCGCTGACCCTTCGGAGCCCATGAAGGTCCAAAAGGCCACGTGGATGGCTGATGGGACCCACTGGCCTGGTACTTGGACTGTCTCTTCTAGTGAACATGCCAAAGGTGATCATGCCGGAATTCTTCAGGTACATGATTAATTATTGTTTACTCATTTCCATTCTCCAACACCCCCAAGGGGATGAGTGAATTTTGGCCCCAAAAGAAGGGTAAAGTAAATTCAAACTAGAAACATCTCAATATTCAAAACCAAGTTGGTATTTCTAAGGCAAATCCAACGTTGAATTTATGTGATCACCGTTGGTAAAATCAACTATAAGATTAAACTGAGTTTGATCTAACGGTTGAAATTAAGTAATCATTAATAATATTTATGGTCTAACGGTTAAAATTAAATAACAATTAGTTAGTTATAATTTAATCTAAGGGTTATAATCTAATATCTGATAGTCAAAGTTAAAATAGCAGTTACTTATTTTTAATTGCGAAATTACACGTTTGTTACTGAAAATGCATTAAAACCGCCATTCTAACACTCTAAAGAACAAATAAAACTCTCTCATCTTTCGTCTCTCTCAAAACCCTATCTAGCTTTAAAATTCGAGTCTCTCTCTTTTGCTAGAATTGAAAATCAATAAACACATGCAAACTATAAAAAATTTATGGACTTTATTGTATTCTAAAGAAATATTTTTCTTAACCCCGGTGCAAACTAATTAATTCCCATGCAGGTGATGTTAAAGCCCCCTAGCAATGATCCGCTAATAGGAGGCACAGACGAAAAGATCATAGACTTCTCTGACGTCGACATACGCCTCCCCATGTTTGTATACGTGTCACGTGAGAAACGGCCCGGCTATGATCATAACAAGAAAGCTGGCGCCATGAATGCACTGGTGCGAGCTTCGGCCATCCTTTCTAATGGCCCATTCATTCTCAACCTCGACTGCGACCACTACATCTACAACTGCAAAGCTGTCCGTGAAGGAATGTGCTTCATGATGGACCGCGGAGGCGAGAACATTTGCTACATTCAATTCCCACAGAGATTTGAAGGCATTGATCCCTCCGACCGCTACGCCAACAACAACACCGTGTTCTTCGACGGAAACATGCGTGCCCTTGACGGTGTGCAGGTATGAAAATCCGAAATTTCTTTTAAATTAGTATTAAAAAAAATATCCTCCAACCCATTTAAAATAATGTCACGTGTCTAGAAAAATTTAAACATTTAAAATAGGTACATTAAATGTTTATAATGTGTTAGATATTTCATTTAAATTGGTTTGGAGGAAATTATTTTATTGAGATGTTTGAAATTTATGCATGTGAGTATATATGCAGGGTCCGGTTTATGTTGGAACTGGGTGCATGTTTAGGCGGTTTGCTTTGTACGGTTTCGACCCGCCGGAGGTGAAAGAAAATCCTCAGAAAACTGACTCTGAGATGCAAACATTAAATGCCAGCGACTTTGATCCTGATCTTGACGTGAATAGGCTGCCAAAGCGGTTTGGAAATTCCACAATGTTGTCGGAGTCGATACCGATAGCTGAGTTCCAAGGCCGCCCCCTTGCTGATCATTCTGCTATCAAGTATGGACGACCTCCTGGTGTTCTCCGGGTCCCACGAGACCCTCTCGATGCCACAAGCGTTGCCGAGGCTGTATCCGTCATTTCTTGCTGGTATGTGTATTTAATCATTTAGTTAATAGTTTAATATTTAGGTTTCGTTGTTTGACAGAATGTCTAGTCTATTGAAAAATGAATAGCTATTTCTATTCTTTAGTTTGGTAACAACGCACATGCAAAAATTAGAATTAAATCAAAATAATGAAAACTCCATCCCCCCCCCCCCCTTTTTCAAACTCATATTAAAAAAAAAAAAAACTAAAATTAAATAGGTGGCCGACTACCCCAATCGGTGGTCAAGTCATCCACTTTATTTTTCATATTTTTAATTTTTTAATTTTATTTTAAGTTTAAAAAAATATATATTGGTATTTTTGAAAAATGTAACCTATTCTCTAAGGATTAGCTAAAGCACTCATTTTTTAGTATATTAGCTAATCTTGTGTGTGAAATTTTAAAAGTCTCATGGAAATAAACTATTCCTAAGAATAGTGTGTAACCAAACAAATGAATAGCTATACTGTAGGATTAGTTATTCCTTTCCCCGGTTATATTCTACAAGGCCTTATTTTCATTGAAATATGAGGTAATAAACTAAAGAGTTAAGGTTCCAACTCATGAGCACCTCTCACGCTCATATTAAGGTAATAAACTAAAGCATATTTTGTAGCTAGTAGTCCTTCCAAAATTTTAAATTCCGTACCTTCAAAATTATTGATTTTTATGAAATAATCCCTTTAAAATTTTGTTTTAGTATTGCCCCCTTTGTTGATATTGATATGATCAAGTTAAAACACTGAGTATCCTAAAAATCTTAAGCTCATAAACCGAATTAGCAACATAATTCTTGTGTGTTTCTCTCTAGTACTTCCCTCTCAATTTCATTATGATTTTCTTGGATGTGCTCATCAATTGGACTCGTGTATAATTTGAACTTTAAAAGTAATAGAATCTCAATGTTCATCAAAACCATGCGAGAACCAATTAAACACATTATCAAATATTAGCAAGTTTGGATTTATCTTTCTTATAGTAACATGGCATTAAATTGCATTCGTACAGGTACGAGGATAAGACGGAATGGGGTGACCGAGTGGGATGGATTTACGGTTCGGTGACGGAAGATGTGGTGACAGGCTATCGAATGCACAATCGTGGGTGGCACTCGGTCTACTGCATCACCAAGCGTGACGCATTTCGAGGATCAGCTCCAATCAACCTCACCGACAGACTCCACCAAGTGCTCCGATGGGCCACCGGCTCCGTCGAGATTTTCTTCTCTCGAAACAACCCCTTGCTGGGTTCCCGCCGCCTCAAGTTTCTCCAACGCATGGCTTACCTTAACGTCGGCATATATCCCTTCACCTCCATATTCCTCATCGTCTACTGCTTCCTTCCGGCGCTCTCGCTCATCTCAGGCCACTTCATCGTGCAAACGCTCAGCGTAGCCTTCTTGATCTACCTCCTAACCATAACAATATGCCTCATCGCGCTCGCCATCCTGGAGGTAAAATGGTCCGGCATTTCGCTGGAGGAGTGGTGGAGAAACGAACAATTTTGGCTCATTTCCGGAACCAGCGCGCACTTGGCGGCCGTCGTCCAAGGACTACTCAAAGTCATTGCAGGGATTGAGATATCCTTCACGTTGACTTCAAAGTCAGGGGGAGAGGACATAGACGACATTTTCGCAGACTTGTACCTCGTGAAGTGGTCGTCGTTGATGATTCCGCCGATCGTCATTGCAATGGTGAATATAATCGCCATTGCCATTGCATTCTCGAGGACTATTTACAGCACGGTCCCTCAGTGGAGCAAGTTCGTCGGAGGTGCGTTTTTCAGCTTCTGGGTGTTGGCTCATTTGTATCCTTTCGCCAAAGGGTTGATGGGGAGGAGAGGGAAGACGCCGACGATCGTGTTTGTTTGGTCGGGTCTCATCGCAATCACGCTTTCCTTGCTCTGGATCGCCATTAGCCCCCCTAAGGCATCCACGGCAGATGCTAGTGGAGGAGGGTTTCAGTTCCCTTGAACATCGTCGACACAAAATATATATGATCTTTATTAAATTACTCTCCTTTGGAATATAGAGTTAATAGCTAGGGACAAGAAATTATATGATTTTTTTTAGCAACTGTAATTGTAAATACTATGCATGCGATTGCGTCATGGATCTTGGAAGCATGCATATATCTTTTTGTAAGTGAAAAAGAAGAGGATATTTCAATTCTCTGTGATATATATATTGATACTTTTAAGAGTTATATATTGTGCTTTTTTTTTTTCTTAATTTTTTATATAGATATAATTATTTTTAATATTAGTAATTAATTAAACGAGATTTGCAAAATATTCCAGATCAAACGCTAATCGATTGATATGTAGAAAAGAAAGTTCTCACCGTAAGAACAAATAAAAGGAACTGTAATATTGATAAGCTAGCGTGCCCTCCGACTTTTAGTTTCAATACTAATTAATTATATTTCATATGGATTAAAATTTTCAAATTATAAGATATTCTCTCACAATTTTGGCAAATTTTCACAAATTATAATATATTTTTCTCCTCTCAAGTATTCACGCATTTGCGTTTTAGGGTGCGTTTGACATTGCAATTTCACGGGCCAAACCCACGATTTTTTAACTAAAATTGCAAAATTAGAATCATTTGCAGATTGCCTATTTGCGTTTAAAAAAAACACAAAAAAAAAAAAGGGTAAAATCCACATAATCCCCTCAAACTATAACCTAATTGACAATGTCCCCCCAAACTTTCAATTGCGACAATGTCCCCCTTAAACTACCAAAACATTGTCAATGTCCACCCCTAAGAATAACAAAA
>NC_081541.1:13809116-13828910 GCF_901000735.1 Corylus avellana
AAGGGTAAAATCCACATAATCTCCTCAAACTACAACCTAATTGACAATGTCCCCCCCAAACTTTCAATTGTAACAATGTCCCCCTTAAACTACCAAAACATTGTCAATGTCCACCCCTAAGAATAACAAAAAGATCAAAATACCCTTGTATATTTCTTAATAAGACAAAAATACTCTTATAAATAAAAAAAAATTAAAAAAAAATTAATTTTAAAAAAAAAAACAAAAAATTTTAATTTCAAAAGAACAATTTTTTTTTTTTTAAAAAAATAGTTTTTAAACGAAATATTTTAATTTTTTTTTTAAAAAACGAATATATATTTTTTAAAACTGAACTTTTATTTTAAAAAATTTATAAAAAAAATAAAAAACGAAATTTTTATAACAAAAAAAATTGATTTTTTTTTAAATTTTTTTCTTATAAAAAAGATTTTTTTTTTTTAATTTTTAATTTTCTACCCTTTTGATTTTTTTTTTAATTAGTTTTAGGTTTTTTCTAGAAATTTTATTATTTTTTGTTTTTATTTTAGTAAGGGTAGTTTCGTTATTGGGGGGAACATTGACAATTTTTGGTAGTTTAAGGGGGACATTGTCACAATTGAAAGTTTGGAGGGATATTGTCAATTGAATGGTAGTTTGAGGGGGTTATGTAGACTTTTTCCTAAAAAATAAAAATAAAAAACCACGATTTCGTGGGCCAAACACACGATTTTAATTTCAATGTTTATAGTTTCATTGATAATCGTGCAATCCAGCTTTGTTTCCATGTTTTAATTGCATGTACATTGATTATCCGTGGCACTGGCAATATATACATTCATTTAAGTTGAAAATCATAAGTAATGATGTTTTAGAAATAAAATCAATAAAATAAAATAAAAGACACGTATCTTTTGTTTTCCATTAATGCCTGCTTGATGATTACTATAAGAAATATTTTTGAACCGTATAAATTGTTCTTATAGGCAATTTGTACATAACGTACACCACACTTTTATATAAATATTAAAACACTCAATTGATAGAGACATAACTTTTTAATAATTAATGTTACCAAACACAAGATACGATTTTTAATAAATGTCACGTGATCTTTTTCAACCAAAATTTTTGAAAATGCCCTAAGAGTAAAATAAACATAAATGCTTTCGTGGGTAAACAATAAACATAAAAATAAATAAATAAATAAATAAAAAATAAAAGCAAAAAATAAAAATAAAAGCTTATGTACAAAATAAAAAACTAAACTAAACTAAAAAATTAAGTATTAAAAATAAAAAACCAAAATAAAAAGGAAAAAAAACTAAAGCTAAACTTAAAAAAAATAAATAAATAAATAAAAACAAACTTAAAAAAAAAAAAAAAAAAAAAAAAAGAAAAAAAGTGAAGGGTGGCCGAGCTATTTGGAAGTGGCTCGGCCCCCCATTTAGCAGGTATGAGGTGCTAAACCACCCATGCATGTGTCCCATGGGAGCCACCCACATTCCGCTGGCCTAGAGATGGTTTGGCCAAAAGAGGTGGCTAGGCCATTCCCCACCTTTTTTCCTTTTTTATTTTTATTTTTATTTTTTTTCTTTTAATTTCTTTTTTATTTTGTATATAAAATTTTTTGTTTTAAGTTTTAGGTTTTTTTTTTTTTTTTTTTTTTTTGTACACAAGCTTTTTGTTTGTTTTGTTTTGTTTTGTTTTTTTTTTTTTAATTTTATTTTTAAATTTTACGTTTTATGTTTACACTTTACTCTCGAGGGCATTTTCAAAATTTTTGGTTCAAAAATGTCACGTGCCATGCATAGGATTTGGTTTTTGTCTAAATAGACAAATTTGATGGACGGATGATATTCTTTACCAATGTGAAATAGATTGAGGGGGTCGATCATCGATTTTTAAACATTGAACACTAATATATTAAATATATTTTCCCAAATTGAAGGGGTAAAAAATGTATTTTTCCCAAATTTTGTTTTATAAGGTATCAAAATATCTTAGAAACTGAAAAAAAAAAAAAAAAAAACCTCATTTGTTTCATGCCCTTTAATTTTTAAATGATGCTTAAATACTCCTTACTTACGATTTGAAAAGATTTAAAAACGCAGATTGTTTGTGTTTTTAAGTCGCAATTTTTTTTAAAAACTCAATCCCAAACAATTCATTTTCTGCGATTTTGTTTAAAATTACATATTTTTGTCTATAAAATCGCAATCCTAAACGCACTCAATTCCAAAGTGGCTAGCCGACCCTTGGCAAAATCTTAGTATATTGTACTTCAAGAGTTTGAAATCGTTATGTCATAATCCCTTTGGGTTAGCTTATGCTTAGCATGGTTTGATAATTATCCAATACATGCAAAATGATCAGAGCGAAACTCCATACATCCTCATTATAAACAGAAAGAGAAATTCTATTTTGTATTTCGTTGTCCTTTTTTGTGATATTGTTAATCCACTTTTATAGATTAATCTTAATTAAAAATAAATAAATTCAATAGTGTATTGAAATTGCCACTCAACAAAGAAGGATAAAAGAAGAACAAGGGAATATGAAATAGCTTTTCTCAAAAGAAAAAAGATTGAAAGAGAGGGGAAATAAAAAAAGGAAAATATGTATGGAAAATAGAATAAAGTGATATATATGTTGTTTTAAGCCCATTAATGTTTCGGTCAGAAAAGCCCATAAGGGTAGGAGGCTCAGCCTCAAGGCCCGTACGGTTACCATGAAGCCCATTAATGGTTTAATCAGTCAGCTTCAAGGCCCGTGCAGTAGGGCTTAATTATAAGGCTTTAAAAACCCTAGCTCTCAAGGTTTCGCCTACCGCATCTTCACAGTGTGCTCCTCTTCTTCTTCTTCTTCTTCTTCTACACAGGTTTTCTCTCAATCCTCTTCTCCCTCTTACTCTTATATCTATCTGTAATTGCTGTTTTGATTTACAGTTTCATTCTTTTATGCTCTGTAAACACATGTTTGGTTGCTTGGAAAAACGAGAGAGATTATAGTCTCTCTTATTTCTCGTAAAGGACTATGAAACGGTGTCGATTGGTGCAAATCGGAGTTGAGGTTTTAGGCTTTTTCTAAATGGGTCGATATTTGACCATTAACAGTTTTTGTTTTCTTAGCAACCGAGTTAGTCTAATTTTTTGCGTTAATAGTGTTGATTTGTTCTTGTTTTTCATTATTGTAGCTGGCCTAGAAATTAGATTATGCCATTCGCTTGTAGCCCCTTCCCTTTTCCGAAAACCCTAAACTCACTGAGAAATATGAATATTTGGCTTTGTTGGTTCAGATTAGTAAGTGTTTGAACAAGTAAACCAAGATGCAGAACGAAGAGGGGGTTATCACCGAACTTTACATTCCAAGGAAATGGTATTTAGTCTTTTTTCCATTTGTTGTTGTACTTGTTTTTGTTTTTGTGTTTACGATTTTGTTTTGTTTTTGGGCATTGAATAAATATTGGCTTTGTGAATGCAGTTCAGCCACAAACAGGCTGATTACTTCAAAGGACCATGCCTCCGTTCAGATTAACGTTGGGCATTTGGATGAGAACGGCGTGTACAATGGCCATTTTTCCACCTTTGCTCTCTGTGGATTTGTCCGTGCTCAGGTCTTTGTTCTCTCCCATTTTTCAGTTTGATGTGGTTTGCGTGATTGAGTTTATTCTTAGTGAAGGACTGTTAGAATTACTTTGATTGTTTTACCATTTTGAATGCTTCTTGAATTACTATTACCCGCAATTGCTTTGTGTAAGTAAGTCGATTATGCCTTTTCATATATAGAAATAAATTGCCCTAGAAGCTAATTATCTGTGTGTTTGATGGGAAATTCTTGTTATTGGGATGCCAAGTACACTTTAGCACTTCCAATTTCTGTTTTTGGTTGAATGCAAGTGGCTATGTGACACAGAGTGGTTAATAGTTGTAGAAACTTCACACGCTTAATCATTCAGCTAAAATCCTATCATTTGTAAATACCATGGGTTGAGGAGCTCTATGTCTTTTCCTTTTGTTCAGAATACTGGGGAGGTGCAGGATGCACACAAAGTTCCACAATTTCTGTGGCATTACCTACATCATTCCAACAACACTACTTCAAGTATTTTAGATGTCCAAGTAAATTAATTATCAATTATAAAGGAGTATATCAGACAAGTGAATCAAGCATTTCATTGCAATTCACCCAAAGGGGGTTTGAAATCAAGTGAGTGGAGCAGAAAGTTGTGCATGCATTTAGTACTTAGTGATGACCTGTTGCTAGGTAGCCTATGAATAGGATATGGATGTGTTGGTTGTGTTTAGTTTGTCATTTAATTTAATTAAGTAGTTTTTTTTTTAATGAACTTATATTCTTTCTCTATCTACATAATAAATTAATAATGCATAATTGTTTTTGATGGTGCTGCGCATTAGTTGTTGTAGATAGTGATTGGTGTTCTGTATCTGTGAATAATATTCATCTCCACTGGTGACAGCGGAATTCTGCACAATTGTTGTTTATAGTGTTTGGTGTTCTGTGCCTGTGAATACTCCTCAGCTCCACCGGATTTATGCACAAATGATCGATTAATTTCTCCCCTTTTTTTGGCTTGTACTTATTTTTTATTTTTATTTTTGTGTGGTATGCTCGTTTTATACTAATGTCTAATAGGGGTTTTATGCATTCCATGGGACCATTTTTCGCTTCTTTCGTGTTTATTTTGCCCAGTGCTTTGATATCTAGTTTAGCATTTACATGAGCACACTCTTGTGAACTACTTTTTGCAATTCATTCAATTAATGCATATGATTGTCACAAATTCATGGACTTGACTGTTTAGTTTTTCTTCTGATTTCTTTTATTCTCTTTCCAGGGAGATGCTGACAGTGGATTGGACCGTCTCTGGCAGAAGAAGAAAGCTGAAATCCGACAACAGTAGGGCAAGGGAGAAACAATCTAGTTTATTTTTGTCTTTGAAAATGTACTCTTAAGGATTTTGCCTCCATTTGACCAGTATTATTAATAGTGCAACTACTTTTTACTTTTTACTCTTAAGGTTCCTACTTGATGGTACACTTTCCATGGTAATTTGGTGGAATGACCTTCAAAGCAAGATTTGCCTTTGCATACAAGCACAGGGTGCTGTGTTTCAAAGTGTCGTGAAAGCTGATTATGCTCGCATTCGTGAAAGCTGATTATGCTCGCATTCTGAGTGCCATTCTCTGTAACACACGACTCGAGTGCTCTGGTGTCTTAGAGGGGAGGGTGGTTGGAGTGGGTTTAATGGAGTGAATAGCAAATAAATAATCTTTTAGGGCATAGGAAACTAATAGTGCATTGAGCTTCGTTCCTCAAGGACTGCTGCCCATGCTATTTGGGAAACGGAAGGACTCCGGTGGATCCAGTTTATGGTTAGGATTTTTTTAAAAAAATTTCAAGGCTACAAATTAGCCACGTCAACCTTCACTAACAAATAAAAAGATATATATATATAATTAATTTTCAGGGTTAATTTTTCTGTTAGTGACTAACTGAAGGTGTTTAAAAAAACAAAAAAACAAAAAATCTCAAAATGGGGTGACGTTGGGGTGGATGAACTACCCCAAACTTGATTTGGGGGTGGTTCGAGCCACCCTTGTCCCCAAGCCGAACTACCTCTAGGCCTGATCTGGGGGTGGCCGAACCATACTCATATCAGGACTAGCGGTGGTTCAGCCACCTAATAGGCCATGGAGGTGGCTCGGCCACCCCATAGGCTATGGGGGTGGCTTGACCAGCCGATTTAGCCACCCCATGTCCAACGGGGGTGGCAGACGTCACCCTATTTTGCAATATATATATGAGAAATTCTAGAATTTAATAAAAATTCTATATTTTGCTAATAAAAGTTCACATGGCAAGATGCAACATCATTCTTTTATTTTTTTAGGGAAAAATACAACAAAAAAAAGATGATGTGGCATCTTGCCTCATGGACTATTATGAACAAAATATGAAGTTTTTATTATATATATTATTTGTTAGTAGAGGTTGACCTGGCTTATTTGTAGCCTAAGAATTTTTCTAGAGAAATCTTAACCGTGAATTGGATACTCTCCACTCCTTGAAGAGGATCCGTTTCCTGCAATTTGTGTGCCCTATCGCATGGTTATTGTATCTATTAAACATATACAGGAAATAGAGAGCCATACAAATGAAAACAAATATTAGTATATTGTACTTTAAGAGTTTGAAATCCTTGCGTCATAATCCCTTTGGGTTAGGCATGGTCTGATAATTATCCAATACATGTAAAATGATGGGAGGGAAACTATATACATCCTCATTATAAACAGAAAGAGAAATGTTATTTTGTATTTCCTAGTTCTTCTCCGCTAAGGTGATATTGTCAATCCATGGGTAATACTAGAAGTTTTTCTTATGTCCTTCCAAGAATAATGTGGCTATTAAAATCATTATTGAGTTTGGGATTGATCATTATTGGATTTTGATAAAAGGATTATTTTAATAGCCACATCATTCTTAAAGAGATTTAAGAAGGACACAAGATAAACTTTTAAATTACTTCAATCCACCCTTATAGATCACTCTAATTAAAAAATAAAAAATAAAAAAATTCTTTAGCGTATTGATAATGCCACCTCATCGAAGGATAAATGAAGAAAAAGGGAATATGAAATATCATTCTCAAAAGAAAAAAAAAAAAAAAAAAAAATTGAAAGAGGTGAAATAAAAAAAGAAAAAAGAAAATAAAGTGAGATGTTGTTTTAAGCCGATTAAAGTTTCGGCCAGAAAAGCAAATTTGGGTAGGAGGCTCAGCTTCTAGGCCTGTAGGGTTACCACAAAGCCCATTAATGCTTTAATCGGTCAAGCCCATTTGTGAATGTGTGTACTTTCCTTGAGACTCACTAGGGCTTAATTCCAAGGCTTTAAAAACCTAGCTCTCAAGCTTTCGCCCACCGCATCGTCACCGTGTGCTCCTCCTCTTCTTCTTCACAGGTTTTCTCTCAATCCTCGTATCTCTCTTACTCTTAGATCTATCTATAATTGCTGTTTTGATCTACGGTTTCATTCTTTTATGCTCTGTAAACACATGTTTGGTTGCTGGGAAAAACCAGAGAGATTATCTTCTCTTTTCTTTCTCTTAAAGGACTATGAAACGGTGTCGATTGGTGCAAATCGGGGTTGAGGTTTCAGGCTTTTTCTAAATGGATCGATAATTGACCATTAACAGTTTTTGTTTTCTTAGCAACCGTGTTAGTCTATTTTTTTTTTTTTTTTTTTTTTTGCGTTATAATGTTGATTTGTTCTTGTTTTTCATTAGTGTAGCTGGCTCAGAAATTAGATTATGCCATTCACTTGTAGCCCCTTCCCTTTTCCGAAAACCCTAAGAACTCTCTGAGAAATATGAATATTTGGCTTTGTTGGTTCAGATTAGTAAGTGTTTGAACAAGCAAACCAAGATGCAGAACGAAGAGGGGGTTATCACCGAACTTTACATTCCAAGGAAATGGTATTTAGTCTTTTTCCCATTTGTTGTTGTACTTGTTTTTGTTTTTGTGTTTACGAATTTGTTTTGTTTTTGGGCTTTGAATAAATAATGGCTTTGTGAATGCAGTTCAGCCACAAACAGGTTGATTACTTCAAAAGACCATGCCTCCGTTCAGATTAACGTTGGGCATTTGGATGAGAATGGCGTGTACAATGGCCATTTTTCCACCTTTGCTCTCTGTGGATTCGTCCGTGCTCAGGTCTTTGTTCTCTCCCCTTTTTCAGTTTGATGTTGGAATTGCGTTGGTTGTTTACCATTTTGAATGCTTCTTGAATTATTATTACCCACAATTACTTTGAAGTACTATTAACTGCAATTACTTTGTGTAAGTCGATTATGCCTTTTATCTTAATAGAAATAAACTTCCCTAGAAGCTAATTATCTGTGTGTTTGATGGGAAATTCTTGTTATTAGGATGCCAAGTACACTTTAGCACTTCCAATTTCTGTTCTTGGTTGAATGCAAGTGTCTCTGTGACACAGAGTGGTTAATAGTCGTAGAAACTTCACACGCTTAGTTATTTTAGCTAAAATAAACTATCATTTGTAAATACCATGGGGTGAGGAGCTTTATGTCTCATCCTTTTTTTTAGAATACTGGGGAAGTGCAGGATGTACACCAAGTTTCCCAATGTCCGTGGCATTACCGACATCATTCCAACAACACAACTTCATGTATTTTATTTGTCCAAAGTAAAGTAAATTAAATTCATTATCCATTATTAAGGAATATATCAGGCAAGAGAATAAATCATGTCATTGCAATTCACCCAAAGGGGGTTTGAAATCAAGTGAGTGGAGCAGAAAGTTGTGCATGTGTTTAGTACTTAGTGTTGACCAGTTGCTAGGTACCCTTTGAAAACGATGTGGATGTGTTGGTGGTGTTTAGTTTGTCATTTAATTTAATCAAGTAGTTATGTTTATGAACTTGAATTCTTGATCTATCTACATGATAATGCATAATATTTTCTCAAAAGGTTCTGTCCTCTTTGATGGTGCTGCCCATTAGTTGTTGTATATAGTGTTTGGTGTTCTTTGTCTGTTAATATCATTCACTGGTGACAGCGGAATTCTGCACAACTGTTGTTGATAGTGTTTGGTGTTCTGTGTCTGAATACTCTTCTTCTCTGCTGTTGACAGCGGAATTCTGAACAATTGATTGATTATTTTCTGCTTTGTTTTTTGCTTGTACGTATTTTTTATTTTTATTTTTGTGTGGTATGCTTGTTTTGTACATATTTCTAATAGGGGTTCTATGCATTCCATAGGACTATTTTTCGCTTCTTTTGTGTTTATTTAGCCTGGTTCTTTGGTATCTAGTTAAGCATTTACATGAGCACACCTCTTGTTAACTACGTGTTGTAATTCATACAATTTATGCATATGCTTGTCACAAATTCATGGACTTGACTGTCTTTAGTTTTTCTTCTGATTTCTTTTATTCTCTTTTCCAGGGAGATGCTGACAGTGGATTGGACCGTCTCTGGCAGAAGAAGAAAGCTGAAATCCGACAACAGTAGGGCAAGGGAGAAACAATCTAGTTTATTTATGTCTTCGAAATGCTGTTCAAGGGTAGAGACTATGTACTCTTAAGGATTTTGCCTCTATTTGATCAGTTATTATTAATATTGCAACTACTTTTTACTCTTTATGTGTTGCTGTCTGAATTATGTTTTTTAAGACGATCGAAATATTCATGTTACCGTCTTAAGGTACCTTTCACTATGTATTTGCTTTGCTTCTTGAGCAATATCTAGAATTTGTGAGCTGCATTTGTTTAAGGTATGAGATTTTGTTTTTGAAGCCTTTTATGAATAATTTTGCAGTTAGTAGAACGTGGGGTTTGGTTCCTATTTGATGGTAGACACTTTCCATGGTAATTTGGTGGAATGACTTTCAAGCAAAATTTGCCTTTGCTCTGTGCTGTGTTGCAAAGTGTCGTGAAAGCTGATTCTGCTCACATTTTGAGTGCCATTCTCTGTAACACACGAGTGTTTTCGTGTCTTCAGGGGAGGGTGGTTGGAGTGAATATCAAATAAATAGTCTTTTAGGGCATAGGAAACTAAGGTGGTGTTTGGTAAATGGATTGGCCTAAACACTGTAGTTGATGTAGGTTGATGTGAAAAAAAATAAGAATGCTCGGTATAAAAAAAATGAAAAAGTGGTATGAAAAAGTGAAAAAATTTAGTTTTGTAGTGATTTTTTTATTTGAATAATAATAAAAAGTTAATGATTTAATATAAAAAATGAAAAAATTAAAATGTTTTGATATTAATTTTTTTGGGAAATGGTGATGAATAGTGTTTAGGTCAAGTCCAACCTTTTTAACCAAACAAAGCAAAAAGTGCTTTTAGCTTCGTTCTTCAAGGACTGCTGCCCATGCAATTTGTGTACATAGTTATTGTTCTTTTTCACTTGTGAGTCCTATGGCCCCTATCAGGTGTATAACAAAAAGCATAAAAATGTTTGCCCTATCACATAGTTATTGTATTTATTAAACATCGAGGAAATAGAGAACCAAATACAAGTTAAAACAAAAAAGGTTATTTTTAATATATATTATATTATACAGGGAATTGTTTCTTTATTTGTTGAGGATCCCTTTTTGGGTGCCTATTATTCTAATGAGATATGTAAGACATGGCAAAAAAAAAAATTGTGATACGAGAGACATTGGTAAATAAAAAATATTGACCTTCAGATTTAAAATATTTGTATAAACGATAACCATTAATTATTCACATAAAACATTTCATGTTACCACTACGCTAGGATGGTATTCTAACTCCGCATTTGGTTTTTCATTGGAAGATATCTGGAATATCTTTCCTGCCCTGAAATCATGATACCATTGGAAATATCGTTCAACACGCAAATAGGCTACACATCATATATATATATATATATATATATATATATATATACTTTCGGCTACGAGCGCATGTCTTTCATGGATGGTGGCGGAATGGAATAAAATCTGAAGGTATATATAAAAAAAAAAAAAAATGCAACCGGACCACCTCTACAGATTTGCTCATTTCGCACCCCTTTAGGCCTGATCATAGACCACCCTTATCCTTATAGTTTCATACCCTTCGGGTTAAAGAATGCGGGAGCAACAACTCTACTGGCTATGACACAAATCTTTAGAGAGATGTTGCATAAAACTGTAGAATGCTACGTAAATGACCTGGCTGTAAAAAGCCGTAAAGGAAAATTCCTGGCAGATTTACGACAAGTCTTCCTTGGGCTTAGGCAACACAACCTGAAGCTGAACCCTCTAAAGTGCTTCTTCGGAGTATCGTTGGGAAAATTCCTCGAATTCATAGTACGAAAGAAACAAGCAAGGGATTGAGCTTTAAAAAGCCGTTGCTTGTTGTGGTGAAGTTCTTTGGTGTGCCCCTGGAGTTTTGGACTCCCAATGGCTTGAGTTAGATTGCCAGTGCTATATATATAAACTAGCCAAACCCCTCTCATAAGTGTCTTTAAATTGCGACATGTGGCATTAATCCATTTTTTTAAAGGCTAAACCGATTTTTTAAGGCATACTTTTTTAATCGATTTTTTAAGAGTGAACCGGTTTTTACTTAAAAAACCGGTCATTAATTAACGTAATTAATTGTGTTAATTATATTTCAAGAGTTTTCTATATATAAATTGTTTAATTAATTAACTATTATTAATGTCCGAATCAAATAAGGGAACAAATAATATAAATCAAATTATTATGTATTAATACGTTTAGGATTCTAAAAAAAAAAAAAAAGAAAAAGAAAAAAGAAAGACGATATATATATATATATATAAAAAATAGCCGAAACACCTCTTAGAAATGCCTTAAAATTGCAACATGTGATGTGAACCCATTTTTTTAAAGGCTAAACCAGTTTTTTAAGAGTGAACTGGTCATTAAATTAGCTTAATTTAATTATATTTCAATAATTTTCCTTATATGTGATTTCATTAAGTTCAAAAATTTAATGCACGGTATTATTTTTTCAAAATTTACTACTCTCCAAAACTATAGAAAGACAACATTAAAATTTAAAAACATACTACATTAACTACTTATAATCGGCCATATCGGTCATAAAAAATTAAAAAAAATTAAAAAATAATAAAAAATAAAAAGAGAAAAAATCGGCCAATTAGCCCATTTATTTAAAATACTATTTTTTTTCTTCTTTATACTTTCATTTTAAGGGCATATTTGAGATTACGTTTGAGAAATAGAGTTTTTAAGTAAAAAACGCTTTTTGGCAAAAACTTTATTTTTAAGCTTTTGCTAAAGGTGTGCTTTGGCATTTTTATGGTTTTTTTTTTACCAAACAAGTTTTGTTTTGTTTTTGCTTTTGTTTTTTTTGTTTTTGTTTTTTGTTTCAAATGAGCTTTTAAGGTGTTAAACGCACTTTTGAAGCCCTTAAACGCAATCTCAAACAAGCCTTAAACCATGTATACCTATAACCTATGGGAACAAATTTTCATTAAAAAAAATTGTTTTATTTTTCTCTGTATTTTTTTTTTCGAATGTGCAAAATTATATCCATTTGATATGTATTGAAATATTATAGATATCACACTAATAATATTAGATAATCATGCTAATTTTCTATATTATAATCTATGTATTCTTCTTGCTAATTTTTTTTTTCTTTATACTATTCATTTTAAATTATATATGCTTATAGTTACAAAGATTTAATTTATTTTATTTAAAGAGGTGAGATATATTTTTATACGTATTTTTTAACTTATAATGAAAAATGACGCGTTTAAATTTTAAAATTAAATTATAATGAAAAATCTCGCGCTATGCCAGAGTTATAAGCTAATTTATATAAAGCAAAATTCCCGTCTATGAATGTTTCAAACACTTTCACACATAACATGCACATAATCTAACAATTGCAATTAGATTCACATATAATTACCCGAAACCCATTCTTTATGGCAATAGGATAGCTCGAAGAACCCTATAAAACAATTAGAGTTGAGATAATTACTTCTTAATTTATAGGGTAAATATATTTAAAGTTCTTGGGTCAAGACGCCAAAATTTTTATTTCCCCAAGCTTTTTTTTTTTTTTTTTTGAAAATTTACTTTATGGGTTAATCTAAATTTCAATAAAATCTCTACCGTTAATTTTTTTTTTTAACAGCTGTTATATTCTTTGAAAAGCACCGTTTTGCCACGTTAGCATAATAATTTTTTATAAATTTAATTTAAAAAATTAAATAAAAATTAATAAAAAAAAAAAAATTGAGGAGGTTATGGGGTGGGCAAGCGACCCCTGGGGTGGCTTTCGGCGACCCCCAGGGGCTGGGGGTGGCCTGCAGGGTCACCCCAAACCACCTAAGGGCCACCCGCAGGGTGGTTAGGCCACCCCTAACCACCCTACGGGCCACCCTAAACCACCTAGGGGTGGCTCGTGAGATACCCCTAGGTGGTTTTGGGTGGCCCGCAGGTCACTCCTAGCCCCTAGGGGTGGAAGCCACCCCTTCATTTTTATTTTTTTTAATAATTTTTATTTAATTTTTTAAATTAAATTAATAGAAAATTATTATGCTGACATGGTGAAACAATGCATTTCATCCAATTTAACGGCAGTTAAAAAAATTTGATGGTAGAGATTTTCTTGGCATTTCAATTGACCCAAGGAGTAAATTGTCGAATAAAAAAACTTAGGAAGATAAAAATTTTGGCGTGTTGACCAAAGGACTTTAGATATATTTACCCTAATTTATGTAACGACTACCTAATTGTCAGTTGGTTGGGCCTCTGTAACTGGGTTTTTTTCTTTCTAGGGCGCTATCTTTGAAACCCTAGAGGAGAAGGAGCTTTTCTAATCCTATCACTATTTACGTAGAGTGTGGAGGGATTGAACACGAAATTTATCTCTCTTTAGGGACAATGAATTTCTCGAACAAGGATGGCTGATGAACTGGTAAGAAGATGGGGAAAATTCTCTTTGTGAGAAAAGGAGAGCGTTGGGGTGGAGGCCATTGAAGGTGTTGTTAAGGCTTTGGAATCAAGGGGCCAGTCTTGGCTAGTGGGCAAACTCGTTACCGACAAGATTATTGGGAAGGACTACATTCGATCTACCCTCATTAAGGGGTGGAAGCAGACAAGATCCCTACATTTCAAAGTTCTAGGAGAAATTTGATTCCTCTTGGATTTTGCACATTATTGGGATAGATCAAAAGTATTGGAAGGACGTCCGTGGATCTTTGAAGGTCAATTGTTCATGGTTGAAGAGCTAGACGGATTTACACCCCCCAGTAAGATGATGCTTGATTCAGCTTTATTCTGGATCAGAATGTATGATCTTCCATTGGTTTGCATGGAGAGGGAGATGGGATTCAAACTTGGATCCATAGTGGGGGAGGTGGACGAAGTTGATACAGAGATAAATGGAATAGGTTGGGGCTAATACTTGCGAGTTTGTGTGCATTTAAGTTTAACCAAGCCAATTTTGAGGGGACGTACATTGAAACTGAAGGATCAATCTCTCTAGGTGCCATTTCAATATGAAAGGATCCCAAACTTTTGCTTTAGCTGTGGGGTAATCAACCATGGCCATGAAGGTTGTTTAAAAGATGATGGAAAAGGCAAGCAGGGAGATGTTTCAGAAAATGAGTACAGGCTATGGCTTAGAGTTCCACCAAACCGAGCTTGGTTGGAAAAATGGCGGCTACGGCTAAGAGAGGGGTTGCTAAACATATGTTGGGGGTGGGCCAAGGAGATTTTCGATCATCAGCGGCGGCAACGACGGAGCCTATTGTCAATGATGGTGTTAAAATTAGGAATGAATCTGCTAGAGCCAATGACAGGCTGTCAGACCATGCACGGTACGCGACAGCGAGGTAATTTCCTTATGGTGCACAGGGTCCGTTGATGACTGATGGCATTAATAAGGTGGAAAACAGTTATTATGGGGAAAATATGGGAAGAAAGGAGGGAAATAAAAACTATTCTTGTGCGAATGTTATTGCACAGGAAAGCTATGACTTACCTTCCAAAGCAGATATGGCAGTAAATGAAATGGAGAAAAGAAGGAAAGATTCTAAAGAAATAAATCCACCATCAATGGAGGTAGATGGAAATCTAGAAATCCAGCAAACTATGCAATTTCCAAACTTGAAAACTCCTAAAGGCGCAACTTCTTCATTGAGAGGAAAGATGTCATTAATGGGTGATAGTCGCGTGGGAGAATACATGGATAGTAACTTTCTTTCCAGAAAAGCTGTGAATGAAGACTTTGGACAAAGTCAAAATGAGCTGAATCCGAATTTGGAAGCAATTCATAGGGAAGGAAATATGCAGAGATTAGGCAACCTTTATATGGGTCAATGGAATCATATGAAACAAAAAATGGTTTGGGATTTAATGGAAGAAAACAATGAAAGAAAGGGTCTGACTGTGGGTGTAGAAGCAACCATGTCACCAACTTTGGGGCACGTGGCTGTCTCCAACCCAATTGGGCGTTGCAAAAAGCCTAGGTCAGGAGGACCTAGACAGGAATGCAATAGAGAAAAGGCCCATAAGCTCTCAACAGTACCAACTCATCCAATGGGCGAGAAAAGAAAACGTTAGGCAGATGCAATGAATGATGCAAGTGACGGGCAGAAAAGTGTGCAATCCTGCTCAAACCTGGGAGATACTTCTGGAAGAAAACGAGTAAGAGTTTTGGAAATCGGTACTAGTAATGCAAACAATGATCAGGCGGAGGCTGCTTTGCAACCCCGCCAGTCTCCTTGAATGTATTAAGTTGGAACTGCAAAGGGCTTGGGAACCCTCGGACAGTTCGTGACCTTCACCGTTTGGTAAAGGAAAAGAAACCCGATTTGGTTTTTTTGATGCAAACCAAAATGCATAATAAAAAATGTGATTTTATTCTAATAAAATTGAGATTTGATTACATGTTTGAAGTGGATAGTGTGGGTCGAAGTGGTGGTTTACTTTTGCTTTGGGAAAATACTTTTAATGTTGACATTCAAAGTTTTAGTTGTCGCCATATTAATGCGGTAATAGCTAGTTGTGGGATATGGCTCGATTGAAAATTCACCGGGTTCTATGGACACCCGAACATAGCAAAACAGAAAGAATTGTGGGCTCTACTCTGACACCTCAACTCCTTCCAACCCACCCCGTGGGTGTGTGTAAGGGATTTCAATGAAATTGTGAACCTCTCGGAAAAAAAAGGAATAATAATTTGTCATAAGGGCAAATGGAAGATTTTCAGCATGCTTTGGAGGATTGTCAACTCCATGATTTAGGTTACAAGGGCCCAAAGTACACTTGGAATAATGGTCGTCCAGGGAGCGAATACACGTTCGAAAGGTTGGATAGGGTCATGGCCAATATGGAATGGAGTACCATATGGAAGGACGTGGGTGTGGATGTTTTGACCTGTTGCAGCTTAGACCATCTTCCGATACACCTTACTATGAACAAAAAAGGGACATCTATTGGGAAAAAAATGGGGGCCATTCCATTTTGAAGCGGGTTGATCAAAGCATGGAGATTTTAAAAAGATTGTTCAAGAGTCATGGGCTATGAGATGTCCTAACAAAGAACCATGGACGGTGTTTAGGAAGAAGCTACATGGGTGTCAAAAAGTTATCAAGCAATGGGTTAAAAAACAAAAGCAACCGACGGAGAAACTTATTTTGGAGAAAACAACGGAATTAAGGAAAATTCAAGAAGCAGCAAATCCTCTCAATGTGCAAAGTGAAAAGGTGCTCCAAGAAGAAATAAATGTCATGTTGGAACAAGAAGAGCTCAAATGGCAACAACGGGCAAAGGAAAATTGGCTGCGAGATGGTGATCGTAATGCCAAATTTTTCCGCGCTTGTGTGAACTAGAGACAACACAGAAACCGGATTGAGCAAATTGTTGATAGAATGGGCTGTACTTGTATGTCCCAGGCCACGGTGGAGCAAGCATTGATAGATTTACACCAGGATTTATTTACGTCGGCCATACTGTGTGATATAGATGACTGCACAGTGGCGATTGAAGGCAAATTGTCAGAAGATATGAAGGCCTCTTTGCTTGCTGCATACTCGGAGGATGAAGGTCTATAGAGCACTCATGCAGATGGCACCACTCAAAGCACCAGGTCCTGATGGCTTTTCAGCGGAATTTATCAACAACAATGGAAGACGGTTGGCCGGGAGGTATGTAGTGTTGTTTTACATTTTCTCAACAGATCTGAATTGGACAACAACATTAATGCGATGCATTTTGCCCTGATTCCAAAGAAGACAACCCTAGCTGCGTAACGTCGTTTACAAAATCATCACAAAGGTCTTGGCAAACCGACTTAAAATGATCCTTCTGCATGTCATTTCTGCAAATCAGAGTCCTTTCATTACGGGAAGGTTAATTTCGGACAATATAGTGGCGGCATACAAAACTTTACATTCAATGCACACTAGATTGTGGAGTAAGATGGCCTATATGGGAATAAAGCTTGATATGAGTAAGGCATATGACCGAGTGGAGTGGGCATTTCTAGAAGCGGTCTTGCATAAAATGGAGTTTCCGGAGATTTGGATAAATTTGATTATAGGGTGTGTAAGCTCAGTCTCCTATGCCATTCTTGTAAATGGACTGCCAGTCGGACACATAAAGCCTTCCAGAGGGATCTGGCAAGTGGATCCTTTATCCCCGTATTTTTTCCTTTTATGTGTAGAGTCACTTAGCGCATTATTGACTCGAGCTGAGAAGAATAGGCCCTAGATTGAGTCACTTGTTTTTTGCAGACAATAGCTTGATTTTCTATAAAGCGAATTCGGTCGAATGGAGTAGATTAACTAAAGTCCTAGAAAAATATGAACTAGCATCGGGACAGAAGCTTAACAAGGATAAGACGTCTATTTTTTTTAGCCGTAACACTAGCCTGGAAAATATGAAGGAAATCACTCAGCTTTCGGGACTCCTAGCCACCCAGAGTTATGACAAGTATCTAGGGCTTCCAACTTTTGTGGAAGTCCTAGATATTTCATCATGTCCTCAGTCAAGAGGGAAGGTGAACATTCCTCTCCTTCAAATGCGAATGTCTCAGCGCTATCCGCTTCTCCAGGCTAAACCCAAAGTACTGAGGAAACCCAATCAGCTCCTCCACACTCCTCTCCATCTCATCCACCAAAAAAAAGTACTTGGCATAACTGAATTTGGGATAAAAAGTTGCTTCATCTATTATTAGCCAAATACTGAATTAAGGAGATGTTGGGATAACTTTATTTAAGGTTATAAAGTGTAGCAACCCAGATTTTTAAAGTCTTATTTTAGAGATATTAAATTGATGCTATGATTATATTAATATTCATATTAGGTAATGGCATTTACTTTGAGGTTGAGATATTTATTGATGATATTAGGTAATAATATTTATTCTTGAGGAACTTATTAGATCTTATGAATATTATTTGAATGAATATTGATTTGAGGTTATTATATCATGATGATGATTTTATATTGATTATTTTATTGGGAGATTTAAGAGATATGATAATTGATGATTGATTGGTATAATTTGGAGTATGATTATAATTTTTGGTGACTGATTAATTAAGGACATTAGACAGATTATGATGGGTCAGATTTCGGAAAATCTGTATCCAAATTAGTTCACTTTTCTTCTTTGTCCATTTTTGACTTTACCAACCCACTTGCCGAACAATGCTCCCACTTTTTCTTTCTTATTCTTTTTTTTATTCAAACCTAAATTTGAGTTCACACCTAAACTTCTTTCTTAATCCTTTTTATATTCTTATTTTATATTATTTTTTTCTTTTCTTTCTTTTCTCCCCCGACAACTCTCACCAACTCTCACTCTTTCTTTCTTATTCATATTATTTTATTCATTTTATATTATTTCTTTCTTTCTTCTTTCTTTTCTCCCTCTGCCGACAAACTCTCACCTACTTCCATCTTTCTTCTTTCTCTTTTAATCATTCCTTATTTAAATGCATCATTCATATAAAAGAGAGGAGAGAAACCGAGAGTGAGATGGAATTTAAGACAGAGAGCAGAAGAGGAAGAAAGAGAGTTTAGGCGAGAGAGAGAGAGAGAAAGTCAGTGAAGGGATTGTTATGGGTATGGATCAACTGCAGCAGAACGGGTTTCAAGTAATTACCTTTGATGATCCATTCATGTAATCCACTGTAAGTATTCTTACTTACTGAGTATGATATTGATATCCAATAATACGGATTTTTGTGGTTTTATAACTTATCTAGCATTTTGCTATATATATGATTCAACAATGATTTATATTGTCGGAAATCAATTGACTCACTACTTCACAGTTTTTTTGTAGTGCTTGCAGGAATGGAAAATCAAGGTAATTATGCAGTTGTGATTAGAGATTCATATTGAGATGTACAGAGATTCCAAGTTGGTTAAGTTTTGTCTAGAGTTTAGACTGTCGGATAGATCTGTATAAATGCCTTGTACGACATAGCTTTGGGTATTTTTTGTATAAAGAAAAGTATTTTAAGAGTATTTTTTTTGTATTGATAATTACAGTTTTTCCGCATATATGAGATACGAGATGTTACAAAAATGGTATCAGAGCCACCTAGTAACGCCAGGTCATGTGGTATTGAAGCACTGCATGACGTGGACCTGACGAGGACGTCAGGAGTTTAAGAGGCCCATATTGGGAAGATGAGAAGAAGCCCACATTGAGTGGGTAGTTTATAGAGATAGTCATGGGTGCTAAGTCTCACATTGCCTAGTTACTAGGTGAAACTGGGCTAGAAAGATTGGGATGTTACAAATGGTATCAAAACATTACCCAGCCTGAGATGGTGGGAGTTTGCACAAGCCTATGAGGGTCGCTAGTGGACACACGTTGGTGATGCAAAAAGTGGGTTATATTATAATGGTGTCAGTTAAGACACAATGAAATGTATAAGGGCCAAAAGTTAAGGGCCGAGAATGAAGAAATTCCCTGAGGATTGCCAACGGTGACACTGGTGCCCAAGAAGAGTGCTTGTAGAGTCTCACATCGCCTGGGTATGGAATATGTTATGATATTTATTTATGAACAGATTGAATTTAAAATTTTTTTATAGTAACTTGAGTAAGTTATGGTTCAAGTGTGATTTGTTTTTAATTTGGGTTGCTCAATTTGGAGATAGGTGGTAATTTATGGGCTTTAATTTCGAGGACGAAATTCTAATAAGGAGGGAAGATTGTAGCACCCCAGATTTTTAAAGTCTTATTTTAGAGATATTAAATTGATGCTATGATTATATTAATATTCA
>NC_081541.1:13829010-13840000 GCF_901000735.1 Corylus avellana
TAGGGTAGAATTAATTCAGCACATCTCGTAAGTGTATAAATCTAATTGAAAGATTTATGCTAATCAACAAGCTCCTCATAGAAAGATTTAGAGCTGCAACTAGTCAAAAGAAAAAGATTTATAGAAAACCATGAATTCGAGATTTTTAGTGTTCTTGATGTTGTTGCAGATTGTTGTTGCAACTCATCCTCCACCTAAAGTTGGTGAATTTGCTCAAGCTCCTGGTATCACTGGTACTAAAGGAACTTTGGAATGGTGCTCCCTTGACAAGTGCCTTAAATGTTGTCTGTGTGCCAATGTCTTCAATAGACCACATTGTTCTCGCTGTTGTGAGAAGGCTTAGAAGACTCGGGAAAAACATGTAGGACTTTTGAAATTAGTAGTTTGTTTTAGTTTAAATCAGCTGTTTCTCATGTAGTAATGTTTCAGATGTTGTAGTTTGTTTTATTTAATATAAACCAGCTGTTCTTTGGAAAATCTTTTATGCGACATTACAGTTGTTTAACAAAGTGGCTTTAGATGGAATGAACATACTTTTACGAACATTTTGAGAGCTTGCTTGGGGTTGAAAAGTTTGAAGCTTGGAAAGGAAGTCCAAGCTTGGGTTTTCAAAAATAGGTTTACTTTCAATCCATTTATAAGCAGTCGCACAGTTGATGTCTAGGGGGGGTGAGTGGGGTAGGGTAGAATTAATTCAGCACATGTTGTAAAGTTTTATACTAATCAACAAGCTCCTCATAGAAAGATTTATAGCTACAACTAGTCAAAAGAAAAAGATTTATAGAAAACCATGAATTCGAGATTTTTAGTTTTCTTGATGTTGTTGCAGATTGTTGCTGCAACTCATAAAGCCTTCTAGAGGGATCCGACAAGGGGATCCTTTATCTCCGTATTTTTTCCTTTTGTGTGTAGAGTCACTTAGCGCATTATTGACTCGAGCTGAGAAGAACAGGGTGCTGACAGGGGTCCCTACATGCTGAATAGGCCATAGATTGAGTCACTTGTTTTTTCCAGACGATAGCTTGATTTTTTGTAAAGCGAATTCGGTCGAATGGAGGAGATTAACTAAGGTTCAAGAAAAATATGAAGTAGCATCAGGACAGAAGCTTAACAAGGATAAGACGTCTATTTTTTTCAACTGTAACACTAGTTTGGAAAAGATGCAGGAAATCATTCAGCTTTCGGGACTCCAAGCCACCTAGAGTTATGACAAGTATCTAAGGCTTCCAACTCTTGTGGAAGCCCTAGATATTTCATCATGTTCGGGATATTTCATTATGTCCATCAGTCATGAGGGAAGGTGAACATTCCTCTCCTTCAAATGTAAATGTCTCGGCGCTATCCGCTTCTCCAAGCTAAACCCAAAGTACTGAGGAAACCCAATCAGCTCCTCCACACTCCTCTCCATCTCATCCACCAAATAGATGTACTTGGCATAACTAAATTTGGGATAAAAAGTTTCTTCATCTATTATTAGCCAAACACTGAATTAAGGTGATGTTGGGATAACTTTATTTAAGGTTATAAAGCATTTGATATATCTATTGTCGGCGAAACACTCGAATTAAGGTTGATGATAAAGCTTTTGATGCTTGTATGCACAAAGGATTTACAGGGGGGTGTGGGGCATGGTAGAATTAATTTATTACATCACGTAAAGTGTAGAAATCTAATTGATAGATTTCTACTAATCAACAAGCTCCTCATAGAAAGATTTATAGCTGCAACTAGTCAAAAGAAAAAGATTTGTAGAAAACCATGAATTCGAGATTTTTAGTTTTCTTGATGTTGTTGCAGATTGTTGCTGCAACTCATAAAGCCTTCTAGAGGGATCCGGCAAGGGGATCCTTTATCTCCTTATTTTTTTCTTTTGTGTGTAGAGTCACTTCGCGCATTATTGACTCGAGCTGAGAAGAACAGGGTGCTGATAGGGGTCCCTACATGCTGAATAGGCCCTAGATTGAGCCACTTGTTTTTTGCAGACGATAGCTTGATTTTCTGTAAAGCGAATTTGGTCGAATGGAGGAGATTAACTAAGGTCCTAGAAAAATATGAAGTAGCATTAGGACAGAAGCTTAACAAGGATAAGACGTCTATTTTTTTCAACCGTAACACTAGTTTGGAAAAGATGCAGGAAATCATTCAGCTTTCGAGACTACAAGCCACCTAGAGTTATTACAAGTATCTAAGGCTTCCAACTCTTGTGGAAGCCCTAGATATTTCATCATGTTCGGGATATTTCATTATGTCCATCAGTCATGAGGGAAGGTGAACATTCCTCTCCTTCAAATGTAAATGTCTCGGCGCTATCCGCTTCTCCAAGCTAAACCCAAAGTACTGAGGAAACCCAATCAGCTCCTCCACACTCCTCTCCATCTCATCCACCAAATAGATGTACTTGGCATAACTAAATTTGGGATAAAAAGTTTCTTCATCTATTATTAGCCAAACACTGAATTAAGGTGATGTTGGGATAACTTTATTTAAGGTTATAAAGCATTTGATATATCTATTGTCGGCGAAACACTCGAATTAAGGTTGATGATAAAGCTTTTGATGCTTGTATGCACAAAGGATTTACAGGGGGGTGTGGGGCATGGTAGAATTAATTTATTACATCACGTAAAGTGTAGAAATCTAATTGATAGATTTCTACTAATCAACAAGCTCCTCATAGAAAGATTTATAGCTGCAACTAGTCAAAAGAAAAAGATTTGTAGAAAACCATGAATTCGAGATTTTTAGTTTTCTTGATGTTGTTGCAGATTGTTGCTGCAACTCATAAAGCCTTCTAGAGGGATCCGGCAAGGGGATCCTTTATCTCCTTATTTTTTTCTTTTGTGTGTAGAGTCACTTCGCGCATTATTGACTCGAGCTGAGAAGAACAGGGTGCTGATAGGGGTCCCTACATGCTGAATAGGCCCTAGATTGAGCCACTTGTTTTTTGCAGACGATAGCTTGATTTTCTGTAAAGCGAATTTGGTCGAATGGAGGAGATTAACTAAGGTCCTAGAAAAATATGAAGTAGCATTAGGACAGAAGCTTAACAAGGATAAGACGTCTATTTTTTTCAACCGTAACACTAGTTTGGAAAAGATGCAGGAAATCATTCAGCTTTCGAGACTACAAGCCACCTAGAGTTATTACAAGTATCTAAGGCTTCCAACTCTTGTGGAAGCCCTAGATATTTCATCATGTTCGGGATATTTCATTATGTCCATCAGTCATGAGGGAAGGTGAACATTCATCTCCTTCAAATGTAAATGTCTCGGCGCTATCCGCTTCTCCAAGCTAAACCCAAAGTACTGAGGAAACCCAATCAGCTCCTCCACACTCCTCTCCATCTCATCCACCAAATAGATGTACTTGGCATAACTAAATTTGGGATAAAAAGTTGCTTCATCTATTATTAGCCAAACACTGAATTAAGGTGATGTTGGGATAACTTTATTTAAGGTTATAAAGCATTTGATATATCTATTGTCGGCGAAACACTGGAATTAAGGTTGGTGATAAAGCTTTTGATGCATGTATGCACTAAGGATTTCCCGGGGGGTTGTGGGGCATGGTAGAATTAATTTATTACATCACGCAAAGTGTAGAAATCTAATTGATAGATTTCTACTAATCAACAAGCTCCTCATAGAAAGATTTATAGCTGCAACTAGTCAAAAGAAAAATATTTATAGAAAGCCAAGAATTCGAGATTTTTAGTGTTCTTGATGTTGTTGCAAATTGTTACTGCAACTCATGCTTCACCTAAAGTTGGTGAATTTGCTCAAGCTCTAGCTATCACAGGTACTGCGGGAACTTTGGAATGGTGCCCCCTTGGCAAGTACCTTAAATGTTGTCTGTGTACCAATGTCTTCAACAGACCACGTTGTTCACGTTGTTGTGAGAAGGCTTCGAAGACACGGGAAAAACTTTTGAAATGAGTAGTTTGTTTTTGAATAAACTATTTCAAGTGTTGTAGTTTGTTTTAGTTTAAATCAGCTGTTTCACATGTAGTGATGTTTCAGATGTTGTAGTTTGTTTTATTTAATTTAAATAAGCTACTCTTTGGAAAATCTTTTATGCGATCTTACGGTAGATTAAAAAAGTGGATTTAGATGGAATGAACATACTTTTACGAGTATTTTGAGTGCTTGCTTGGGGTTGAAAAGTTCGAAGCTTGGAAAGGAAGTCCATGCTTGGGTTTTGAAATATGGGTTAAGTTTCAATCCATTTATAAGCAGTGGCATTGTTGATGTCTAGGGGGGGGTGAGTGGAGCATGGTAGAATTAATTCAGCACATCTCGTAAAGTGTATAAATCTAATTGAAAGATTTATACTAATCAACATTCTCCTTATAGAAAGATTTACAATTGCAACTAGTCAAAAGAAAAAGATTTATATAAAACCATGAATTCGAGATTTTTACTATTCTTGATGTTGTTGCAGATTGTTGCTGCAACTCATAAAGCCTTCTAGAGGGATCCGGCAAAGGGATCCTTTATCCCCTTTTTTTTTTTTTCTTTTGTGTGTAGAGTCACTTAGCGCATTATTTACTCGAGTTGAGAACAACTCGTTGCTGGCAGAGGTCCGTACTACCTGAATAGAATGAGTCACTCGTTTTTTGCAGACGATAGCTTGATTTTCTATAAAGCGAATTTAGTCGAATGGAGGAGATTAACTAAGGTCCTAGAAAAATATGAAGTAGCACCGGGATAAAAACTTAACAAGGATAAGACGTCTATTTTTTTCAGCTGTAACACTAGTCTGGAAAAGATGTAGGAAATCATTAAGCTTTCGGGACTCTAAGCCACCCAGAGTTATGACAAGTATCTAGGGCTTCCAACTCTTGTAGAAGCCCTAGATATTTCATCATGTCCGGGATATTTCATCATGTCCTTCAGCCGTAACACTAGTCTGGAAAAGATGTAGGAAATTACTCAGCTTTCGGGACTCCAAGCCACCCAGAGTTATGACAAGTATCTAGGGCTTCCAACTCTTGTGGAAGCCCTTAATATTTTATCATGTATGGGATATTTCATCATGTCCTTCAGTCTAGAGGGAAGGTGAACATTCCTCTCCTTCAAATGCGAATGTCTCAGCGCTATCCGCTTCTCCAGGCTAAAGCCAAAGTACTAAGGAAACCCCATCAGCTCCTCCACACTCCTCTCCATCTCATCCACCAAATAGATGTACTTGGCATAACTGAATTTGGGATAAAAAGTTGCTTCATCTATTATTAGCCAAACACTGAATTAAGGTGATGTTGGGATAACTTTATTTAAGGTTATAAAGCATTTGATATATCTATTATCGGAAAAACATTGGAATTAAGGTAGGTGATAAAGCTTTTGATACTTTTATGCAATATGGATTTGCCGCGGGACATGGTAGAATTAATTCACACATCTCGTGAAGTGTAGAAATCTAATTGAAAGATTTATACTAATCAACAAGCTCTCATAGTAAGATTTATATCAACTAGTCAAAGAAAAAAGATCTATAGAAAACCATGAATTGAGATTTTCAGTGTTTTATGTTGTTGCAGATTGTTGCTCCAACTCATGCTCCACCTAAAGTTGGTGAATTTGCTCAAGCTCCAGCTATCACCGGTACTACAGAAACTTTGGAATGGTGCCCCCTTGGCAAGTGCCTTAAATATTGTCTGTGTGCCAATGTCTTCAATAGATGACGTTGTTCACGCTACTATGAGAAGGCTTAAAAGACTTGGGAAAAACATGTAGAACTTTTGAAATGAGTAGTTTGTTCTTGAATAAAATATTTCGGGTGTTGTAGTTTGTTTTCGTTTAAATCAATTGTTTCACATGTAGTGATGTTTCGGATGTTGTAGTTTGTTTTATTTAATTTAAATCAGCTGATCTTTGGAAAATCTTTTATGCGATCTTACGGTTGATTAACAAAGTGGCTTTAGATAGAATGAACATACTTTTACGAGTATTTTGAGTGTTTGCCTAAGGCTGAAAAGTTTGAAGCTTAGAAAGGAAGTCCATGCTTGGGTTTTGAAAAATGGGTTAAGTTTCAATCCATTTATAAGCAGTGGCATTGTTGATGTCTAGGGGGGGTGGGGCAGGGTAGAATTAATTCAGCACATCTCGTAAAGTGTATAAATCTAATTGAAAGATTTATACTAATAAACAAGCTCCTCATAGAAAGATTTATAGCTGCAACTAGTTAAAAGAAAAATATTTATATAAAACCATGAATTCGAGATTTTTAGTGTTCTTGATGTTGTTGCAGATTGTTGTTGCAACTCATAAAGCCTTTTAGAGGGATCCGGCAAGGGGATCCTTTATCTCCGTATTTTTTCCTTTTGTGTGTAGAGTCACTTAGCGCATTATTGATTCGAGCTGAGAAGAACAGGGTGCTGACAGGGGTCCCTACTTCCAGAATAGGCCCTTGATTGAGTCACTTGGTTTTTGCAAACACTAGCTTGATTTTCTGTAAAGCGAATTTGGTAGAATGGAGAAGATTAACTATGGTCCTAGAAAAATATGAAGTAGCATCGGGACAGAAGCTTAACAAGGATAAGACGTCTATTTTTTTCAGCTGTAACACTAGTCTGGAAAAGATGTAGGAAATCATTCAGCTTTCGGGACTCCAAGCCACCCAGAGTTATGACAAGTATCTAGGGCTTCCAACTCTTGTAGAAGCCCTAGATATTTCATCATGTCCGGGATATTTCATCAGGTCCTTCAGTCAAGAGGGAAGGTGAACATTCCTCTCCTTCAAATGCAAATGTCTCGGCGCTATCCGCTTCTCCAGGCTAAACCCAAAGTACTGAGGAAACCCCATCAGCTCCTTCACACTCCTCTCCATCTCATCCACCAAATAGATGTACTTGGCATAATTGAATTTGGGATAAAAAGTTGCTTCGTCTATTATTAGCCAAACACTGAATTAAGGTGATGTTGGGATAACTTTATTTAAGGTTATAAAGCATTTGATGCATCTATTATTGGCGAAACACTGGAATTTAGGTAGGTGATAAAGCTTTTGATGCTTGTTGCCACCAGGGGGTGGGGCATGGTAGAATTAATTCAGCACATCTCGTAAAGTGTATAAATCGAATTGAAAGATTTATACTAATCAACAAGCTCCTCATAGAAAGATTTATAGCTGCAACTAGTCAAAAGAAAAAGATTTATAGAAAACCATGAATTCGAGATTTTTAGTGTTCTTGATGTTGTTGCAGATTGTTACTGCAACTCATGCTCTACCTAAAATTGGTGAATTTACTCAAGCTCCCGCTATCACTAGTACAACAGGAACTTTGGAATGGTGCCCCCTTGGCAAGTGCCTTAAATGTTGTCTGTGTGCCAATGTCTTTAATAAACCATGTTGTTCACGCTGCTGTGAGAAGGCTTAGAAGACTCGTGAAAAATATGTAGGACTTTTGAAATGAGTAGTTTGTTTTTGAATAAACTATTTCGGGTGTTGTAGTTTGTTTTAGTTTAAATTATTTGTTTCTCATGTAGTGATGTTTCGGATGTTGTAGTTTGTTTTATTTAATTTAAATTAGCTCCTCTTTGGAAAATCCTTTATGTGATCTTACGGTTGATTAACAAAGTGGCTTTAAATGGAATGAACATACTTTTACGAGTATTTTGAGTGCTTGCTCGGGGCTAAAAAGTTTGAAGCTTGGAAATGAAGTCCATGCTTGGGTTTTGAAAAATGGGTTAAGTTTCAATCCATTTATAAGCAGTGGCATTGTTGATGTCTAGAGGGGGGTGTGTGTGGGGCATGGTAGAATTAATTCCGCACATTTCGTAAAGTGTATAAATCTAATTTAAATATTTATACTAATCAACAAGCTCCTCATAGAAAGATTTATAGCTACAACTAGTCAAAAGATAAAGATTTATAGAAAACCATGAATTGGAGATTTTTAGTGTTCTTGATGTTGTTGCAGATTGTTGCTGCAACTAATATAGCCTTCTAGAGGGATCTGGCAAGGGGATCCTTTATCCCTGTATTTTTTCCTTTTGTGTGTAGAGTCACTTACTGCATTATTGACTCGAGCTAAGAAGAACAAGGTGCTGACAGGGGTCTCTACTTCCAAAATAGGCCCTTGATTGAGTCACTTGGTTTTTGCAAACGATAGCTTGATTTTCTGTAAAGCGAATTCGATCGAATGGAGGAGATTAACTAAGGTCCTAGAAAAATATGAAGTAGCATCGGGACAGAAGCTTAACAAGGATAAGCATATATTTTTGTCAGCCGTAACACTAGTCTGGAAAAGATGCAGGAAATCACTCAACTTTCGGGACTCCAAGCCACCTAGAGTTATGACAAGTATCAAGGGTTTCCAACTCTTGTTGGGAAGTTGTGGACATAGGCTTTCTCGGGCATCAAAGTTCGAGTGTGGAATTGCCTAAATACTTGGAAGACAATATTTTTGACGCAAGCAGGGAAGGAGATTTTAATCAAAGCGGGGGTGCAGGCCATTCCTACATACTATATGAGTGTTTTCCTCTTGCCTATAGCTCTGTGCAAGGACAAGGGTTGATGCTGCGATTTTGGTGGGGGCATAAGGAGAACGGTTCTAAAATACACTGGCGGAGTTGAGAAAAGATGGATCTTTCCAAAGACCAAGGTGGTCTGGGGTTTCGCGATTTGGGAATTTTTAACAAAGCCCTTCTAGTAAAGCAACTTTGGAGACTCCTACAATGTTCGGAATCTTTGGCTGGGAAAATCCTAAAAGCTAAATACTACCCATCTTGTTCTATTTTGGAGGCAAGTCTAGGTAATCGACCCTCTTATGTCTAGCGGAGTTTTATGGCAACCCAATCGGTACTCCAAAATGGTCTTATTTGGAGGATTGTAAATGGGGATGACATTCATGTGTGGGGTGACAAATGAGTCCCAAAACCAACCACATACATGGTACTATCACCGAGGACTATACTTGATCAACATGCCTGTGTTTCGGAGCTTATTGATCCAAGCATGAGGACATGGAGAGCCGATCTTATTGCTCAAGTTTTCCTGAATGTTGAAGCGGAGGTGATTAGAAGCATGCCTATTAGCCCTCTACCAACTTAGGATCGACTTATTTGGCGATGTACCAAAAATGGAATTTTCTTCGTACGAAGTGCTTTTTTTTTTGGAAAAGGAGAATATGGCAGACAGAGAATGCGGAACATCCAGACCTGTTGGTGGTGTATCTCGGAAGGAATGCTAGAATTTAAAGATACCAAATGTGGAAAAGCTTTTTTTATGGAAAGCCTTACATAATCTGTTACCAACTAGAATGAATCTGGCCAAGAAGGTAGTAGTTCAAGATACATCTTGCCCCATTTGTGGATTGGATGAAGAAACGGTGGAGCACATCCTATGGACATGCCCATCATCAAACGACGTTTAGGGAGGTGGGTCGGTAAGATTACAAAAATGCGGTGGAGTGGGGGGCATTCTCCTACATGTTTTTGCGTCAGTACTCGAACAATGTGCTATAGAGGAAGCTGAACTTTTTGTTGTCATGGCAAGGAAAATCTAGTTGAGGAGAAATTCAATAATACATGGAGAAAACTTTCTCCACCCCACCCAGTTAATACGAGAAGCTCAAACCTCGTTGGAAGAATCACAACGCTCAAGAGGAAGTAGCTAGTGACCGTGAATCAGCAATTGTAGTATGGCAACCTCTACCACGGAACATGGTTAACATAAACTGGGATGCGTGGCTCAATTCAAAGGAAGGACACGTGGGGTTGGGACTTATAGCCAGAGACTCGAAAGGGAAATTTCTTGCTGCACGTAATTTGTCTGTCGCTATTCAAACTGAATCAACATCGGCGGAAGCTTTAGCGGCGATAAATGCTATTAACTCAGACGGGCCCTGTCTTAGTTGCTATGGTCAATTCATAGAATGTATCAAAAGAGAGCTACGTGTTTTGATAAACGCCAGTTTTATGCATGTAATGAGGGACGCCAATAATGCGGCGCATACGCTTGCAAAATTGGCTACCACTCATGTCATTATGTCTACTTGGTTGGGGAATGTCCCACCAAGTGTAGGTGACATAGTAGGGAGGGAGCAATCTCTCTTACTTGTGAGATCTTTTGATGGATCTTTTGAGATAATGAATATTTATAATATTCCTTCAAAAAAAATTACTTCTTACTCTATTTATTTCTCAAACAACACGTAATTTTATAGCCTTACAAGACGTCTACCGCTAAGATTATACAACCAAAGCAAATAAACTCCAATAACTATGATGTATTATGTCCCTAAGGGGTAGCTTAATCGACTGAGGACCACGTCTCATAAAGTAGAAGTATCTAGTTCGAATCTCCCTCCCCTTCTTGTGCATACATGTAAAAAAAAAAAATGTATTATGTATGCACAAACTGTTAAGGATATAAATCCTTTTGATTAATAAGGATTTGATTTGTGATTATTGTTGACTTGATTTCTTATTAATTACCCTTAATTCAAGGGATTTATTTTGTATTTAAAATTATGTCAAAGCTCTATAAATAGAACTATAACTCAAATCATACATCAAGGAAATATATAATCTATTGAGGTTTTAATGTGTGAATGTACGCTATATGCTGAACCACTTTAATTTCTATCTCTCTCTCTCTTTCCTTTATTCCATATTATTCTGCTTTATATTTATCTTATTATATGTTTCTATACAAACAACCCAATAGTTTTAAGTTTTATCGTTGTATTAGAGGTTTTTTTTTTTTTTTTAAGCAAATAAAGGTTAAAAAAAAAAAAAAAAACTAGCAGTCTTGTCTGGAGCTGATAATTGGAAAACGTCATGATCATTTTGATATGGAAATCGTCTTTGTCATCGAGGCCAAATGGCAGAATGGGTGCAATGCAGCTTGGTGTGCTATGAAAGCTCCTCTTGTGGTCCACATATAATCGACATGTAATATGTAATTTCGTTTGCGGCTCTCTTCTTTTCATGCGTCTATGTCCTCTATTTCCTCCACAGTATCATCCGGATGACCATTTTCAACC
>NC_081541.1:13840100-13904814 GCF_901000735.1 Corylus avellana
CTTTCTTTTCTCCCTCTGCCGACAGCTCTCACCTACTCCCACCTTTTTCTTTCTCTTTTAGTCCTTCCTTATTTAAATGCCTCATTCATACAAAAGAGAGGAGAGAAACCGAGAGTGAGATAGAATTTAAGACCGAGAGCTGCAGAGGAAGAAAGAGAGTTTAGGCGAGAGAGAGAGAGAGGGAGAAAGTCAGTGAAGGGATTGTTATGGGTATGGACCAACTGCAGCAGAACGGGTTTCAAGTAATTACCTTTGATGATCCATTCATGTAATCCACTGTAAGTATTCTTACTTACTGAGTATGATATTGATATCCAATAATACGGATTTTTGTGGTTTTATAACTTGTCTAGCATTTTGCTATATATATGATTCAACAATGATTTATATTATCGGAAATCAATTGACTCACTACTTCACAGTTTTTTGTAGTGCTTGCAGGAATGGAAAATCAAGGTAATTATGTAGTTGTGATTAGAGATTCTTATTGAGATGTACAGAGATTCCAAGTTGGTTAAGTTTTGTCTAGAGTTTAGACTGTCGGATAGATTTGTATAAATGCCTTGTACGACATAGCTTTGGGTATTTTTGTATAAAGAAAAGTATTTTAAGAGTATTTTTTTTGTATTGATAATTACAGTTTTTCCGCTATATGAGATCAGATTGTTACATAAAGCATTTGATATATCTATTATCAGCGAAACATTGGAATTAAGGTAGGTGATAAAGCTTTTGATGCTAGTATGCAATAAGGATTTTCCCCCAGGGGGGGGGGTGGGGCATGGTAGGATTAATTCATTATATCACGTAAAGTGTAGAAATCTAATTGATAGGTTTATACTAATCAACAAGCTCCTCATAGAAAGATTTATAGCTGCAACTAGTCAAAAGAAAAAGATTTATAGAAAACCATGAATTCAAGATTTTTAGTGTTTTTGATATTGTTGCAGATTGTTACTGCAACACATGCTTCACCTAAAGTTGGTGAATTTGCTTGAGCTCCAGCTATCACAGGTACAGCAGGAACTTTGGAATGGTGCCCCCATTGGCAAGTGCCTTAAATGTTGTCTGTGTGTCAATGTCTTCTATAGACCACGTTGTTCACGCTGCTGTGAGAAGGCTTAGAAGACTCGGGAAAAATATGTAGGACTTTTGAAATTAGTAGTTTGTTTGAGTTTAAATCAGCTGTTTCTCATGTAGTAATGTTTCGGATGTTGTAGTTTGTTTTATTTAATTTGAATCAGCTGCTCGTTGGAAACTCTTTTATGCGATCTTATAGTTGATTAACAAAGTGGCTTTGGATGGAATGAACATACTTTTACGAGTATTTTGAGTGCTTGCTCGGAGCTGAAAAGTTTGAAGCTTGGAAAGGAAGTCCATGCTTGTGTTTTAAAAAATAGGTTAAGTTTCAATCCATTTATAAGTAGTGGCATTATTGATGTCTAGGGGGGGTGTGGGGTAGGGTAGAATTAATTCAGCACATCTCATAAAGTGTATAAATCTAATTGAAAGCTTTATACTAATCAACAAGCTCCTCATAGAAAGATTTAGAGCTGCAACTAGTCAAAAGAAAAAGATTTATAGAAAACAATGAATTCGAGATTTTTAGTGTTCTTGATGTTGTTGTAAATTGTTACTTCAACTCATGCTCCACCTAAAGTTGGTGAATTTGTTCAAGCTCCAGTTGTCACAGGTACTGCAGAAACTTTGGAATGGTGTCCCCTTGACAAGTGCCTTAAATGTTGTTTGTGTGCCAATGTCTTCAATAGACCACGTTGTTCACGCAGTTGTGAGAATGCTTAGAAGACTCGGGAAAAACATGTAGGACTTTTGAAATTAGTAGTTTGTTTGAGTTTAAATCAGCTGTTTCTCATGTAGTAATGTTTCGGATGTTGTAGTTAGTTTTATTTAATATAAATCAGCTGTTCTTTGGAAAATCTTTTATGCGACATTACAGTTGTTTAACAAAGTGGCTTTAGATGGAATGAACATACTTTTACGAGTATTTGAGTGCTTGCTCGAGGCTGAAAAGTTTGAAGCTTGGAAAGGAAGTCCATGCTTGGGTTTTCAAAAAAGGGTTAAGTTTCAATCCATTTATAAGCAGTAGCATTGTAGATGTCTAGGGGGGTGTGGGGTAGGGTAGAATTAATTCAACACATCTCATAAAGTGTATAAATCTAGTTGAAAGATTTATTCTAATCAACAAGCTCAAAATAGAAAGATTTATAGTGGCAACTTGTCAAAAGAAAAAGATTTATAGAAAACCATAAATTCGAGATTTTTAGTGTTCTTGATGTTGTTGCAGAATGTTGTCGCAACTCATGCTCCACCTAAAGTTGTGAATTTGCTCAAGCTCCAGCTATCATTGGTAGTGAAGGAACTTTGCAATGGTGCCCCCTTGGCAAGTTCCTTAAATGTTGTCTGTGTGCCAATGTCTTCAATAGACCACATTGTTCACGCTGCTGTGAGAATGCTTAAAAGACTCGGGAAAAACATGTAGAACTTTTGAGATTAGTAGTTTGTTTTAGTTCAAATCAGCTGTTTCTCATGTAGTAATGTTTTGGATGTTGTAGTTTGTTCTATTTAATATAAATCAGCTATTCTTTGGAAAATCTTTTATGCGATCTTACAGTTGTTTAACAAAGTGGCTTTAGATGGAATGAACATACTTTTACGAGTATTTTGAGTACTTGCCGGGGCTGAAAAGTTTGAAGCTTGGAAAGGAAGTCCATGCTTGGATTTTCAAAAATGGGTTAAGTTTCAATCCAATTATAATCGGTGGCATTGTTGATGTCTAGAGGGGGGGGAGGGTTGTGTGGGGTAGGGTAGAGTTAATTCAGCATATCTCGTAAAGTGTATAAATCTAATTGAAAGATTTATATTAATCAACAAGCTCCTCATAGAAAGATTTAGAACTGCAACTAGTCAAAAGAAAAAGATTTATAGAAAACCATGAAGTCGAGATTTTTAGTGTTCTTGATGTTGTTGCAGATTGTTGTTGCAACTCATCCTCCACCTAAAGTTGGTGAATTTGCTCAAGGTCCAGCTATCACTGGTACTAAAGGAACTTTGGAATGGTGCCCCCTTGGTAAGTGCCTTAAATGGTGTCTATGTGCCAATGTCTTCAATAGACCACGTTGTTCACGCTGCTGTGAGAAGGCTTTGAAGACTTGAGAAAAATATGTAGGACTTTTGAAATTAGTAGTTTGTTTTAGTTTAAATCAGCTGTTTCTCCTGTAGTAATGTTTCGGATGTTGTAGTTTGTTTTATTTAATATAAATCAGTTGTTCTTTGGAAAATCTTTTATGCGATCTTATAGTTGATTAACAAAGTGGCTTTAGATGGAATGAACATACTTTTACGAGTATTTTGAGTGCTTGCTTGAGGCTAAAAAGTTTGAAGTTTGGAGAGGAAGTCCATGCTTGGGTTTTCAAAAAAGGGTTAAGTTTTAATCCATTTATAAGTAGTGGTATTGTAGATGTTTAGGGGGTGTGGGGTAGGGTAGAATTAATTAAGCAAATCTCATAAAGTGTATAAATCTAATTGAAAGATTTATACTAATCAACAAGCTCCTCATAGATAGATTTAGAGCTGCAACTAGTCAAAAGAAAAAGATTTATAGAAAACCATCAATTCGAGATTTTTAGTGTTCTTAATGTTGTTGTAGATTGTTGTTGCAACTCATCCTCAACCTAAAGTTGGTGAATTTGCTCAAGCTCCAACTATCGCTGGTACTAAAGGAACTTTGGAATGGTGCCCCCTTGCCTGGTGTCTTAAATGTTGTCTGTGTGGCAATGTCTTCAATAGACAACGTTGTTCACGCTGTTGTGAGAAGGCTTAGAAGACTCGAGAAAAACATGTAGGACTTTTGAAATTAGTATTTTGTTTTAATTTAAATCAGCTTTTTCTTCTGTAGTAATGTTTCGGATGTTGTAGTTTGTTTCATTTAATATAAATCAGTTGTTCTTTGGAAAATCTTTTATGCGATCTTACAGTTGTTTAACAAAGTGGTTTTAGATGGAATGAACATACTTTTATGAGTATTTTGAGTGCTTGCTCGTGGCTGAAAAGTTTGAAGCTTGGAGAGGAAGTCCATGCTTGGGTTTTCAAAAATGGGTTAAGTTTCAATCCATTTATAAGCAGTGGCATTGTAGATGTCTAGGAGGGGTGTGGGGTAGGGTAGAATTAATTCAGTACATCTCATAAAGTGTAAAAATCTAATTGAAAGATTTATACTAATCAACAAGCTCCTCATAGAAAGATTTATAGCTACAACTAGTCAAAAGAAAATGATTTATAGAAAACCATGAATTCGAGATTTTTAGTGTTCTTGATGTTGTTGTAGATTGTTGTCGCAACTCATGCTCCACCTAAAGTTGGTGAATTTGCTCAAGCTCCAGCTATCATTGGTACAGAAGGAACTTTGGAATGGTGCCCCCTTGGCAAGTGCCTTAAATGTTGTCTGTGTGCCAATGTCTTCAATAGACCACGTTGTTCACGCTGCTGTGAGAAGACTTAGAAGACTCGGGAAAAACTTGTAGGTCTTTTGAAATTAGTAGTTTGTTTTAGTTTAAATCAGCTGTTTCTCTTGTAGTAATGTTTCGGATGTTGTAGTTTGTTTTATTTACTATAAATCAACTGTTTTTTGGAAAATCTTTTATGCGATCTTACAGTTGTTTAACAAAGTGGCTTTAGATGGAATGAACATACTTTTACGAACATTTTGAGTGCTTGCTCGGGGTTGAAAAGTTTGAAGCTTGGAAAGGAAGTCCAAGCTTGGGTTTTCAAAAATAGGTTTACTTTCAATCCATTTATAAGCAGTCGCACAATTGATGTCTAGGGGGGGTGAGTGGGGTAGGGTAGAATTAATTCAGCACATGTTGTAAAGTGTTATACTAATCAACAAGCTCCTCATAGAAAGATTTATAGCTACAACTAGTCAAAAGAAAATTCGAGATTTTTAGTTTTCTTGATGTTGTTGCAGATTGTTGCTGCAACTCATAAAGCCTTCTAGAGGGATCCGGCAAGGGGATCCTTTATCTCCGTATTTTTTCCTTTTGTGTGTAGAGTCACTTAGCGCATTATTGACTCGAGCTGAGAAGAACAGGGTGCTGACAGGGGTCCCTACATGCTGAATAAGCCCTAGATTGAGTCACTTGTTTTTTCCAGACGATAGCTTGATTTTTTGTAAAGCGAATTCGGGGAATGGAGGAGATTAACTAAGGTCCAAGAAAAATATGAAGTAGCATCAGGACAGAAGCTTAACAAGGATAAGACGTCTATTTTTTTCAACCGTAACACTAGTTTGGAAAAGATGCAGGAAATCATTCAGCTTTCGGGACTCCAAGCCACCTAGAGTTATGACAAGTATCTAAGGCTTCCACCTCTTGTGGAAGCCCTAGATATTTCATCATGTTAGGGATATTTCATTATGTCCATCAGTCATGAGGGAAGGTGAACATTCCTCTCCTTCAAATGTAAGTGTCTCGGCGCTATCCGCTTCTCCAAGCTAAACCCAAAGTACTGAGGAAACCCAATCAGCTCCTCCACACTCCTCTCCATCTCATCCACCAAATAGATGTACTTGGCATAACTAAATTTGGGATAAAAAGTTGCTTCATCTATTATTAGCCAAACACTGAATTAAGGTGATGTTGGGATAACTTTATTTAAGGTTATAAAGCATTTGATATATCTATTGTCGGCGAAACACTCGAATTAAGGTTGATGATAAAGCTTTTGATGCTTGTATGCACAAAGGATTTACAGGGGGGTGTGGGGCATGGTAGAATTAATTTATTACATCACGTAAAGTGTAGAAATCTAATTGATAGATTTCTACTAATCAACAAGCTCCTCATAGAAAGATTTATAGCTGCAACTAGTCAAAAGAAAAAGATTTGTAGAAAACCATGAATTCGAGATTTTTAGTTTGCTTGATGTTGTTGCAGATTGTTGCTGCAACTCATAAAGCCTTCTAGAGGGATCCGGCAAGGGGATCCTTTATCTCCGTATTTTTTCCTTTTGTGTGTAGAGTCACTTAGCGCATTATTGACTCGAGTTGAGAAGAACAGGGTGCTGATAGGGGTCCCTACATGCTGAATAGGCCCTAGATTGAGCCACTTGTTTTTTGCAGACGATAGCTTGATTTTTTGTAAAGTGAATTCGGTCGAATGGAGGAGATTAACTAAGGTCCTAGAAAAATATGAAGTAGCATTAGGACAGAAGCTTAACAAGGATAAGACGTCTATTTTTTTCAACCGTAACACTAGTTTGGAAAAGATGCAGGAAATCATTCAGCTTTCGAGACTCCAAGCCACCTAGAGTTATGACAAGTATCTAAGGTTTCCAACTCTTATGGAAGCCCTAGATATTTCATCATGTTCGGGATATTTCATTATGTCCATCAGTCATGAGGGAAGGTCAACATTCCTCTCCTTTAAATGCAAATGTCTTGGCGCTATTCGCTTCTCCAGGCTAAACCCAAAGTACTGAGGAAACCCAATCAGCTCCTCCACACTCCTCTCCATCTCATCCACCAAATAAAAGTACTTGGCATAACTGAATTTGGGATAAAAAGTTGCTTCATCTATTATTAGCCAAACACTGAATTAAGGTGATGTTGGGATAACTTTATTTAAGGTTATAAAGCATTTGATATATCTATTGTCGGCGAAACACTGGAATTAAGGTTGGTGATAAAGCTTTTGATGCTTGTATGCACTAAGGATTTCCCGGGGGGGTGTGGGGCATGGTAGAATTAATTTATTACATCACATAAAGTGTAGAAATCTAATTGATAGATTTCTACTAATCAACAAGCTCCTCATAGAAAGATTTATAGCTGCAACTAGTCAAAAGAAAAATATTTATAGAAAGCCAAGAATTCGAGATTTTTAGTGTTCTTGATGTTGTTGCAAATTGTTACTGCAACTCATGCTTCACGTAAAGTTGGTGAATTTGCTCAAGCTCCAGCTATCACAAGTACTGCAGGAACTTTGGAATGGTGCCCCCTTGGCAAGTGCCTTAAATGTTGTTTGTGTACCAATGTCTTCAATAGACCACGTTGTTCACGTTGTTGTGAGAAGGCTTAAAAGAAACGGGAAAAACTTTTGAAATGAGTAGTTTGTTTTTGAATAAACTATTTCAAGTGTTGTAGTTTGTTTTAGTTTAAATCAGCTATTTCACATGTAGTGATGTTTCGGATGTTGTAGTTTGTTTTATTTAATTTAAATAAGCTACTCTTTGGAAAATCTTTTATGCGATCTTACGGTAGATTAAAAAAGTGGATTTAGATGGAATGAACATACTTTTACGAGTATTTTGAGTGCTTGGGGTTGAAAAGTTCGAAGCTTGGAAAGGAAGTCCATGCTTGGGTTTTGAAATATGGGTTAAGTTTCAATCCATTTATAAGCAGTGGCATTGTTGATGTCTAGGGGGGGTGAGTGGAGCATGGTAGAATTAATTCAGCACATCTCGTAAAGTGTGTAAATCTAATTGAAAGATTTATACTAATCAACATTCTCCTTATAGAAAGATTTACAATTGCAACTAGTCAAAAGAAAAAGATTTAGATAAAACCATGAATTCGAGATTTTTACTATTCTTGATGTTGTTGCAAATTGTTGCTGCAACTCATAAAGCCTTCTAGAGGGATCCGGCAAAGGGATCCTTTATCCCCTTATTTTTTTCTTTTGTGTGTAGAGTCACTTAGCGCATTATTTACTCGAGTTGAGAAGAAATTGTTGCTAGCAGAGGTCCGTACTTCCTGAATAGAATGAGTCACTCGTTTTTTGCTGACGATAGCTTGATTTTCTGTAAAGCGAATTTGGTCGAATGGAGGAGATTAACTAAGGTCCTAGAAAAATATGAAGTAGCACTGGGATAAAAGCTTAACAAGGATAAGACGTCTATTTTTTTCAGCTGTAACACTAGTCTGGAAAAGATGTAGGAAATCATTAAGCTTTCGGGACTCTAAGCCACCAAGAGTTATGACAAGTATCTAGGGCTTCCAACTCTTATAGAAGCCCTAGATATTTCATCATGTCCGGGATATTTCATCATGTCCTTCAGCCGTAACACTAGTCTGGAAAAGATGTAGGAAATCACTCAGCTTTCGGGACTCCAAGCCACCCAGAGTTATGACAAGCATCTAGGGCTTCCAACTCTTGTGGAAGCCCTTAATATTTTATCATGTATGGGATATTTCATCATGTCCTTCAGTCTAGAGGGAAGGTGAACATTCCTCTCCTTCAAATGCGAATGTCTTAGCGCTATCCGCTTCTCCAGGCTAAACCCAAAGTACTAAGGAAACCCCATCAGCTCCTCCACACTCCTCTCCATCTCATCCACCAAATAGATGTACTTGGCATAACTGAATTTTGGATAAAAAGTTGCTTCATCTATTATTAGCCAAACACTGAATTAATGTGATGTTGGGATAACTTTATTTAAGGTTATAAAGCATTTGATATATCTATTATCGGAAAAACATTGGAATTAAGGTAGGTGATAAAGCTTTTGATGCTTTTATGCAATATGAAGTAGAATTAATTCAGCACATCTCGTAAAGTGTAGAAATCTAATTGAAAGATTTATACTAATCAACAAGCTCCTCATAGAAAGATTTATAGCTGCAACTAGTCAAAAGAAAAAAGATCTATAGAAAACCATGAATTCAAGATTTTTAGTGTTTTTTATGTTGTTGCAGATTGTTGCTCCAACTCATGCTCCACCTAAGGTTGATGAATTTGCTCAAGCTCCAGGTATCACCGGTACTACAGAAACTTTGGAATGGTGCCCCCTTGGCAAGTGCCTTAAATATTGTCTGTGTGCCAATGTCTTCAATAGACCACGTTGTTCACGTTGCTGTGAGAAGGCTTAAAAGACTCGGGAAAAACATGTAGAACTTTTGAAATGAGTAGTTTGTTCTTGAATAAAATATTTCGGGTGTTGTAGTTTGTTTTCGTTTAAATCAGTTGTTTCACATGTAGTGATGTTTCGGATGTTGTAGTTTGTTTTATTTAATTTAAATCAGTTGCTCTTTGGAAAATCTTTTATGCGATCTTACGGTTGATTAACAAAGTGGCTTTAGATAGAATGAACATACTTTTACGAGTATTTTGAGTGTTTGCCTAGGGCTGAAAAGTTTGAAGCTTAGAAAGGAAGTCCATGCTTGGGTTTTGAAAAATGGGTTAAGTTTCAATCCATTTATAAGCAGTGGCATTGTTGATGTCTAGGGGGGGTGGGGCAGGGTAGAATTAATTCAGCACATCTCGTAAAGTGTATAAATCTAATTGAAAGATTTATACTAATAAACAAGCTCCTCATAGAAAGATTTATAGCTGCAACTAGTTAAAAGAAAAATATTTATATAAAACCATGAATTCGAGATTTTTAGTGTTCTTGCTGTTGTTGCAGATTGTTGTTGCAACTCATAAAGCCTTTTAGAGGGATCCGGCAAGGGGATCCTTTATCTCCGTATTTTTTCCTTTTGTGTGTAGAGTCACTTAGCGCATTATTGACTCGAGCTGAGAAGAACAGGGTGCTGACAGGGGTCCCTACTTCCAGAATAGGCCCTTGATTGAGTCACTTGGTTTTTGCAGACACTAGCTTGATTTTCTGTAAAGCGAATTTGGTCGAGTGGAGAAGATTAACTATGGTCCTAGAAAAATATGAAGTAGCATCGGGACAAAAGCTTAACAAGGATAAGACGTCTATTTTTTTTTTTCAGCTGTAACACTAGTCTGGAAAAGATGTAGGAAATCATTCAGCTTTCGGGACTCCAAGCCACCCAGAGTTATGACAAGTATCTAGGGCGTCTAACTCTTGTAGAAGCCCTAGATATTTCATCATGTCCGGGATATTTCATCATGTCCTTCAGTCAAGAGGGAAGGTGAACATTCCTCTCCTTCATATGCAAATGTCTCGGCGCTATCCGCTTCTCCAGGCTAAACCCAAAGTACCGAGGAAACCCCACCAGCTCCTTCACACTCCTCTCCATCTCATCCACCAAATAGATGTACTTGGCATAATTGAATTTGGGATAAAAAGTTGCTTCGTCTATTATTAGCCAAACACTGAATTAAGGTGATGTTGGGATAACTTTATTTAAGGTTATAAAGCATTTGATGTATCTATTATTGGCGAAACACTGGAATTTAGGTAGGTGATAAAGCTTTTGATGCTTGTTGCCACCAGGGGGGTGGGGCATGGTAGAATTAATTCAGCACATCTCGTAAAGTGTATAAATCGAATTGAAAGATTTATACTAATCAACAAGCTCCTCATAGAAAGATTTATAGCTGCAACTAGTCAAAAGAAAAAGATTTATAGAAAACCATGAATTCGAGATTTTTAGTGTTCTTGATGTTGTTGCAGATTGTTGCTGCAACTCATGCTCTACCTAAAATTGGTGAATTTGCTCAAGCTCCCGCTATCACTAGTACAACAGGAACTTTGGAATGGTGCCCCCTTGGCAAATGCCTTAAATGTTGTCTGTGTGCCAATGTCTTTAATAAACCACGTTGTTCACGCTGCTGTGAGAAGGCTTAGAAGACTCGGGAAAAATATGTAGGACTTTTGAAATGAGTAGTTTGTTTTTGAATAAACTATTTCGGGTGTTGTAGTTTGTTTTAGTTTAAATTATTTGTTTCTCATGTAGTGATGTTTCGGATGTTGTAGTTTGTTTTATTTAATTTAAATCAGCTCCTCTTTGGAAAATCCTTTATGTGATCTTACGGTTGATTAACAAAGTGGCTTTAGATGGAATGAACATACTTTCACGAGTATTTTGAGTGCTTGCTCGGGACTAAAAAGTTTGAAGCTTGGAAATGAAGTCCATGCTTGGGTTTTGAAAAATGGGTTAAGTTTCAATCCATTTATAAGCAGTGGCATTGTTGATGTCTAGAGGGGGGTGTGTGTGGGGCATGGTAGAATTAATTCCGCACATTTCGTAAAGTGTATAAATCTAATTGAAATATTTATACTAATCAACAAGCTCCTCATAGAAAGATTTATAGCTACAACTAGTCAAAAGATAAAGATTTATAGAAAACCATGAATTTGAGATTTTTAGTGTTCTTGATGTTGTTGCAGATTGTTGCTGCAACTAATAAAGCCTTCTAGAGGGATCTGGCAAGGGGATCCTTTATCCCTGTATTTTTTCCTTTTGTGTGTAGAGTCACTTAGTGCATTATTGACTCGAGCTAAGAAGAACAAGGTGCTGACAGGGGTCTCTACTTCCAGAATAGGCCCTTGATTGAGTCACTTGGTTTTTGCAGATGATAGCTTGATTTTCTGTAAAGCGAATTCGATCAAATGGAGGAGATTAACTAAGGTCCTAGAAAAATATGAAGTAGCATCGGGACAGAAGCTTAACAAGGATAAGACATCTATTTTTGTCAGCCATAACACTAGTCTGGAAAAGATGCAGGAAATCATTCAACTTTCGGGACTCCAAGCCACCTAGAGTTATGACAAGTATCAAGGGTTTCCAACTCTTGTTGGGAAGTCGTGGACATAGGCTTTCTCGGGCATCAAAGTTCGAGTGTGGAATTGCTTAAATACTTGGAAGACAAAATTTTTGACGCAAGCAGGGAAGGAGATTTTAATCAAAGCGGGGGTGCAGGCCATTCCTACATACTATATGAGTGTTTTCCTCTTGCCTATAGCTCTGTGCAAGGACAAGGGTTGATGCTGCGATTTTGGTGGGGGCATAAGGAGAACAGTTCTGAAATACACTGTATGAGTTGAGAAAAGATGGATCTTTCCAAAGCCCAAGGAGGTCTGGGGTTTCGCGATTTGGGAATTTTTAACAAAGCCTTTCTAGTAAAGCAACTTTGGAGACTCCTACAATGTTTGGAATCTTTGGCTGGGAAAATCCTAAAAGCTAAATACTACCCATCTTGTTCTATTTTGGAGGCAAGTCTAGGTAATCGACCCTCTTACGTCTGGCGGAGTTTTATGGCAACCCAATCGGTACTCCAAAATGGTCTTATTTGGAGGATTGTAAATGGGGATGACATTCATGTGTGGGGTGACAAATGAGTCCCAAAACCAACCACATACATGGTACTATCACCGAGGACTATACTTGATCAACATGCCTGTGTTTCGGAGCTTATTGATCCAAGCACAAGGACATGGAGAGCCGATCTTATTGCTCAAGTTTTCCTGAATGTTGAAGCAGAGGTGATTAGAAGCATGCCTATTAGCCCTCTACCAACTTAGGATCGACTTATTTGGCGATGTACCAAAAATGGAATTTTCTTCGTACGAAGTGCTTTTTTTTTTGGAAAAGGAGAATATGGCAGACAGAGAATGCGGAACATCCAGACCTGTTGGTGGTGTATCTCGGAAGGAATGCTAGAATTTAAAGATACCAAATGTGGAAAAGCTTTTTTTATGGAAAGCCTTACATAATCTGTTACCAACTAGAATGAATCTGGCCAAGAAGGTAGTAGTTCAAGATACATCTTGCCCCATTTGTGGATTGGATGAAGAAACGGTGGAGCACATCCTATGGACATGCCCATCATCAAACGACGTTTAGGGAGGTGGGCCGGTAAGATTACAAAAATGCGGTGGAGTGGGGGGCATTCTCCTAGATGTTTTTGCGTCAATACTCGAACGATGTGCTATAGAGGAAGCTGAACTTTTTGTTGTCATGGTAAGGAAAATCTAGTTAAGGAGAAATTCAGTAATACATGGAGAAAATTTTCTCCACCCCACCCAGTTAATACGAGAAGCTCAAACCTCGTTGGAAGAATTTCAAAGGTTGAATCACAACGCTCAAGAGGAAGTAGCTAGTGACCGTGAATTAGCAATTGTAGTATGACAACCTCTACCACGGAACATGGTTAAGATAAACTGGGATGCGTGGCTCAATTCGAAGGAAGGACACGTGGGGTTGGGACTTATAGCCAGAGACTCGAAAGGGAAATTTCTTGCTGCACGTAATTTGTCTGTCGCTATTCAAACTGAATCAACATCGGCGGAAGCTTTAGCGGTGATAAATGCTATTATTTTCTACAAGGAATTGGGCTTTGAAAATATCATTTTTGAGGGTGATTCCATGCAAGTTATCAAGGCTATTAACTCAGACGGGCCCTGTCTTAGTTGCTATGGTCAATTCATAGAATGTATCAAAAGAGAGCTACGTGTTTTGATAAACGCCAGTTTTATGCATGTAATGAGGGACGCCAATAATGCGGCGCATACGCTTGCAAAATTGGCTACCACTCATGTCATTATGTCTACTTGGTTGGGGAATGTCCCACCAAGTGTAGGTGACATAGTAGGGAGGGAGCAATCTCTCTTACTTGTGAGATCTTTTGATGGATCTTTTGAGATAATGAATATTTATAATATTCCTTCAAAAAAAATTACTTCTTACTCTATTTATTTCTCAAACAACACGTAATTTTATAGCCTTACAAGACGTCTACCGCTAAGATTATACAACCAAAGCAAATAAACTCCAATAACTATGATGTATTATGTCCCTAAGGGGTAGCTTAATCGACTGAGGACCACGTCTCATAAAGTAGAAGTATCTAGTTCGAATCTCCCTCCCCTTCTTGTGCATACATGTAAAAAAAAAAAATGTATTATGTATGCACAAACTGTTAAGGATATAAATCCTTTTGATTAATAAGGATTTGATTTGTGATTATTGTTGACTTGATTTCTTATTAATTACCCTTAATTCAAGGGATTTATTTTGTATTTAAAATTATGTCAAAGCTCTATAAATAGAACTATAACTCAAATCATACATCAAGGAAATATATAATCTATTGAGGTTTTAATGTGTGAATGTACGCTATATGCTGAACCACTTTAATTTCTATCTCTCTCTCTCTTTCCTTTATTCCATATTATTCTGCTTTATATTTATCTTATTATATGTTTCTATACAAACAACCCAATAGTTTTAAGTTTTATCGTTGTATTAGAGGTTTTTTTTTTTTTTTTAAGCAAATAAAGGTTAAAAAAAAAAAAAAAAACTAGCAGTCTTGTCTGGAGCTGATAATTGGAAAACGTCATGATCATTTTGATATGGAAATCGTCTTTGTCATCGAGGCCAAATGGCAGAATGGGTGCAATGCAGCTTGGTGTGCTATGAAAGCTCCTCTTGTGGTCCACATATAATCGACATGTAATATGTAATTTCGTTTGCGGCTCTCTTCTTTTCATGCGTCTATGTCCTCTATTTCCTCCACAGTATCATCCGGATGACCATTTTCAACCGAGTAATGATGCTAAGCACGCCTGGCGTGCATCAACAGTGATGCACGCCAGGCACAAAATTTTTTTTTTTTATTTTATTATTTTTTTTTAAAAAAAAAAAAAAAAAAAAAAATTTTTTTTGCACTGGCGTGCGTGGGCGTGCCACGCACGCCGCGTGCTTAGCATCATTTCAACCATTTTCAACCATTTTAAACGGTCGAAAAATGAGATACTTCATGTTACAGTTAAGAATTTAGTATATTTTTGTCAGATTTTTTTTATTTTTTTATTTTTTATGTTGTAAAAAGGTTTTGAGCCAAAAACTTTATTTTAATTTTCTAGAAAAGAAGCGTTTTTACAAAAATGTTAAAAAAAAAAAAAAATTAGGAGAAAAACTATTTGTGACTACCTCGATAACATACAACCCTTTTAATATGTAATATTTTTTTGAGGGTTTCAATAATTGAAATTGGCCTAAATTCTATAATTTAAAATTGGAGAAAATACATTTTACCCCATAAACTATTCACCCATTTATACTTTTGACCTCAATGTTTAAAAAGTAATATTTTACCCTCCTAAAGTATTTGACATAGACACTTTTAACCCAAATGTTTAAAAAGTGACACTTTACCTCCTGAAGTAAGTAAGTTTTGAGGAGTAAAGTATCAACGTAGGGGGATAAAGTGTCAATTCAAAAATATTTCGGAGAGTAAAGTGTCACTTTTTAAATATTAAAGTTAAAAGTACAAATAAGTGAATAATTTAAGGAGATAAGGTTTATCATCTCCTTTAAAATTTCTTTTAAAATTGTAAGGTATCGTTCAAGAAACCTAATTTATACAAAATCATTGACATTCTAAACAATGAGAAAACGTCACTCAACATCAAATAAAAAGAAACTTAAGAAGAGGCGGGTCAATATTTGCTACTGCTCCATATTCAACGGGCGGAGCCCCAATTGACTATCTCTTTGTTTTTTCTTTTGGGCATGCGTGAATTCTGCTTTCACCCCAAGGGCTAAATATAAAGAAATGAGGAAAACCCACTAAATTAAGGAAATTTGTTGTGTATTTTCTATTACATCTGACAATATCATTTTTGAATCAAGTTGACAAATAATTGAGCATCATATTCTTGGTCAAATTTTTATAAAAAATTTTTAAAAAATAAAATAAAATTGTCAAACGTTGGCAAAAAGCCATAGATAAAGATGTGCATTGGTTGGTAATGGTAGGGGCTTCGTTTCAAAGTTCAAACACAACCCAACCCACAAAAGGAGAATCTTCTTTACAAGAGGGGCAAATAAGTATTTAGCTCAAATATATATATATAAAATAAGATAATAGCGTATATCTATCAATAAACGTTTTGAGTTTTTAGTGGAACTCAAAAAACGGAATTACCGGTAACAAAAAAAAAAAAAAAAAAAAAAAAGCCGATGACACGTTTCTAAAAAAATAAAAAAATTCCGCTGAATTTTGCAAAGACCCATTCCTTCATTCCCTACCATCCAATCCTTCACAAAAAAGCAACGCTTTTTACGTACCACCCAGATACAGATTCTCCACTACAATCTCTTCTCCCTCTCTCTTTTAGATCTGCTCCAGCTTGTGTTTTATGCTTTTTAGCTTTGCAAAGTCCCTACGACCCACACTCCCTGATTAATATATTTCATCGCTTTCTGTCACTATATATATATATACAAAAGTGTTAGCGTGTATATATATATACATACATAGCTGCATTCTGGGTTCGCCGCTATCTCTGTGGTCACTTGTTGCCTTGTCCAAAAAGGTGAGTTGGGTTTTAATTTTCATGTGTTTGTTAATTTGTTAATATTTTTTTGTATGATGGTATGAACTTGTTCCTCATTTTTTGTATTGAGTTGTTGACGCATCCCTGGGATGTTGATAGTTTATATGGGTGTTTATATTTTGTTTGGAAATACTCAGCCGTATAAGCAAAATGTAGCCAAGTGAATGTTTTGATGCATGGTTACACATAATGAAGGGAAACCCATGTGGGGGAATTGCTTCTTCGTATGCCTCTGTTTTTATTTATGTTGTTCTTCCATTAACTCCAAATTTTGGTCAATTAACTCATTTGAATCTCTCTTTCTATTTATGAATTTAAACAAGATACGACTTATTTGAAATTAATTGAATGAACAATTCATAAAATAAATAAATAAATAAAATTTTCTGTGGTATTCCATATATTCTGTAGTTTCTTACCGTCTCAATTTTCATTGAGATTCCTATAAATCTTGCGTATTATACTCATTATTGAATTTTGAGATCAGTGTTTTGTTTGTGGGTTTTTGGGAGAGTAAGAGAGAGATCCAGTCATAGATTCTTGAGCATAAACACACATAAATATAGTCCTCTGCATTCTCTCTCTCTCACATATTTTTTTTTTGGCTAAGAAGTGCTTCCTTGCCAATTTCATTTTGGTTGAATTAATAGTAAGGTTTTTTTATCACTAATTTGAACCATAAGACACTTGTAATTGAAATTTTGATTAGATGGTTGAATCTGAATCACATTCACATAGATGAATTAATACAAATCTGACTAATAAAGCCTAGGATATGAATCATGGTAGACACACTAGTCTTGAATTTTCCCCAAGCCTCCTCCCTTTTCGTTCCATTACTGTAACGGAGGAATTCACCAAGGTTGGACTAGAACTTAAAGAGGAAATTCATGGTGTATCACAGATATTAGAAACTTGTGTTATGACCAAGATCCAGGCTCATACCTAGTTACTTTTATGTGTATAAAATCCGTAAGGCTTTTAAATGTATGCTCCAATAAGAGAAAGCTTATTCTCAAAACAGAAGATATGCACAATTTGATCTGAATTTTGTAGTTTTGTTACTCCACTATCTGATTCAAGTATGCAAGCTTCAGTGAATTTATCACTCGAAAATATTATGATGATGCAAGAAGAAAGATCATACTTATGAGCATTTGAAAATTTATACTTACATCCATTATTCCACTATTTATAGATTTTCTTTAAAGCTCATTGATGATCAACAGAATCTTCATTTATGTGCATCAAATTTCATTGATACGGTTGCCTAGAAGCATATTTTGCTGGTGTAAGCTTTTGTCCAATCTATCCTTAAGTTTTATGGTCAGTTTTTATGATGAATTTCAATCCAGCCATAGTGAAATTTTGCATCACATGTATCGGCATTTTCATTTTCCTTGCCTTCTAAAATGTACTTATAGCTGTTTGTCTTACTTGAATGATAAATCAAGTATAGTGTACAAGTACCATTAACTGAAGTTGGAGAGTATGCTTTCTTTTGGCCTGGAAAAAATAAAAAAAGCCATGGAGACCTAGAGATACAGTCCCACATGGAATAAAAGAAAACAAATACACATACACACTCTCTCTCACACATAGACGCGGTTATGCACACCACACAAACGTCTTACATATTGTGCTGTCTAGGATAAATTTGGATTTTGAAGCTCTGTGCTGACACTTTGTCTAGTTTTATTTCTAGGTGTGTACTAGAACAATAATACAGTCAGCACTTCAAGTTGTGTTTCTAAAAAGTTCATAAGGATACCAAGTTTAATAGTTGGAGACTTGTACTTGGGTATTTCCCAAGCAGACAAACGAAGTACTAACGCAGAAAGATCCTTTGTAGTGGTAAAGCTCCGTTCCTTTCCCTCCACCTTAGCAAGTAAGTAAACAGTAATGGATTCCTAAGATGTGCTTGACAATTCATGTCCACGAAATACTGCTAATACCAGTTGACAGTCTAAGTTTTGTGCATTAACTTTGAAGAGGTTCTTCTTAAATGTTATAGCTACTCAAGTATGCATGTTATGATCGTACAAATATAATTTGTTAAGTTGGTCATCCTATCTTTTAGGTTTCTAAAACGTTAACAATTGAGGTGTTTTGACTGTTCCAGCCATAAATGATGTGGGGAGAAACTGAGATTAAATCCGAAGGAGAACTTAAAGTAAGTTTCGGCTATCAATGCAACGACAACAGAGGGAGCTCTTTTCAGGTTTCTAATGGATATAAAATCCTCCCTGAAATCCGAAAGACCAGCAGCTTCTCCTGCTTGTCTGGTGCTGCCTTGAGTGCCAATGCCACACTGGCAAACACAAATATTTGCAACGGTTTGATAGGAGCAGAAATTCTTCCTAGTTTGGATTCCCCTAATTCATTTCGTAAGGTTCCTTCTTCACCAAACCTTTCAAGGTTGGATATATTATCATCTTCTCTTCAGAGTAGCATTTCTAACTTAAGTTGCAGCCCATCCCCTCCAAGTGATCACGATTCTTATTTGTTGAAACCTAAGAGCGCTCCTTCAAGAAGTGAAGGTTTTCTTAATGCTATGGATGTACAAGTGGCAGGTGGGGCTGCTGGTGAAGATAGGGTTCAAGCTGTTTGTTCTGAAGAAAATGGGTGGCTCTTTTGTGGAATCTATGATGGCTTTAATGGGAGAGATGCAGCTGATTTTCTGGCTTGTACGCTATATGAGACCATCCTATATTACTTTAATTTATTAGGATATGAATCAAAGCTGGATTTCTCAAGAGCTTCTGACATTCTGTATTTGGATCCGTCCTTCCAACATACTCTAGATGATAGTAATATTATCCATGAGGAAAAGCTTCCATCAAGAATTTGTAGTAACATGGATTCAAGTCTTGACCATATCAACAAGAATGGATCATCTGATAGAATAGAATTCTCATCCAACTCATTTCAGCATGGGGTACTTGATAGCTTTGTACGTGCCCTTAATCAGGCTGAGAATGATTTTTTGAATATGGTTGAGCAGGAAATGGAGGACCGTCCTGATTTGGTTTCAGTAGGATCTTGTGTTTTAGTTGTGCTTCTTCATGGGAACGATTTGTATACACTCAATTTGGGTGACAGCAGAGCTGTCTTGGCAACATATGGTGAAGGTGCTGACACGACTGGGAATGAGAGACTGAAAGCTATCCAGCTCACTGATAGTCATACTGTTGACAATGAGGTTGAAAAAACTCAACTTCTATGTGATCATCCTGATGACCCAATGACCATTGTAGCTGGAAAAGTGAAAGGAAAATTGAAGGTCACTCGTGCTTTTGGAGTTGGTTACTTAAAAAAGGTATGTATTTTTCCTTTTGCTTTTTTGTTTCCTTTTTTTGGGTAAAAGGTTTGCAATATTTTATGTGTTTGGCTACTCAATCAGGCTAACATAAGGATTGCATCACATCTTAGTTCATAGGGAATTCTTCAAATGTGAAAGTTACATGGCTAAGACATCCAATGCCATGCTTTTTGGCAAAAAAAGTGGAAGCACCCCATCCTATGATATGTTTTGAGAAGCAGAAACAGATCTAGAGGGGGCCTTCTGCACTCCCCCAGCCCCGTCCCTCATATTATTATACCTTCAAATCCTTTCCAACAATAACAGGACTACTGCCATTTAAAATTGAGAATCAAAACTCTTCTAATCACTCCATGTTGATACATTTAGTATTATGTTTCGTAATGAAAATAAGCATTTCCCCTATGAGATCCAAGCTACAAGTTCGCAGGAATCTACTGTAGTCTGTTACTCAAGTTATACAGGGATAATTCTCTCTGCCATGGCCAAAATGTCTTTTCCCTCTGCTATGTTCAATGTCTTTCTCTCAAGAAGTATACCGAAGTAATTTTTGGCATGAAGACTTCTATCCTGGAATTGATGGATACTGGACCTAATGCCCATAACGTGTCATATTAATCCATCCGTGTTCTCAGCAAATATACTTCTCTCCTTCATGATGAATCAATGATTCTGTTGTTTCTTTTTTATTGCAGAAAAAACTGAATGATGCACTGATGGGTATTCTTCGAGTTCGAAACCTTATAAGCCCTCCATATGTATCTACTCAACCATCACTGAATGTGCGTCAAATTTCAAAATCTGATCACTTTGTTATAGTTGGCAGTGATGGTTTGTTTGACTTCTTCAGCAATGACGAGGCAGTAAAGCTTGTCCATTCTTATATCTTGAGCAACTCTTCTGGTGATCCAGCGAAGTTTCTATTGGAGCAGCTTGTAGATAGAGCAGCTAACTGTGCAGGTAAACCTTTAGATATCTTCATGTGAAAACTGTGTAATGAAATTTCCTCTTCTCCGAGTACAAAGATATTTCACTCTTGTCAATTTAGTCATTTAGTGTTAAATGTTTCAATATCATACTTGGATTTTACCTCAGGATTTGTTTCTTTTAAATGTCATGCATCCTTTGTGGAATTGTTGCCCCATTTAACATTGTGCCAAAATTCCTAAATTTCCCATGTTATCTGGATTACTACTGTAATCAGTAAGTATATCAAAATAGCAGTTTGTCTTCCTAAAAATTATTTATCTTCCGTAACATTTAATGCCTACTTATCGTATTGCGACGACATTATGCCCTCTGAATCAGAGAATAATGGTATTTTTAAAGTCTCTGGAAAACAAAACCAACTGGAAGCCATTGATAATTGAACGAACTTTGGTTGTTAATTCAACCGATAATTATCAGGAAGTGAACTTATAAGACAATAATTGCAATTCACACATACACAAATCCCGTCTACTTTAAAAACAGGTTTGCTAGATAGTCAGCAAAAGTAGTTATCAATGCAGTGGATTTATAAAAGAAGTATTAACCGACACATTAATCATCTTTGTAGCTTATTTTTGTCAGATGAACTATATATGTTTCTAGTATTTTATCCCCCCAAGTCGCTAACCATTAATTTTTAATGTTGCAGGTTTCAGTAGGGAAGAATTAATGAATATTCCAGCTGGTAGGAGGAGGAAATATCATGATGATGTAACTGTAATTGTGATCATCCTTGGAACAAACCATCGCACCTCAAAGGCATCAACTTGCATATGAGTTTTTAAGAAGGTCATCTTCCATCTTGCAATAATATGTCTGGTGGTTTCTACCTTAAAGATGTAATTCTCAAATTGTATATATTTGATGCCAGAAACACTTTTGTTCTTATTCTGTACATAAGTTTATTAGTACTACATTCTTGTATGACACTCACAAATTGCACCAGTGCCCTTGTCTGCATTAAGGCAAGCATTGTTTTCATTGTACTGGAAACTTTTATGTGGTGAGCAACTTGCAAAGGTGGCTCACAAATTGCTTGATTCTGGCTTTAGAGAAATATTGCCAACAAAATGGTCTAGTTTCCCATATGGAGCAACAACTTTTATTAGACTAACTAAAGCCAAGTGTGGAATTTATTCATTTATTTTTCTTTTTCTGAGAATCTTTTACTCCAACATGCCTTTTCATTTCAATATAATCATCCCACTTGTTTCTTCTAAGGCCATATTTTTAGCTTCTTGGCCCTAGGCTTGTGACAATGGAGCTACTCTGACAATAGCTTTCTTTTGTTTAAGCTTTTTGCTCCTCAGTTGGGTGGTTTTCACTAGATTTCTAGTCCACTAGCATATATATATATATATATATATATATATATATATATATATATATTTGGCACACAAATTTATTGTCCTTGGACAGGCAGGGTGGCCCATGAATCAAATCTGAAGAGGCAAAATGGGTGGCTTAAATTGAACAATCTGGACAAGCAAACAAAAAGTGGTGTTTCATAGAGAGCATCAATCATTATCATACAAAAAGAGGGTTCCACAATTCTAATATATTATATTTCTCCTACACATTTTGTCTCATCTGCGATTCTGCAAAAGGCTTGATTTGAAATGATAAAGAATGTCTCCAGAGAAAAGAAATATAAATAAATAGATACCCACAGCAAAGAAGAAAACAAAATGGTCGTCAGGTTCTTTTTATTTTTTATTTTTTTGGAATGTCAAATAGAGTGGATCATTTGGGTTGACCATACTAACCCAAAGGAATCAAAATATGCTATCCAAATGGCATGAAGAGGAATGGAACGTATTGTAAACCAAACAAAGGTGAAGTAAAGGATAAAATATTCATCACTTTGCCCTATGGTTTGATTTTAAGGGTGCTCTTTTTGAAGCTACTTTTTGTCTTTTATAAATGAGAAAAAAAAAAAAAAAGTATTATTCTAAACTTAAAACCCAATGAATCAAAATTCGTTTATTATCAACGTCAATTTTGTCCATCTCAGTTTCCACACAAACTCCATAGTTTCACTTGTATTTCCTTTGTGCTCTATATAAGTCTTTCATCATACTCACTCTTGTTCTTTCTTCCGGCTCAAGCCCTCCCCATTATTTTCTTTAGCCTCACAAACATTTTCCATGGACAACGATATTGAACACCTTGTTGGGGATTGGACATACCGCCTTTCAAGCCCAAGTTACGAGTGGAGGATTGGCCCACACGTGTCCATCAGCTTCCACGATCACGAACATCGCTCACGAGTTTTGACCACAATCGAGACTAGGTAATCTTTTTGTGGCAGAAACAATGACTTGAAAGGCTACAGTGCTCAGATGAGACTAACGTCACATCAATTATACCAACCATGAGGTTGCGTTGACACCTAATGTTCGGCTCTGACAATACCACTCCCTAAGCTAAGGGTTTACATAGAGTAAGAATCGGCCATCATAATCACATTTAATGCTCGACTATTATGTAAACAACTCGAGGTCCAGGTACACAAATTTTTTGGTGAATTTATTATTTAAATTGCTTAATTAAGCATTTGGGCTATCTCCCACCGGCCCACTCTGGTAAGCTCTCTGCCTCATTTCTATCTGATTTGCAGGACCAATCAAGAGCAATCAAAGTGGAATTTTGGAGAAGATGCCATATAAACCTGACTAAAAACTGTACTAAACACACCTCATCTCCAAAACAAAGGGCTTTGGTTGGGAACACAATCCTCCCACTGTAGTTCCCACCACTAAAGAACAACAAAACAAAACCAATTTGTCTTTGGTGGGAAATCTCTTTATCTCCCCAAAACCAGTCTCCAAACAGCATGGAGTTTTATACTAATCATGGATGTGGGACATTAACACCTAACTTTTCCTGTTTTGAAAATCCTCTTGACCTTGACAGAATCCTTGAGCAAGCCCCAAGGAATATCAGGGGATGCCTGTTAAACCAAAAACCTTGGCCCCCTAGCCTCACCCTAAATGAAGGAAAGTAATGTGTATTTACATAAAATTGCCTATAAGTGTCCTAATAATAATCGAATTTGAAAGTTACCATCTCCCAAATCCTGATTCATGGAGATTTCAAACACTGCAGACAAAGATTACATGCACATTGTAATCCAAACATCAAGTAGACCAAACAAGTTACAATTAATACTACCAATTACCCTAAAGTTAAATTCCCCAAAAAAAAACAACACCCATTGTAAATTTGTATGCCCAAAATACCCACAAGGTGGGCAATCACATGATGGAACACCCATTGGCGTTTTCATCACTGAAAATCTCAAAGGAATCCAACGGTGTTGCTTGCACTGGATAAATCTCTTGGTGGGTGCCTGCATACGTGTACGGTGATGATGGAACACAACAGGAGGGTCCAAAACTTGGGGTAGGATGTGTCCTACTGTAACTTGCAACATACACAGGTTGAACATGAGGGTAATTTCCTTGTGGGTAGTGGCTTGATGAGTGACGTGTAGGGTTCAGATTCATCAGGCTCACACCATGATTCGTACCCAGCTCATGACTTTGAGATCCGGTGCCCGCAGGCCTACCATTACCAAACAATGGTGCAGGCAAACCACTGCTCACATTATTACCTTTTTGCCCTTTTCTTTTCTTCTTTTTTCCGCCACCTTTTGCAGCGGTGGTAGCAGCACCACCCTCAGTACTTTCGCTGCCCTTTTGATCCACCGTCGGCGACTCCTCTCCGGCGGGAGGATTTCCAGGCGAATTTCCGCCACTTTCTTTTCCACTGTTTTTAACAGAGACAAGCTTCTCTTCAACTTTCTCACATGGATTCTCATCCTTTTGGCCATTGTCGTTTATGCCACTTTCTGGGTCACTATCTTTGTTCTTGTTCTTTGCTCTCCCGGATTTTTTCTCTTTTCCGGCGATAGTTTCCGGCCAAATCTCGGCGTGTTTCCCTGTTTTAAGCAGCTTTCTAATCAGAGTCTCAACTGCTACGTTTCCGGTCACTGTAACTTTCTGTTGCTGTAAATCAAAGGCTGTGGTAAAAACACCTGCATAATACGAAAAAAAAAATACAATAAAGACTACGTGAAAAAAGAAAAAAAAGAAAGAAACAGAAGTGGGATTTTTCATTTCCTGTATTAATTAATTTTCTGAGCAGCCAAATGGCAAAAGGGTTTTCATATTTTTGGCTAGTACCATCAATGCTCTTGAGAACTTTCTTGACTTTCCTCTTACAACCTTCACAGTGGAGGGAAACTTTGAGGATCCATGTCTGAGAAAACAGAGCAAATGAGGTTTGAAATGCCAAAATCAGTGACAAAAGAAGAAGAAGAAGGAGCAGAAGAAAAAGTATATACGGTTGTGTTTTAACAGGGATATGCTCTATATATATATATATATATATACCTGGTACTTAAGTGCTTCTGAGGGTTCTCCAGCAGATTTGGTAGCCATTAGAGTAAAGGTTTGAGATGAGAATATGGAGGAGGCGAAGAAAGAAAGAGTTTTGAAGAGGTGGAAAGAGACGAAGGACAGAATGTGAGCCTGTGTACTCTAAAACACTGCAATTATATGTATTCCATATGGAGCAAATTGCGCAACATTTAATAACAATCAAAGTATAAATATGAAAATGACAAAAGAATACAATGCCTGCTCACTTTTATAAATGAATGTAATGAAATAGCTCTCTCTCTCTCTCTCTCTCTCTCTCTCTCCTGAAGAAAATAGATTTGATATTATTATTATTATTATTATTATTATTATTATTATTTGTAAGTAATGGATTTGATATTTTAATTACATCTGATTTTACCTTGTTCCCCGTGAAACCCCCAAAATTTCCTTTTTTTTTTTTTTTTTTTTTTCATTTTTTGGTCCTCGTTCATAATTATTGCTATTTATGTTATTTATCGAGCTTGTTCGGTTTACGTGGCGATAAAATTGATAATTTTTTACATTATTTATAAATTTAATATAAATTCAATACAAAATTAAAGAGTTAGGCTTGAGGAGTTAATCCTATATAATTTTATACCATTGTCTTAATACGACCAAAGCCTAATAGGCAAACATGAATTACTACATCTACATAATGGTACATAAATAACCCAATGCAAAAACCATGTTTTATTTTTTATTTTTTCTAAAAAAAATGATAATAAAAGCTACATTTTTATCACATGAATTACTAGCAAACACTAGAAAATATTAAAAGCAATTTATGAAAAACACGTCGAAACAAATGGAGGTTTTAATTAAGTATTGTTTTGTTTTAAATCCAATAGTGGTCCCGGAATTACGGGTTTTAGCTTTTGAACATTTTCACACGGAATCTCCAATTAACATATTTCTGTGGTACTCGGAAAATGGTGCAGAAAACACTCCACAATGAGCAAAAACGAAAGAGATTGACAAGACAAAGAGTCAAAGACTAGACAACACTAAACAAAACTTTCACAATAAATAAACATTGACGTGGTACATCTGGGTAGATAGGGATTCAAAACTAAGCCTGCAATTACTGCAATTTGATGGTTGCCCCAATCAAACACCTCCACGCCTACTACAAATTCCAACTCTAGATTTTGATGAAACTTCTCTCCAGAGGAACATGATCAAAAATGCAAAATGATGAAGTCATTTATCCTGTTAGCTACAACAACATTTATTCTGCTCTTCATTTTAAGTAAAATGGACAGAATCTTTGTCCACTTGTCACGTCATTGCTTCTCTTCATTGATGAGCCATTCAATGTTTGAAAATCTATCTGGTTTTATGTAAGTTTATCTACATTGACAGGGCAGAACCCCTGCAAGGCTGCAAGAGAGATTAACACAAGTAATAAATATGGATTAAATGGGAATGAACTACACTGGGAGCAGGCAGGTGCAGGCTTACTGCACCCAGATTGCTTAAGAAACTTGTAAGAATTCAAGAAAAACTTCATCTTAGTTTGAATCCAAACCGAGCATCCACAAGACGAAAGCAATTGGAAGCTACGTTACATAGAATGGAATTCCAAATTCTACAAGCAGACAAGATTCCACAATAATTGATTTAGAGAAGAGTTGGTTGTTGTAACTAGGTTAAAAACAAGACAAAGCACCAGTGGTACAAATTCATGGAAGAATGCTCTGATCATCTCCTTTTTGGGGCATAACCTATAAAGTCATGCACACTCCAGTGTAAACCCATTTAGTTTTCACTTTCTATATCATTATTAGCCTCCTTGGGCAAAACTTGTTCTTCCTTGTCATTTCCTTCAACCTTGGGATCCTGAGCCTGGGAGCCTTTAGCATCACCTGAGAGATCCTGCAGCTGCAAAAAGCTCATTATGAATCAGTCCAGGTACTTGTTCCCCAAACATAAAAAAAAATACCAGCAATCTGTTTAATAGATCAGCCATTGGAAGGCATGGGAAAATTAGTCTAGTAATAGCTTACCCCCAAGTTTCTTAGGCTAGAAGTGACATCCTCTTGTTGCTGCTGGAGAGTGGTCCTCAGTTCTTTAAATTCCTAGTTCCAATTTGATTTTTAAAAAAATTAGACGAAGATATATCTGAAAAATCAAGTTTGGAAGGACAAATCTGCAGAGCATCACTTACCGATCGAAGTTGATCCACTTCGACGTTCAGTGATTTCTTTTGTTCTGAAAGCTCCTGTATGAAGCAAGAGATAATTGCATAAATTACAAGTTGAAGTTCAAAGGCAAAGCGGTTTTTATGCCAATTAAAAGCAGAGGCGAGTTCCAATATCAAATCAAAACAAGCAAGAAAGAAAGAAAGAAAGAAATGAAATGAAACCATGTTTACATTTAGATTCCAATATTGACATATTCAGCACATTGATAAACTTTTAATACTGAAATCCATAGAGCATAGTTCAAAGATGATGTTAGAATCTGAAATGATGGACAATCTTTTCTTCTTTCAAATTTACTTGGCTGCTCAAATCACCATGTATATATATGTTGCAGTCAAACCATGTCTGAATTTAGTCACCTCATATTACAAATCTGTAGATGTCAATCATATTGGATTCCAAGTACTCATATTCAACAATATGGCTGGGTTTTTTGTCCTAGTTCATAACTTGATAACCATTGGCATTAACAAGTGAAAAGACGATATTTCTTAAAGCCAAGCTCCAATGTTTCATCCCTAAAACAGGACAATTTGGGAATCTCTAATATCAATTGCTTGCATAAAAGCACCATTTATTCAAACTTTGTTATCACATCAGAGCATTTTCCACGCAGCAACACATGTTCTGAAGTCCTTAGTCCTCTTTTGCTTATTAGCTGGCAAGGGAATACATTAGATGTATGTCTACCAATATCCTTAGATATCTAGTTACTAGCTTAGTTGCCTATACATGATTTGTTACACACAGAGGTTGCTCTTTACCATCTTATCAAACATTTGATATTTCTATTAACAAATATAGCCCCCACATCTATTTCCAGTTTCTTCCCTCTATAAGTGCTTTGGATCTTGAAGCACCAAAGCATGCCACATGTCATTTTAATCCACTCCTGCCATTTTGCCGGAGTCGAATCATACAATTATAAATGGAGTATCTATTGTGTCTCAATGAGACAAAAATCAAAACATAGTCACTGTTGTTAATTGGGTAATTGTCTGGTAAAAGAATATCTCTAATTAGCCATATAACATGCATCAAAATCAACTCATATTGAATTGAAGAGCTTCCAGAAAAGTTGACCAACTTTAGTTGACTGTTTGATTACAGAATATCAATGTCCCTGAAAATAGTTATAAGATCTAAAGAAGTTTTCCCCATTAAATTGTAACCATGCCATCATGGAGTGATTATCAATATAGCCCACCAGAATTTGAAATAAGAATTCCAACACCAGCTTAAAAGAGGTCCATGTGAGAAGTAATCGATCGATATATAAGATCCAATATCAAACAAAAGGAATTGAATGCCCTAGCATGCACCAAAGAACATGTACCCATATCTTGTATCAATCACCCATGGAAGCCAGACATCTTATTCTATCAAAACTTGTACACTTTCCAAATATAAAGCACAAACATGGAATAGATATACAAAAGCAATTTGTCATAATTATCCAACACTTACATCGCGAAAGACCTTAAATTGGGTGTCTACCTTTGATCTCCAATTTTGCAAATCCTAATTACCCATAAAAATAAAACAAAACAAAACAAAATGGTTCTGCAGTCAGAACTGAAACACATTAAAGCAAATTGAACAAATAAAAACCATTACGCAATGCTAATTAAGAAAGTAAGTAATGCTTAAACTCACCTGTTTCAACCCTTGAATTCTATTAAGCAGCTCAGCCCTCGATTCACTCAATTCCTGAGAGCAAAAACCAACAGATATGAATAGCGTAACCTACATTATTCCTAAGCAAACAAACAGAACACTGAGAGCATACAATACAAAGATTGGAAATTACCGCGATCTTTGAGCCGATCGGAGTAATGTTCTCCTTCTTCTGCAACCAAAAATCACAGATGATCAAATTTCAAAGCACAAAAACACATATACAAATTGGCACACACAGACACAGAGAGAGGGAGAGTACTAAGGAGAGTGGCTCGGCTTGAGGCGGAGAAGGGGAGGAGTCAGATTTGGCCATTGGATCGAGAACTCCGATGAGGTTTCTAGGGCTTGTGTTCTGTGTGTACGACCAATGTGAGATCCTTGAGGTTCTCGGGGTATTAAGGATTAGAGACAGTGGAAGTGTGAGAGAGAAGAGGAGGAAGCCAAAACCCTGTACGTTGATTTTGAAATTTGAGTTAAGGATGTGTTTGGGCGGGCTATCTGAAACTGATGCAGCGCAGTGTCGTGAGTTGTAGGTAGCTGGAGAAAACGAAGGATTTATTGGTCTTGTCGTGTAGCCAAAGTTCACAATTTAATTAAGGTTTGTGTTCGAAGTGTCATGAATATGTTGTTGGACTATTTATTAGTTGAATGGTTACATTTATTTTTATTAGCTTCAGATTTTAGGAAGAAAAAAAATGCTCAAGAGACTCTTGGGGTAGGGCTTTATTAAATCCCTTATTAATGTTTAAATTTTATCAATTTATTTCCCAAGGTTTCAATTGTTATCAAATAGATTATTTTGTCCACCTGACGTTAATTTCTAACGTTCATGCCATGTAATATCCCATTAAAATCCGACACGTGTCATAATAATACAATCATCATTTCACATGCCACGCCATGAAATGTCAAAAAAAAGTGACATTCAAGGCACCCAAAACTGCACATCTTATGAATTTTATGTTTCAATTTTAGCATTTAAAGTGCATTTGTCATTGTGATTTTATAAACAAAAAATGTATTATTTGAGAATTTTTTTTTTTTTTTTTAAATCACAGATTTTTTATATTTTCAAATCGCAAGTAAAAGAATTCTGCTTAGACATCATGCTTTGCTCCCATTGCTTTTCCATGTTAGTGGAGATTTTTCAGGCTTGAACCAACAAAATCTGTCATTGCATGTTGAAATCATCAATTTCATGTTCTGTGTTCTATAAAAGTATCTGTAAAAACATAGATTAGTAGTAGTTCTTGAGAAGTAGACAACAAATTATTATTATTATTATTATTATTATTTTTAAAAAAAAGACCGTTATTGTAGAATCCATTTTGTTACACATTGCGACACATAATCAAAAATTTTAAATTGTAATAATCTTGCAAAGTTAATCGCAATAGTAATATTAGCTTCTGGTATTACTAATTTTTTTTAATGTTAAGTTTCTCCACGCGATTATCTTATGAGTTTGAGGCTTATTTCTAATCAGTCAAAAAAGAAAAGGAAAAAAAGAAAAAGAAAATAAAGGAAACTTTGAATATTCAGTATTCAGTACTAATCTTCAATTATTAGTTCATTACTTTATTATCTTTAACTTTAATTCAACTTCAAAATGGGGAAATATTATGACCGTTTAACCCACCATCAAAATTTGAACATAAAAAAATAACTTAATACTTTAATAATCTAGTTGTTATTATTATTTTGTTAGATGGATTTTACACATATATTTTGCTTCCCTATCAAATTCTTCCATTATCAGGGAATTTCTTTCTGTTAAATGAATTACGATCACCTAATTACGTAATTTGCCTCCTTAATCCTTATCCCGCCCGTTCATTGTCTCCATAATCTTTTTAGCAGGAAAGTAATTCTTTATTAGGTCATAACTATTATATAATTGACATACTTCCATATCTATAAATATTAATATGAAGTTCTCATAATTAAAATCTTAGATATGTTTTACTATACTTCAACAGTTAATCAAAATTATTCCATGTATCCATTCATATTGCACAAATCACAAAAGGAATCCAATATCAATTAAATCATCAGATGTATCCGTAAATTACAGAAAATATCAAATCTTAATTGAAACACCAAATGTATCCATAGAACAAATCACAAGGGATATCCAATTATTTAGACAAATAAAATCAAGCAATCAATTATGTGAAATTATCTTAAATCATCAAGTGTATCATTGAATCACAACAAGATATCCAAGAATCATGCCGCATATTGAAAAGAAGTAAAACAATTGAAATAATAAACCCAATAAAATCAGATAAAAAAAAAAAAGACTTACATGAAAGTATTGATGTTCTTCGTCGGTGAGGCTTCGTCCCCAACCTTAGTTGAGAATTTAGTTCCACATAAAAATAAAACATAAATCTAAAGAAAACCTAAACTAAAAAGAGAAAAACTGTAGAATTTTGCTCTCTAGAATTTTATTTCTTTTATTGAATGCAAAGAAGCCTATTTATAGGCTTAGGGAAGTCCTAGAAACCCAAGTAAACCTAGATAATTCGAAGGTCTGTCTCCTAGTCAAAATAGAAGTCTGAAATCGGAATAGTATTCGTCTAGATTTGTGTCCTTTTATTACGGGGTGATTTTGGCATAGCAACCATTCGAATTAGGAAAATCCTATTTCACAACAAATTGTATTATTTTGAGTTATATTTCCAATGCCGCTTGAATCACTTCAATCCGATATTTGAACGAAAAGTTATGGTCAAAATACTGAGACATGTACAGAATTTGAATTTGAATCCAATCCAAAATCTTATCCAATCTGACATTTTATCCAATTTAATCTGATTTAACTTTTTTCTTGGATTTGGTTAAACTTAACCACATCATTTAGGTCTTCTCAAAGTATGCTTTCTTTCAAACTTTGCATTTTTTCCTTTAAAGCTGTACTTTTTCTTTAATGACCTACAAAACATTAAAAACACAAAACTAACACAAAATATTAAATAATGACACAGCTAAAGGATTAACTAATGTAAATAAAGGGGTCCAAGTATGCAATATTTGACACTTATCAATCACCTAATTACGTAATTTGCCTCCTTACTCCTTATCCCGCCCACTTATTGTCTCCATAATCTTTTTAGTAGGAAAGTAAAGGTTATAACTATCATATATGGTTTACCTGAGATATTACCTCTTCTCATCGGAGTTGGCGCTGTCCCGAGGGACTTGTAATACAATACCGGTGCCCCCAGCTATTGCACGCTACTGTCTATAATACTAGTAGTCCGACCGAGGGTGGCTTATGCTATTAGTGATATACGTCCTGTGGGGACCAACCAGTCAAACATGGTTGCGCTGGTTACGAAACAACCATTGGATTCAAGGCCCATATAACACAATAACATTTTGACCATAAATCAAGTCTATATAGTAAGCCCATGGCTATTATACTGCATGTACCGGTGTACTATGTCATACCATGCATATTATCAATCAATTTATTAAGCAGTTACCAAGTTGTATAAAAAGAGTAATTAATCTCATGGCATATGTGTGCTCAGTCAGCTAACATATCGCATGTTTTTAATGAAAGCGGTTGTAAGTGTTTACTTATCTAGTGCGCTCGCTTGAGTCCTCTGACATCACAAATCCTTGCTATAACAAAATATGACATATCGTTACATGCAGTACTAGAGGACTCTACGAGTGACGTACTAGGCTTTATTTAATCAAAAAGGTCGTCAAAACCCTTATCACATATTTGGGCTAAGGGGCGAATGCCCTGCTCTCTAGGCGAATGTTTGGGCTCGAGGGCGAGTGTCCGGCCAGAGACTTAAGACTATTGGCCAGAGCATCAAACTGTGATTCTAGGCTTCTATCCTGAAACTAGGGGTTGGTACATCTCATCCTAGGCTGATAATGGACAAATGCAACGTAAGAAAACATAGCAACATGCAATCCCAAGAAATCAAAACAGAGTTTAAAGATTTTTGAAGACATTTCATTTGCTTTTAAGAGATAGGCACATAGTGCTAACAATACATCTTGAAAACTTGAAATACTTCTAAAAACAGAACAACATGGAGGTTAAAGAAATAGACAAGTGGTTACCTTTGAAGATGACAAAACTTCTCAAAATCTCCTTCTTCTCTCTCCAAACTCTCTCTCCTCACTCTCTCTCCTCTTTAGGGTTAAAGTGTTACTGGGTGAGGGAGAGCTGAGGGGACGAAGGGGAAGCTTTTATAGGGGTATGGGGCGTGCTTCTCTCTGAAAAGTGGATAATGGGTTAAAAATATTTTTTAGAGGGTTGGCGAGCGTTCAGTATTTGGGGGCGAACGTTCAAGGTACTATTTGCACAGTGGCTCAGAGGTTGCCAATGTGCGTATGGATATTACCCAGCAATCCAAAAGACTGCTCAACGAATGCTCGGGATGGTCCCCTTGCGAACGCTCGCACTAGAGTTAAGAGCGAACGCTCGGGTGGTCCCCCTTGCAAACATTAGGGCAGAAAGTTTCATTTTGGTTTTATTACAAAAATCTTAAGGAAAGGGTTTGCTTATAAGAGGTTTATTGTTATTGGCTAAAATGTGCCTTGTAAAAACATTTAATCGTGCCTTGAGGAAATTATTAATCTTTTGAAAACTGGTGATTTTTCGGGGCATTACATATATAAGTGTTTAAAAAGTGATAGATTCAAACGAACCGTTTACATATACAAAGGTCATATACTACATGGTAGAAGCTATACTACTTTTTCACGTACTAAACCTTGATAATAATCACAACAACAAAAGTTACAAAACAGATTCCTCGTCCATCTACTATTGCATCATGGGGAAATCAACCATAGCAAGGTCACAAATATAATAAGCAGCCATGAAAACACCAATAAATTAGTTTGAATCCCCATTCGTGTTCTCAGGTATGAAACTTCACCCTCTAAAGACTCCACTTCACCCACTAAAGACTTCACCCTCCAAAGACTTCACTTCACCATCCAGAGACTTCACTTGACACTCCAAAGCCTCCACTTCACCCTCCAATTCACCCTCCAAAAACTTCACTTGTTTACACAACCTATGAGGAGATATCTATTCATCACACCACTCAAAAAAATGACATTGTCCAACTTTTTGTGATACAGGAAAATGGTGATAATCAAAACAAAGCTCATTGTTGCAATTAATCAAAACCCAAACCAATGATAAAAAATAAAAAAATAAAATCCCCAAACCCAACTTTCTATCATCAAGAAAAACAATGATAGTCAAAACTTAGCAGCGTGACACTTACAAGTTTTGGGTCATACTTGGCACACCCAAAGAACTGCCTTGCAGGATTATCTGTATTCCGTGAAGTTCTCAACGGCGTTGGAACACCACATTTGCATTTCACATAATCCAGATCAACTCTCACTGATGATATTGCCAACAACAATGACATGGATGGCGACTATTCACGCTGTATTTAAACCCTAATTGAATTGAGCAAGATGGGAAGGGAAACCATTAAGTAGAAAACAAGAGGAAAATTTACGAACCTTTATACACCTCCCGTTGTCAACTTCATCTTCTCTGACTAAATATGTCATCAGAGGCTCTCTCTCTCTCTCTCTAGTATATTTTTCCAAAAAGATCCAAGGGCTCATCTGTAAAACACCAAAATGCACCGTTTTAATCCTACCTGTCATACTTGACACGTAAGATTCCAATAAATCGTGTGTGGATGACTTGGAAGGTTGCAAAATGGCATATTTCTTTTTTCAAAACGATGCGTTTCTTTTTTTAAAGTGGTGTGTTTTGCCTTGGATGGACGACCGTTACTCAGTTTGAAAGAAATTTGATGAAAGTACCTAATGAGCCATTTCAAAGGACTTTAGGAATTTTCTGTTTTCACGCGTCGACTCAGGAATTAATTATACAAATACCCAAAAAAGAAAATAACGACTATCTCTACATTGACACACGTGTGCAACTAATCAACAAACAAACCCGATTAAATTATTAATACAATTAGCCCATTTACAGCTCAAAAGTAATACAAAATACATGGTCAAAATGGTATTGTGTTATATGAACCTTGGATCCAATGGTTATTTTGTGACCATCACATCCATATTTAATTGGTTGGTCACTATATGATGTACATCACTAGTAACGTGGGCAACCCGAGGTCAGACTCGGTCGGGCTGCTAGTGTTATGGACAATAGGGTGCAGTAACCGAGGCACCGATATTGTATTACAAATCTCTCGAGACAGCGCCAACCCTGTTGAGAATGGGTAATATCTCAGGTAGACTATATATGACAATTATGACCTAATAAAACATTACTTTACTGCATCAAAATATCTAGACGATTGCCGCTGGAATTACACCCCCTTATCTCTAACTAAAACTATACTTTTTTAGTGTAATAACAAAGGCAACACCCCACCCTTTTTTTTACTTGAAAATGCATGTTTCATACCTGTTCATTAAACTGGCTCACGGCATACATAACTGTAGGGTTTACTTACTAAGTCTTTAGACTTATGCGGTTATAGCCATTGTAGGTACCCCATCCGGAGGGTATTAACTATGCCCAACTTTGAGAAAGAATGCACCTGGTAGTACATTCATTATTATAGTTCAAATTTAGCTCAAGGTCATACCTATTATTAGAAGGCTATGTGTTCTGGATCTAGGATAAGGTATATATATTTCATGATCATTAATTATCTCAGATTTTTTATGTTCACATTATGCTCTCTTATACTCTGATTAGGTTAGAAGGGCTGTCCCTCAGTTAGTTACCGGTTAACTAATATAAGGTGATTGACAGTAACCTTGCCAGAATAACCAAGGTTATTTTTGGGAGTATTACATGATGGTATCAGAGCAAACAGTCTTGCCGGCTGTAGTGAACAATCTGAGATTAGGCTGCAATATACTAGGGCTGAATTTTTGAAAGAACAGAGCATATGGTAGATCTAGGTTTTATTGCTTGATTGAGGTGTAGGCTAAAAGTAACAGCCTTTTATTGCTTCATATTAGGATTGAACAGGATCACATGCTCTGTGTTACAAGCACTTGATCACCTGCTCTGTGTTAAGCACTTGATCCTACTCTACGCTCAGATGTGTAATGGATGCCGACATCCGGAAATTGTACGCAACTGGGCGGAGGAGTACGGGCCTTACGCATCGGGTTACAAACCTCGCTCCATAGCACTCTAGGTTCCAAGAACAACGAAACCCTCTTCGAAGACAAATATTATGCCACTAAGATTCTGCCCATTTATCAGGCCCAAGGAGAAGAAATGGGAGTAGGCCTCGAGAGTAGGAAGGTAGTAGTGAAGTGGGAGCGTTGTTACATATCAGCAGTACGTGATTTTCCACCAATTCCAGGGAAGTACAACCCATAACTTAGCATGGGAAGGAAACTGGAAATGCACGAGCGTTTGAATCAGATTGCCGACGAGTATGCCAACAAGTTGGAACCAGAAGAAAATCAGTTGTTGAATATAAGAGCCCTACAAGCCGGGTCTGAATGACAACGAACTGCGTTCCTCTCCAACATTAATAAGGACTATGAGGCGATGGTCAAAGACAAAGAAGATCCGTCAAAGGAATCTTCTAGGGAGTGTTAGATACTAGAGGTCAAGCAGTCTCGAGATAGATAGCTATGGGGTAGCTACGTTATGCACTGCCCTAAGAAGTACATTTTGTATTACACACTCATGTATCTTAAAATGAATTTCATATGAGAAAGAAATTTTATTTAACTTATGCCTCAAATTTTTGCAAATCGATTCTTGCCTCTATTTAAATTTCATCTCCAAACCCAATGAGCATTATTTTAATACTTTTCATTCCAAGGGGATGCCATATCACAAAAACATTGTATTTAAATTTGCTGTTTTAAAAAGAAAAGTGGGAAGTTTTGTTTCTGCCCGAACGTTCACACTTGTGTGGCCTAGTGTTCACCCTCGATGCCAAGCGTTTGCACAGAAACCCAAGTTTGCGAACTTAAAATGATTGAACAATCTCAAAATCTCACTTTCTCTCATTTTCTCTCGTTTTCTCTCAACCGAAACACCCTCAAAACAATTTTCGGCCATGTCTCCCCTTATTAATTGAAGGTATGCATTTTTAACCGATTTAAATTCCAAAGTTTCAATTTTAGGGTTCAAGGGTTTCAGTTTGGGATTTTTGGAGTTCTCCTTGATTTTGTGTTTAATGTTATTTCAACGAAAGATTTGACTAATCCTTTCCAATGTCTGCCAAAAATGACAAAGAAAATACGATTTGTAGGGGAAAATAAATTGATATTGTTAAATCATGTGCTTAAATTCTTTATCAACAAGTAAACCCAAACAAATAGAAGATTTAACTGAAAATAAATTTAAATAATATTTTAAGATGTATGTATACGTTTAAAGCTTAAGCTGATAGGCATCAACACTTTATCTTCTCCTCATGTGTGAACTTAAACTTCATCTTAATAGGTGATACCTAACATGTGAAATATTTAATTTAAATGAAATGAATTAACGGAGTCAAGGTTCAAACTCAAAACCTTTGTCTTTGATATTATGTTAAATCATCATTTATCTTAAAAGTTTAAGTTAATAGTAAGATGTAAATTTAATCATTTAATCAACACCTTGACATTATATAAACAACAACTCAACTTATATATAACCGTGCATGATTGGGCAAGTACTATAACTTATATATTGAGTTCCACTGATGGCTTGATAAGGTTAAGTTAAGTTATAACTCAATCAAATTTAAGGAAGCGTCTGCAGTTTTTACCGTCTAAACTTCTCATCTTATACAATTCTCAACAAATAGATATTACTATGGTCATGTTTAAATTAAGGGTTTGTTTGGTAATGGGGATGGGGTTGGCCCAAACACTGTTCATCACCATTTCCCAAAAAATCAACATCAAAACATTATAACTTTTTCACTTTTAATATCAAATCATTCACTTTTTATTATTATTTAAATAAAAAAAATCACTACAAAACAAAACTTTTTCACTTTTCCATACCACTTTTTCATTTTTTTTATACCAAATATTCTTACTTTTTTTCACATCAATCTACATTAACTACAGTGTTTAGGCCATCCCATTTGCCAAACACCCCCTAAATAACTGCTCTAGGGTTCCTTTTTCTTTGTTTTTTTTTTTTTTTTTTTTTTTAATTAGAAAAAAAAAATCCAAAGAAAATAGCACGCCCAAGAGGATCAATCATTAGATGCGTATACCTACTCAAAAGAAAAAGTCAAATTTCTAGAAGATTAAAATTCAAAAGAGAAATAAGTTTTCAACTTTTTAGGCTTAGCCTAATCCAACAACAATAAACAAAAGAAAAAAATTGGAAAGTTGACGGCTTGAAGGAGACTCTTGTGTTTTTGTCGTATGAGGAGGGAGAGGAACAAGACATGACTCCGCGCTTCCAGCTGCCTTTGACCCTCCCATTATGTATTTAGTTTATTATTGTTTTTCATTAACAATCTTTCAAAATGTAATATAATTAATTATTTAGTAAGTATAATATTTTCAATACCTTGAAGCTATATTTCCTTGTAGCAACAGTCAATTACCAGGTTAATGTTTTGTTTGTACAATTTTTTCAAAGCGGGTCTGGGTCTTACGTACAAATCTATCTGTAAATTTGTAAAAGTTGGACGGTAAAGATTAGTAACATGTTTTTTAATTATGGTTAGACTTTGAAATTTGTACATTATTTTACCTAAAAAAAAGTGTTAATATTGATTTTATATACATACTTAGATACACCAATTTTAAATGTTAAATACAAAATAAATATTACCAATTTTAAATAAATAAAATGAAAGAGAATCATTACCCCCAATCAAACCGTGTAGACGTTTTCAAGAAGTAGTTTAAGATCATTCATACGTACCCATCACACACACACCTTAGTAGGAAAGGGAATAAATTAATGAGGGGCAGGCTTAATTATGAAAGGGACAAAGTCTAATTTTTAGGCTCAAAGATATATTTAAATTTAAGTTGGTAATGAATGAATAACAAATGCTATCAATGAGAAACTTTTTCATGAGCCCCACTTTCTAGATAATAATAATAATAATAATAATAATTATATATATATTGTGTAGGTACAGCAAAAAAGAACAACAAACAAAGAAACCGAAAAAACAAACAATAAACAAACTAGGAAAGCGGTAAAGAGACTGGAAGATCCTTTACACTGGTAATAGGAACCGAGAGAGCAAGAGAGGGGTAATAGGGAATGCAGCCAGAGAATTTTTTGACCGCTGCCCAACGTGCCGCATCATGGGCGCAGAAGTTTGCACTTCTGAAGACCTTTCTAACTTCCCAAAAGGAAGATGCTGAGATAGAGTCAATAATATCAAAGATAATAGAAGAAATCCACCAATTGTGAAAAATGTTGGGTTGCTGAAGAGTTAGAATAAAAACTTGTGAATCACTTACCAAGATGGAGTGAAGCTGCTAAAGATATTATCAATTTAGCTACAAGGGCTTTCCCATAATTAGGCAAATAGACCCGACTGACTCGAGAAAACACCCGAAGCATACCATTGGAATCTAGACAAACCGTTACTTGAAAAGAAAAAATATCTCTATTAATTATATCAAAATTTATTTTGAACCAATCATCAGGAAAAATAGATAATGTGTTTTATGGGGTTTTTTTTTTTACAAAAAAAAATTATTTGTAAATGTCTTTAATTTGATAACAGAAAATAAATCTGATAATTTGATTTTGATTGATCAACTAACATCTATTGATCAATAAATATGTACTGTTTAGGTTACCTACTTCAACTAAACAAACATACCTATATAAATCTATCAACACTTCAAAAAAAAAAAAAAAAAAGGATGTCAGGATCATCGGACATTTTTGGAAATTTAATTCCCATTAAATTCATGAATTTAGTTTATTTATTTATTTTATAATCTCTTTCTTAATCTTATTTTCCTTAATTCTACCAAACAAGTTACGGCAATTGGAATGATTTTGAGTTTTGACCAAAAAGTGTTAACAAATTAGTTGTTGCATCGATTAGTCGCCATAGATCTTAAAAGTTAAAAGTCACCCGTTTTATTATTTGAAAAATTGACTCTATGAAATTCGAGAAGACAGAAACGACGACGATTTCAAGTCATATGGTCCAAAGTCCAAACAAGTTTTTTTATGATTTAAAACTTTAATTCTATAAATCTAACTGTGGTTGTCAAGTATAAATATATTCTAATGCCATTTAAAATAACATTTAACTATAGAATATATCACATTTATTTCACTTAAAAATAATTAAAATAAACACGTTTATATTTAATAAAATCGCAGTTTAAAAAACACCTTCTCTTATCTGTCATTTAAAAAAAAAATGTTGCGCTTACAAATAAATTTTAAAGAAAATTTTTTATAAACTGATGTAGCACAACATGATTAGATTTTTCAAAATTTGAATTTATTTTATATATAATTATGTGTGCAACGTCAGTTTGTAAAAGTTTTTCTGTAAAATTTATTTGTAAGTGTGACGTTCCTCCATTTAAGAACAAAAATTTTACGATTTAAAATCACATTTTTCATATTTTATGGGATTTGATATAACTTTTCATAACAAAGTCTTAATATTTGAATATTATTTAGACAATTTTTGCCAGATATTGAAAAACGTTCACATAGACGCGTTAGATGATAAATCCCGCAACATTAATTTCTTCGAAGCGAAGAAACAGACCAAAAGAAAAGATCCGAGTTCTAAGAAACAGTCTTTTCTTGCTAAGTATTTTTATATTTTAATTTGTTTTTTAATATAAGGTCACACAGAGGGACCCCGTTGAATGATAAAATCCACAGTCGACAACAATTATTTCATTGCAGAAAAGTAACAGACAAAAAGGATCCTAGAAATTGCTAACGTAGAACCAGAACAAGCTCTCTCTCTCTCTCTCTCTCTCTCTGTTGTTTGATCGCGTGAAGCTCTATCTTCTCCGTTACTGAGTTCAAAGGCAATGAGTCAGGAATCGTTCATATACAGCTTCGTGGCCCGAGGTACCGTGGTCTTGGCAGAGTACACGGAGTTCACTGGCAACTTCCCAGCGATTGCGGCTCAGTGCCTTCAGAGACTCCCTTCCTCCAACAAGAAGTTCATCTACACCTGCGACGGCCATACCTTCAATTTTCTCGTCGAGGATGGTTATGGTAAACTTTCCCGTTTTTTTTTTTTTTAATTATATTTTCGTTTCACTGATTTTTTTGAGTTGGAGGTTGAATTGCTAGAGGAAGTGGGTGGATCTGGTCTGAAACACTCACACATAGAGTTTTGTTTTCTGGGTTTTGTTTATTTTCTTGTTTTCTTAAGAGGTTTCGTTGAGCAGCCGTTTGGGTGCTGGGAAAACTGCGGAATATTTTAGAAAATCGAATTGTTGCATTTGGTGTTCCATGTCGTTTTGGTTTCCAAGAAATGAAAGGGTTTCTTGATGTTAAGCTAAGTAGATGTGTCTTGCAGAATTGAGTGAGTAGTAGTTGATACCTATCCCTTCAATGAATTGGTTTAATTAAGTTTTTTCTTTTCGTACCCGAGTTTAATGCTTTATGTCGAGTTATAGGCTCATTATTTACTGCATACTTTATGGAAATTCAGCTGGATTCAGCTGCTTGTGGACCTGTGGTCAATAATTGTGCTATAAAATTGCCAATGAACATTTTTAGAAGGTCTGAGATTGGTTAGTATTGATCTCTAGGGCTGACCTTGGTTTGTTTGATTAATGGATGGATATCTGTTGTTGGGCATGGAGGCTGCTATTGTGGCTATATGATATGGAGGCAATCAGAAGAAATAATTATAATTAGCAGGAGGATAATCATGATGTGGGTTAAGCCCGGCACACACACACAGCAAATAATTGTACCTTATTTTTTTGGGCCAAAATTTGAGCTTGTAATTTCTGATTCCATGACCAAAAGATTACTTCTTATGCTTTGTTTGGCTGGTGGGAAATATCGGTACATGATGATTTTTTTAATTTTTTTAATTTTTTTTACGTTTTAGATAAGATTTTCCATCAAGGACGCATGAGACCTAAGGGCATTTTGGTGGGTTCAGTTTGAACTTGTGAATGGACTGTTTCCTGTTCTGGTGTTGAAGCTGAAATACAGTGGTTTTATGATTTTTATATCAGCTTAGGAATAGAGAAGCACATGTATGACATGCGGGAGGGTGGGGTGGGGTGGCAGTGGTTGGATTGGTATTAAAGTAGAAGTTCTATTGAAGACTATAATTCTACAATATGAAAATGCACTGGTTTGGGTGTCACCTAGATTGTTGACCTATTTTCGTCGTATATATCCTTGGCCATGTGGCATACAAGGTAGCTCCTATTTGATGAGCCAATACTGGATCTATATGCCTGTTCTATGTGTTTTCTTTTAGTAATTTATTGCTATGGGTCTTTTGTTCTAGAGGCTTTTGAATGTCTGTGAAGTGGCCAAAATAGTGGAGGTATATTACATGTTTTGATTACTTAAAGTAGTTTTGATATGATAGAAGGTCATATGATCAATAATGGATAGTTTCTTTTCTTTTGAGCTGCGTAATTGCACAAATTGTATTGAAATTAAACAGATTTTTTTTAGTCACTTAGTTATAATGGTCAAGTGTATTGAAATTAAACAGAGTTTTTTTAGTCACTTAGTTATAATAGTCGAGTGTATTGAAATTAAACAGAGTTTTTTTAGTCACTTAGTTATAATAGTTGAGAGAATCTAACCATTGATCCATTAAATTTGTGGCTCTGACCATCTTACTGCAGTTATTTGTATTTTGTACAGCTTATTGCGTTGTTGCCAAAGAATCTCTTGGCAAGCAGATATCTGTTGCATTCTTGGAACGGGTGAAGGCAGACTTTAAGAAAAGATATGGGGGTGGTAAAGCAGATACAGCTATGGCCAAAAGCCTTAACAAGGAGTTTGGGTATTTTCATCTATGAAATGTTGAATCTCTATTATGCAATTGTGTAGATAATTCTTACTAAAAAGCTCAAAATAAAGCAACTTTAAATTTGCAGACCAATCATGAAAGAGCACATGAAGTATATTGTTGACCATGCTGCTGAAGAGATTGACAAGTTGGCAAAACTGAAGGCTCAAGTTTCAGAAGTTAAAAGCATCATGTTAGACAATGTTGATCAGGTAAATAATTCATGTTGAATATAAATACGGTCGCTTTTCCCCAATACCATTCATTTGCTCAAATTTGGGGGTTCATGTTCGGCTTTGACCATATGCATCTATTCATTCTCTTCACATGCATAGCTCTGATGAGTGATGACACTAAAGGATTTCATTTATATATATCTTTTAAATAGGAAAGGGGTGGGGGGTGAGTGGGTAGCTGTCAATGCTCAAATATATGTTTTTCTTTTTCCTAAGCTGCTCAAATATCTATTTGCTACCAAAAAATGAGCGCTAGATGCAGTTAGAGCTCTTCCCCCGCCTCTTTTGGTGTTCGGGGTTTCTTTTCTTTTTTGCTTTACAATGATATGTTGTTATTTTCATGTAATTTGAGGAATATGAGGATTAGAAGTTAGTATGGGTGCTCTCTTTCGCTGTACTTGGGAGGAAACTTTACAAGGTGAAGATATTCATCAAAACAGTGCAATTTCAGAATGAATCTATTTTTGGCTTTTTAGGTGCTAATAAAGATTATAAAATTCTTTTGAAAGGCAAAAAAGGATGAAAATTCTTGAACAAATTGTCTTCTCTCCCTGCATTTGGTGTGATCTTTTGATTGCAGTTAAATGACTGATTCAGTGGTATACCATGCTGTCTGATCTAAAGTGTTCATGTTATGTTCTTGATTAAATGATTATCTCTGATACTTTGAAAGGTTTGCTTAGTGAAACTTCTATTCGAAATTGATGACTCAAATGGTATCACAAGGCTTCATACCAATTCAATGTATTTAGATGCTCTCTCACAATCATCAACCTTGCTTGCTTAAATTACATGGGTTGAAGCCTGAAGATCACTTTTATTATAGCAAAAACCGAGTAACATAAGCTGCATTTTATGTTATTTGACTATATTCATATGCTTTTCAGACTATTAAAAGAGGGGAACACATAACTAGTATTGCTGACAAGGCTGAAGACCTACGTGATCAGGTAATTGACAAGAGCTGGATCAACTTTGGGCCTTTTAGCTCTGCTGACTGCTGATTGCTGAACAACTTTCTTTGTTGCAATATTTTCAGGCTCAACGATACAAAGTAATGGGAACACAAATTAAACGGAAGATGTGGTATCAAAACATGAAAATAAAGTTGGTGGTTCTTGGAATCTTATTACTTCTGGTTCTGATAATCTGGCTCTCTATTTGCCATGGATTTGACTGCACCAACTAGTAGAAATTCTTCAGTGCACAGCAATGGAAAAAAAGAACAAAATCATTAGGCGCTTTTGACTCAACAATTGGTGTGAATGAAACAATCTTCTGTAATTGGATATATCTGCAAAATCAGAAGTGAAATTGTGCTCAGAAGGATAGTCCAGAAATTCTTTGCTAGTTGGAGAGTAGATCTTTTTTGTTTTTGTTTTGTGTGTGTGTGTGTTGAGAGAGAGAGAGAGAGAGAGAGAGAGAGGTATGTCAATGATGTCATGGTCGGTCTTGTAAAATAATACAATGATATGTTGTTTTCGATTCTAATATAGCAATAATTTGTGGTAGTCAAAGTCTTGTTGCAATTGTGGCTAATTATTTATTTAGGAGAAAATACATTTTATCTTTTGAACTATCCACCCATTTGTACTTTTAACTCCAATGTTTAAAAAGTTATACTTTACCCTCCAAACATCCAAATTGTTGCAATTTGATCATTCTAATTTTTTGTTTTTTTGGCCAAAATGCCCCCATCCCAAGTTAAACAAAAAAAAAAAAAATTAAATTAAATTAATTTTTTTAAAAAAAAAAATTAAAAATTAAGGGTGGCCGGCCACCCCAATTGGGCCCGGAGGTGGCTTCGGCCACCTCAGACCGGCCACCCTTTAATTTTTAAATTTTGGTTTTTTTAACTTGGGATAAGGGCATTTTGGAAAAAAAAAAAAAAAAGTTAGAATGATCGAATTACAATAATTTGGAAGTTTGGGAGGATAAAGTGTCACTTTTTAAACATTAGGGTTAAAAGTGCAAATTGGTGGATAGTTCAGGAGGGGTAAAATGTATTTTTCCCATTTATTTATTTCATTGAATTTTGTCTGTGGGGGTCTATTTTCTTGTTAGGAAATGTAATATAATGATTACATTATATTAATCATTTTTATTGGATTGGATGTAATTAAGTTATAATGGAATTTTATTTCAAAATTCAATATATTTATATATACTTTTGTCGTGTTAATTTGAGCTAATAGAATGTGACGGAGGTATTAAACTTGTTTTTACCCATAAGTCGAGTACCATATATGATATGATTTGAAACATAGGTGAAAAAAAATAAAAAAAGTGAAAACCTAAGTACTAAAAATGTAATTAACTATAAAATAATAAACAACATGGATCAAATTTGCATTCCTTTTTATCATGAAATGAACTATCAATATTATATCTTATAGTATCTTTAGTAGCTTCAATAAATTTTACTAGCCAAAAATCATTTTTCTCTATTTTAGCTATTAACTTTTTTTAAATATTCACAACAACCTCACAATTTTAGCTATTTACTTTTACTATTTCATTTAAATATTATTTTTCAAATATTTTTTTATTATTTCTCTAAACATCTATATTTTTTATATTAGTTTAATATGCATTATTTAAATTAAGTTAGTCTTTATTTGTAATTTATTAAGTTAGGAGCTTGTTTGGGATTACGTTTAAGAAATAAAACTTTTAAATAAAAAAGTGTTTTTAGGCAAAAACTTCAATTTTAAGCATTTTGCTAAAAGTGTGTTTTTGCCATTTTTAGGTTTTTTGAACCATTAAAAGCGCTTTTAATTTTTTTAACAACGAGTACTTTTTTCTTTAAATGAACTTTTTGTGTGTTAAAAGCACTTTTAGGCACCTCAAACGCAATCCTAAACAGGCCTTTAATCTTTTGTTTAACATGCATTATTTATATTATTTAAAATCACCATTTGATCAAAATCCAATAATGATCAATCACAAGTTCAATCGTGATTTTAAGAACCACATTATTTTTGAAGGGATATAAGAGTGATTTGCAGCCCCCTCTAAAAAAAAAAAAAAAAAAAATCTTCTTAACTCCTGGTCCTGGGTGAGCCAATTTGGTGAGACTATAAGTATGGACCCACAATTAGGCCCAATAATAAGCCTTTGAACTGATGTAATGTGGGCCGACCCTCTATCCTTTGTGTCAAACCAAATCTTCCTTTGACATTTCTCCGACAATTTGACAATAGCCCTTCAAATCCTGCTCCCCAACCCCATGTTTTGGACTTTGCTCACATTCTGACTACCAAGGCTAGCTTTTAACCTCCTTATCCCAAACAATTGGAGTTTTCTTCTTTTATTTGTTTTCCTTTTTCTTTTATATATATATATATATAAAGCTTTTTTGTCTAAGTAGGAGAGTCCCATCTGAATAAGAAGCATAACTAAGTGCATTATCTATAGCACACCTATTATCGTTAAATTTAAAATTATTATTATTGAATTTTGATTTATTGATAATTTTAAAAATCTCATTACATATTTACATTTGGGAGGACAAGAGAGTCCTCATTTTATCATTACTTAAGACTTTGGCAAGAACTGTGGGTAAGGGCTCTCCCACAATCCCCTCTTATTTTCCTTCATCTCTCACTACAAAAAATGGATTTTTTTTTTTTTTTTTTTCTTTTGATAGGGTGTTTTTGACATGTTAGGTGGCCTGACATGTCACTAAACTTTATTGACGTGTCATTAGTGACGTATGTCGGGCGTTAAGATTATAGGTGTCAAAAACGAAAAAATTTTGACGTGTCACTGTTTGACACGTTAATAATTTGTGACATGTCAAAAAGTGGCACATCAAAAAAAAAAAATTTGACGTGTCATTTTCTAAAACGTCAAAAAAAATTTAACGTACAAGAAAATGCCACGTCAATAACTATTACTGACGTAACAGTAGTGGCACGTCAGAAATTTTTTTGACGTGTCAGTATTACCACGTCAAAAAAATTTTTTGACGTGACACTGATGCCACATCAAAAAAATTATTGACGTGGAAACTGGAAATATTGTCAAAAAAATTCTTGATGTAATGACACGTAAAAAAAAAATTCTGATGTGCTACAACTGCCACGTCAGTAATAGTCAGAAATTTTTTGACGTGTCAAACATTATGACACGTCACTAAATTGTGACGTGTCATAACTTTACATGTCAAAAAAATTGGTAATTTTTAAATTTTAATTTTTTGCCTCCCCCTATATATTTTTTGAATTTTTTCGGGGTTCTACCCGAATTTCAGATTTAACCTAATATACAATTTACATATGTACTACAAAAGAACTATCCATTGATCCATGCAAATAACATAATACATATCAATCAACGTCAATCACAAACATACAAGTGCGATGTACATCTAACAAGCTATCAACAAAACCAGCTTCAAGACACAATAAAACTATCTATGTCATCACAAATAAAGACATATGTATAACTATATATCTAACTATATTAAGAAAACTATCACAAATACAATTACATCAACAAAAAAACTTATGTTCACCAAGTGCCAATGGCCAACCATTTGCTCAATCCAAGTCATCATTGATATCAATAGTATCCTCTCCATAGCCACTAGCTGCAAATAATAAAACAAACAATCATCAAACAATATGATAGAATCTTATCAAGTCTTAATCATTGAGTAACGTCACTATGTAAACAAATGTCATCATACTCAACAAATTTAGATTTATATCTACACCCCCAACATATTTTCGTGATCAAATCAAATGGACGTTACATTCTACAAGGACCATAGTGGTCCATCTCACAATGCCAAACACTTCAAATGCAAAGCTCTAACCCACATCCACTACCAAACCAACCGAGATATAAACCAAATTCAACAGGATTTGTAACATCATTAATGACAATCACTACAAAATATTCAAACTCTAAATTTAGAGGTGCATATATATATATATATATAGGGACAATTCTAAAACCACATTGATCATTAAAAAATGTCATTACATGATCCATTATTGACCGACGATCTCACAATTGTAAAGGGTGGGGAAGCTCTGTCTGGCGCTGCCTTATATTGAGTCACCTCGGGCGCGGAGCTCAACCGCATTATTTCCTCGAGCTGGCGAAAATAGGCCTCAAACATGGCAACTTTTGCTATCTTCTGAACTTCCGTTTCCTCAAGCTGCGCCGCCATATGAGCCTCTTTTTTAGCCAACTGCAAATCTTTCGCAGCCATCTGCGCAGCCACTTGCGCTGCCACCTGTTGAGCTACCCGCACATTTGTTTGCTCCCGCTCTGCGGCCAACAGCACATCCATTTGTGCCTTGTGTTGTGCCCTCTCAGCCTCAAGTGCTCTGTTAAGAAATTCTTGTAAGACCACGGAGTGTTCGAGGTTCTGTGACCGTGCCTGTGACGGTATATAGTATAAGTGTATACTGCCCCACACAGGTAGAATATTCGGTCCAATCTGTTGAACCCTACCAGCATACTCATGCTTATTTTCAATCGCTTGGGCGTACGCGTTGTTCGACACTCACCGTACTGTCCCCTCTATCACGCTCGACAATGCTGCAAGGTCAGTGGGTATTAGCTCCTCCATCCTCTCTTGTATGTTACATTAATTATTGGTGCGTCATACAACTGTTAATCGTAAATAAATTATCACACACATATATAAGCAAAACAACATATGAAAGGTAAGTAGTATACACATCTCTCCTTGATTATGTCACTCGAATATTTATTATCCTTCTTCTTGTGTGTCTTGATATAAGATTGTGCTCGTGTAGGAGGAGTGCCCACAATTACGGTTTGCCGAAAAAATAGAACATAAAGAGATGTTTATATATATATATATATATATATATATATATATATTCAAATGTTTACATTTATAAGTATAAGATAAATTACACACATACTTTCTCATGTGTCAGCCTAGCGAAGCTCTTCGAGCCGGTGCAATGGGGCGTATTGTTCAATGCTCGCAATCTCTTTATATGCGCAGCATACTCCTACACAATTAACAATCTTAATATGTAAGCACTAACACAATTATAATTAATGAAACTATACAAAATAATAGTATAACTCACGACCTATCTAGATGTCCATATAGTTAAGCACCTTATTATAATTATAAGCATATAATTCGAACCCATTAGAATTTTATAAAATTTTAATTAATGGGTTTGAATATATCTCTTACAGAAATGAATTAATTAATTAGTTTGTACTAAATTGAAGTTGTAGAAAGTAATTACGAGTTTAGTTAAGTTTGCAACACTTAAACCAAAATATATGCGACATTTAATTTAAAGCCCTAAAAATTCAATTTAATTTCTCTACAATAAGTTATTTAATTCTAATTAAAATATTCATTATATATATAGAGAGAGAAAAAAAAAACCCTCAACTACAATGATATATATAATTATACACACACACACATATATATATATACCAATTATATATACACATATATAGGTATACCAATTAAATTGTTACCTTAATTTTTTTTTAAACATATAATTAATATTATTAATTAATTTATTTTTGACGTGTAAAATAGTAGCACGTCAAGAATTATTGACGTGTTATTATTACACGTCATTAATTATTGACGTGTGAAAATAATACGTAAAAAATTATTGACATGTTAAAAGGACACGTCAAGAATTATTGACGTGTCATTTTGACACGTCAATAATTGTTGACGTGGCATTGTGACATGTCAATAATTATCGTGTCATTTCGACACGTCAATAATTATTGACATGTCACAATGCCATGTCGGTAATTAGTGACGTAACACATTTTACACGTCAATAAAATTTTTATTGGCGTGGCACTTTTGCCACGTCACTAATTACTGACATGGCAAAAAGTGGGTTACTGTTTGCCACGTAACAAAAAAAACACCTTTTTTTTGTAGTGTTTCTTTCTTTGAACAAAAAATTACAAGGATCAAGATCCTATATATATATATATATATATATATATATATATATATAACATTGTCCAATACTTTTCTTGTTGACACGTGCTCTTATAAGACTTCTAGAAGTTCTTGTGAGTTCATAGGAATGTGTATACAATGAATTATTTTCAATACCAGTCATATAAAATAAAATATTCATAAAAATAAATCATGCCTTTACTGTTTAGACGGTAGATAATACATGTAATTTTTTTCTTCTTCTTTTTAATTGAAAGCGGAAAAGAATTACATGGAGATATATATTATTTCTACTCTTGGTTAGAATGAAAAAGAGAATGAGTGATCGATCTGTTGGAAATAGTTTCGAACACAAGACGAGAAGCACGTGCTCTAATATTAGCACTCTTAATTTTTTCTAGGCATCAAATAGGCCTACAAAAAAAAAAAGAAAAAAAAAAAGAGTTTTTAGTAATTAGAGTTTGGTGACGTGTCAATGGCCAAACACGTCACCAATTGGATGGTGACATGGGTCATGTGTCACTAATCTACCGGTTGAGAATTGAATTTAGTGACATATCGAGTTGGCACACGACACCAATTGCTGACGTGTGGAATTTCACACATCACCAATTAGCACACCTAAGTGTGGCTTTTGAACTGTAAGAACAACTTTAATTAAGGGCAGCCCCTTCAAAAATTAGAGAATAAGAACCAAAAGAAACTGTAGTTTGATTGTCCAAAAAGGTAGCTTGAGCTTCACCAATTGCAACATCCTTAGTAAAAAATCTCGCTTTATTTGTTCTTCCCATGTTCTTGAACTCAAAGACATGTCCTTGTAACATTCTCAACTTTCTTCAAACGGTCCAATTACTAGGTAAAATTTCATTAATTGAACTTGCGTTTCCAAGACATGATGATTTTCACAAGGTTGGGAGTAGAGATAGTAGGGCCCCTATGATTAGTTTATAACTTAGAAGCATCACAAGTCATCGGTTGCCAACCCACGTGCATGCACTTTGAGGAAATGTATTTAGTCTAATTCTGCCCATCAAATTAAGGTGGGCGCAGGGAAAAAGTATGCCAATTGAACAATAGCTTTGTTCCACGCAGTTTGAAAAACAGATAAATCTAACCCACTAAGACACCCAAATTCCAAACTCTTGAGGAATTGGATTCAAAAAGGGTTTATATAATATATATGGCGTGCTCAGAGTCTTATTCCATTTCTGCTATATATAGCCATCATCATTGGCTCTAGGAAAGTGGTACAACTCTTTCGGTTGTTTGTGGAGGAAAAGTGGCAATTAATCTCTTGTTCATGGGATCAGAAAAAACTCCATGGGTACTTGGGCCTATTTTTAATTAATTACCGAAAGTTTGAGAAGAAGAATGTTACATCTATATAATTAATTAATTTGACTTTACGTAATTCCCAGTATAACTGATTACAGCTTGATCGATCGATGGATGCTTCTTTCATTTAAAATCAAATTAAGAAGCATATAATTTACTTTTGGCATTAGTTTTTAAATCACCATGCATTGTCATGACCTACTCTAAGATAGGGCACAGTAGATTAATAAAACAATGATGAAGTGGTGTAACATGGTACAAGAAAATCAAACTGTCTGTTTCAATTTATTCTTAGGATTGAAAACTATCAGAAGCAAGTTTTAAAAAATTATAGTCCAACTCTTTTTCCATATTCTCTTTAGGAGGATACAAATTTTGAGAATAACTCACAATTGAATACTGTCTTATAATAGGAGGGTGTCTAAGAGTTTATATACATACAATTAAGATTGTACTTGAGTTATGTGAGACACTTATATATGATCATAAAATATCATCATGCTTCGTAGTCGATGATCACGTCAGCCCATTAATCTATTGACACTAATATGGTGAAAGCGCTTTCCCATGAAAGTTTCACTCGTCTATCAATAGTCAATGACTTAATATTATGCTCATACATAATATTAGGGCTGGCAATTTAATCCGTGACCCGCAAATTCGACATGTAATTTTAGGGTTAGGGTATAGGTTAAACGGGTTCGGGTCATAAACGAGTAATTTATGATACGTTTAATAAATATGTTGGGGCGCGCCAATTAACCCGTGGGTTAGACACGTTTGACCCGTATACACACACACACACACACTTATTTATTTTTTATTTTTATCTTAAACTTGTATATATATGTTTAAATGTGTTCACGGGTTGGGTCATGTTGGGTTGGAACCTATTAACATTTAAATTATAAACGTGTTTATAGGTTGTGTCGTGTCAACCCGACACGACACGTTTAACTAAACAGGTTACACATGTCGTGTCGTGTTACCTGTTAAGCAAACGTGTTGTGTTCGGGTTGGCATAAACGAGTTCGTGTCATAAACGGGTTGACATGAATATAACACATCAACCCGTTTTGCCAACCTTATTGATAATACCAAAAAAATTTAATACAACCTATAGATCACTCATTCCGTAATGCGACCACAAAGTCGTAACTCATTCGATTCCATACTCTACGAACTGTGTCCGATCCCATACTTGAAATAATGATTGGTTTTGATACCAAATGATATAAACTTTGAGTAGAGAAATAGTATCCTTAAAAATCAACTTAAAAGAGAAGAGTATCCAAAACTAATATGCATAAATAATTAAAGTTGTATTTAAGTCATGTAGATCAAGATGTAATGGAAAGTGAAAAGTTTTTGCCAAGAGAAGCTGGATATGAACCAACTTGTTTACTCTTAAAAAAAAAAAAAAAAAAAAGGCAAAATAATGTGTTGTGAATGAAAGAAACCTGAACGCATGCATGACAAGACAGAAGCAATTGATGTTGGTCAATAAAAGCAAACTCATGAGAAGACAAAGAAAGACCCCATCCTGTTTGTGGATAGGGTGAAAGAAAAGAAACTCTCTTCGTCTTCTTTACTATAATTCTGATCCAGTTTTGGATGAATTATTCGAAGCCATATATGGAACTGACCACTCAATGAACAAGTGCATTGCTGCCCATTCAAGCAAGGAATGGGGTTTGGGAGCTGTTGCATCAAATTATCAGAAATCGGCTCCACAGCTAGCTAGCTAGCTACCTCTTTTTTATACGCGATGATCAATATTCATCATGGGCTCCACGTACTCCAGCTAATTTTACACTACTACTCTTTGGCCACGCACGTGCTGATAAGGGCAGCTCTTATCCACACGAGCTCATTAATTTGTAATGCCTCTCATCTTTAATTAATTATCATCAACTATATATATATATATATATATAGAGAGAGAGAGAGAGAGAGAGAGAGAGGGTCCAGCAAAGATCTTCGATCTACCCAAACCTTTGGACGTGTTTGGAAGCATTCATGCATGGCCCCCTTGCTGGAAGTGGAATCCAATTTCCTGGGAATATATTTACGTGCACAACACAAGATTATATAGTTCCCACAAAATAAAAAATAAAAATAAAACAACATATATCATCAACGTTGTCTATACATGACAGCATCTCAACCACAATTATATTTTTTGAAAAAAAAAAAAAAAAAAAAAGATTCCATTTTATATATATATATGACAAGGGACAAGATCTTAATAATTAGCCAAAGTCTTATAATTATAAGTCCTCGATATATATATATATATATAGCCAGCATATTCTGATCGACCAAACCTCTTATGTTTTCTACGCAAAACTCGTTTACTAGCTCTAGCATGTCCTGTTAACGTTACGGCCATACGTATGTACGTGGATATATGCCATTGTTATCAATTTAATTATTATATATATTCAAGATGGGTGGTCCCTTAAAAAAAAAAAAAAAAAAGAAGAAGGAAGAAGAGAAAGAAAATTAATGTTGGTGGCTTGGCTTGGCTTAGATCATATATATATATATATATAGGTAGAAGAATTATTAACTCTTATGTTAAATTATTTAATTAATATTGCAAAATGTGGGAAATCTTTTCTTAGAAACATAATCTGACTCTACAAGGAATGTGCTGCTAATTAATATATCTTTTCATCCGATAGAATTACTTACAAATTAAAGATAGATACTTTTTTGTAAATGGCGAATTTAATCGGCGTTTTACGTACAAAAATAAATGGTGATCTAGAGCCAAGTGGGTATCTGTAATTGGCTACGTAGGATGAGATATTTCCAGAGTTGTGCTCCAGCTGGCAACTTACCACAAGGCAATTGTCCTACCCTTTTCTTCAGCATGGGCTAGCAATGTGACTTGGCCTTTTGATTTTGATAATATTGTCCTTTCTATTTCTGGAACGAATTTCTATTTTCGGCATGCCAGATTGCTAAACTTTTGTTACCGCAGGCATGCAGGTAAATTAAATAACGCCACCGGTGTAATTTTTTTTTTTTCTTTCGATATTCCAGTCTTGACCCTGCCATGAAATTTCCTTCAGATGTATCTCGCATATATAGTATGAGGGCTTTTTAGAGATTTCCAATACTCTTATTCAAATTAAGAAGCGAAAGATGCAAATTCTCCCTCTCCTCTCCATAAAAATCTGATAGACTTTTCCACATTTCCTCCCCAAAACTTTTCTTTCTTCATTAAATCATTTTCTCTTCAAATTTTCTTAATCATCTCTGCAAAAATGCCCATATTGCAGAAAAAAAAAAAAAAACAGAGAGAATTAATTAAGAAACCAATTTTCCATTAATGCACAATGACTAGAAGAATTTACAGAACCATAACAACCATCACACTCATCAACCAACCACATTTGGCTTCCCTATACCGAAGCACAAACTTGACCTATACGATCAATAATTAGAGAAAGACCAACTAATTAAATTAGACTGACAAATTCAAAAAAAAAAAAAAAACAGTCAAACGTACAGAAACATACATTAACACACGTCGAACAAGCACACCAGAAAACTAGCAGACAAGAATTACGAAGCAGCAAGTACTACATATCCCTAACTTCGAACACGTTGCGGTTTTTAACGACGATGTCGTACATGTGCATGGACTTGAACTTGTTGAAATCCTTGGGGAGGGAGATGAGGTGGACGGTGCCCCGTTTGTGGAACTGGAGGAGGTCCGGGTCGTCGTAATATCTCTCCCACCCAAGCGACAGCAGCTTCCGCTCGAGCACGGCGTATGACGTAACAACTTCGTTGCTTGAAGTGTGAACCAGCACCTTCCGGCCGCGGGAGCTCGCGCCCAACGATTCTGCGGCTGGGTTCTCGACGAGGCGGACGACCCCGTTCTTGAACACCCAAACGCCAGACATGTCTTTTGGAAGCTAGCTAGCTTGCAAAGAGAGAGAAAGAAGAAAATGAGAGTTGAGAATATGAGTGAGGTTAATTGTTAGCTTGGAGATGGAGCAGCAAGGGAGTTGAGTAGGGTATATATATAGGTGAAAGTGTGGCATAAATTTAATGTATTTATTTGGGGTGCATATTATAGGGGGGGTGTTTGGGTGTATATATAATCGGATTGAGGGGAATCATGATTCGTTTTTTTACAAGTCTTTTTAACCCCACTAGAAGGGAATCTTTGTTTTGTTCGTAGAAATATATATTAAGATTGAAAGGTTAGGAGATCGAAAACGACATCAAGAATTGCATACTGTTCATGTCGTTGTCGAAATTGTACACTACGGATCGATTACCGTTGTCCAATTCCTATATGAGGGAATCGACCAAAGGAATTTAGAGATCGATTGATGGATATATATATAGTTGTATTAATTTCTATATTTTAGTCTAAAACCGTTTAGTTAATATTATTAAGAAATGAATAAACTCAATAATCTTATATTTATGCATGCGTGACATGCACGAATAAATTTCCTTAATCAATTGGAAAGTGGATACGTACGTCTTTTCCCGAAGCTTGTGAATGGTTGTGGGAAAAGACAATGGAGAAGTGGGGGCGTGGGGTGGGACCAAAACAAAGAGGAATTCTCAATTCTGGTTGTTAGACTTTCGTGGCCCGACTTGTTTTACCTAACTATTGTTTTATTTTATATTTTTGGTAAAATTAATGGATTTTGCCTAACTGTACGTTGACTATACCACCCCTCATTTTCCTTCAATTTCCTCGTGTATTTCCCCAATGCAAGAAGACCTTACACCTTTTCTCTCATTCAAATTAATCCAACGTACACTATAACACTAGGTTGAATTGGCATGGGTATATAATATGTCCCATGGTTTAAGTATTAATGATAATCAATTGTTTTACATGGGTTAAGTATAATATTCTTAATCTTGTGTATATAAGCTCTCTGACACTCTTACATTGCAAGCCGGTTTTCAATAACGAGTTTCATCCAAAATTTATATCATTTGGTATCAGATCTATCGCCATGTCGAGTGAGAAATCGAATTCACCTTGTCGAGTTATGAAGGGAATGATGTATAGGTTGGATTAAAATATCTCGATACTATATGTGGGCATAATGTTAAGTACGTCAATAAATACTTGTATGCAAGTGGAGCCACCAAAAGAGAAATAATAATGATACATTTACTGCCACTTCTTTGCACAATTTTTTACTACTATTAGATATGAAATAAATCTTTATTGAATTTTGATCTCCATTGTTTCAAAAGCCACCTATAAATATAAAAACAATTCAAGTGAGTGTAGCATTCTTCAAAAAGAAATGACTATCATCAGGTCATTATCCACAAAATGAGTCGTCGGCAAGGTGAAATTCAGCTAGCTACTAAGTATATATATCTCACAAGTAACTTGTAAAAAAGTAGTGTTGTACATTAATTGCAGCACCCAATTAATGGTGCCCAATCCCAACCAAACCAAAGGTGATGGATAGTCATGTAGGGCTCAGGACACACATTCTTCCTTTATCCAGCACTACGGTCGCATACCTAATATACCTTGTGCTCCTTCCTCCTTGTGCCACATGGTCCAAGATGCAAAACTTTGCTCCCGACCAAACCCAGCATTGCCCCTTCTTGACAATGATCTCTCTACCTCCTTAAATAATATCCCACTTGTCATCTTCTTCCCTAAATTCCACTCCATCATCTCATTGGACCACCTTTGAATTTTCCCAAATGTTGTTTTCCCAAACTGTTGTTTTCCTTGTAACTTGAACAAATCTAAAAATTGCAACTAGCTAGCTAGCTAGCAGTTCCCTCCAAAAAGCTGCTTATTGGGTCATTTTCAAGAATATTGACGGAAAATTATTCTGTCAAATTACTTGCCTACACATAACACCCTTCATCATGCACCTATTCTTTCCAGATCATTCTAGTACTCACAACACACACACACACACACACACACACACACACACACACATATATATATATATATATCACAAACACTCACGGAAAGAATAGTTAAAAGCCCTCCAGAGTTCTTGACGTAAATACTCCACTCCACATCAGCCACCTAATTCTTAATTTCCTGAATTTTTATAAAGTTATTCTTTTTTTATTATTATTTTATCCGACCGTCTTTCTAAAAATGTTTGCTTTAATCCTATAATAAGAGCAGTGAGAATCATTAAGGAGGCCGGGGGTGTCGGCTCCACAAAAAATACAACAAGCCCATGTGATTGTCCCTCACAAATGTGCCAAAATCTGAGTCCAATGTTTAACGAGCAATATACTTTATTGCATATCTTTTTCCAAATGTATATGCCTTTCCATAGTAACCTCTTCTTTTTGAAGAAAAAGCAAGGATCCATCTTCATCACTTAAAGCTAATTGTTGGTCTTCTACTAAACAATAATCTTGTGATTGGCCACCCAAGGGTTTATGCCATGATCATCGATTAGAGATCAGATAGATATTATTAAGGATTGATGAATTTTGAAATGGAATAATTTTTTTTTTTTTTTTTTGAAAAAGTAGACGATTTTTGTACTGCATGCTTTATTCGAATTCGCACAGTATGCCTACGTAACTAACGTATACATATATAGGTTATATAGCTGAGAATAATTTGTCATGTTCTTCATGACGTTCTATGTTGAGTAAGAGTTTGGTGTAATATCTTTCATCATCTTACGCGCCTTCTCAACCGAATATGTCATGATCACTAGCTACTACCAAAAAAAAAAAAAAGCCTATTTAGGCGACGTTTTTGGAAAAAGTCACTAATTTGAGACATTTTACTGTTTAATTCATAAAATATAGATGGTCGTTTGAATAGTATTACTATTCACAGATGAATAGGGATGCGTGAATAGTAATACTATTCACACATCCCTATTTTATGAGTATGAATGCATAAATAGTAACACTATTAAATTTTCCAAATTTTTGTAGTCTGTAGGAGTGGTGATTTGTATTTGCGTGTTGGTGATTGATTGTGTCGTGTTGAGGTATGAATATAAAATTATATGGGTTAATCACTCGACTCATTTAAGTAAATTAGTCAAATCCTTCAACCATACATAACCCGCTAATTTTCTGTCGAATTCACGGATTGTGTTAAAAATTGTCAGTTTAAAATGTTATGTGTCGGGTTCAATTAAGTCATATTGAGGTATGGTTATAAGATTATATAAGTTAACCCTAATTCGACACATATAATTAAATGGGCCACGTCCCTCAACTCTAATTCGCTGATTTCGTGTTAGGTTTGTGTTGAGTTCACATATCCTGGCAAAAATTGCCAACCTTAATTAAGAACATATTCTTGGACTTAAGTAGATCTTAGAGCTAGTATTTTCTAATTAAATTTTGAGTTGGTGTGGGGATTTTAATGCTCTTAGTAATTCTAGTATTAAGAGCACTAACAACAGATACCCTATAACCCATTCTCTTCCCTATATATATAGGAAAATTCTAAAAACAAAATACTAGAAAAAGTCACATGCAGCAGCTTCCTTATTGATTCCCTAAACATTAGGAATACTACAATGCTACCAAATGTGTAGAAAACCAAAAAAGCTTCCATATACATTATTTTAATAAAAATATTTATTTTTCATCTTTTTGCTTATTATTGGGGATTGGGTTGGAATTTTGTAAAAAATTAGAGGGTAAGTATGAAACTTGTATTTTGCGGAGAAAAAATATTTTAATAGTATAAAGAAATGTAAGATAATCTATGGTGAAGTATATTTGGATAGGGGAGCAAAAAGTAATTTTGTTTTTTAAATTTAGAAAAAATCAAATGGAAGCTGCTGCTAGTTTGATTTTTGTATGATTTTTGTCGTTTTATTCCCCCCAAAAGACTAACTATGTATATAAACTAGCTAGGGCATAATCCTTTGTAAACATGTACCAATTAAAGATCATCACTAGCAATCGTCTAAATGAAGCATTGTCCATAAGTACTGTATGGAGTTGCAGCCAAAAAACCTAGGGATATATATTAAAAAAATCGACACTGTTCTGATCGTAGCACGTAAAGAGCGTTGCCTATCCAACGATTAATAGATGGTAGAACTAAAACTTTTCATGGGTAACCATCTTAATTAATAAACATTTCTTCTGCACTTCAAAAGTTCAAAAGGCATAAGCTAGCTGATTCCAACACTAACCCAATGGTAATGGTTCTTAATTAAGTGTTAACCATTCTTTTCAAAGGTATTAAGTGGGATTTGAGGAAGAGATGCACGGCTTGATCTCTTCCAAAGGAGAGGCAACTGGATATCACAAGCCTAAAAAGCTCAATGGAATATGCAATAATAATTGTTTACATATCAAAGGGATTTTTTCCCCCCCATAAAGTGACTTTCCAAATGAACATCTATAGTAGTTTAGACTTTGGTATCTGCAATTTAAATTACAGATGGCCCCTTAGTTCATTTATATGAATCTATTCTCCATTACAGACTATAATAATATATAATACAATCATAATCATTGGGTTGATTAAAGTTTTGAGTATTTGTTAATGGTGATTGTGCTCAGATTTATGGGAATTTTTCTTCCCAAAAGAATGAGAAACTTTGCTATTAAAGGGAATGGTACAGAACAATTTACTTATCTATTGTTAGGATTATGCCTAACTTTGATTAAAAAAGGATGGAATGAGGCCATTTACATTGATTATGAGAATAAAGTACTAAACATTTGGAATGTAGGATCAATTCCCCTATGAAAACAAATCAAAGGAGGAATTTTATCAGTGTATTCCATAAATTTGTTGAGAATTGAATGACAAGATCGATTGTGTTCTGAAACTAGAAGTTTTTGAATTCATAGAACTTATACGACTTTTTTTCTTTTCTTTTTTTTTTTTCTTTTTTCGTCTTTTGTTATCGAATCGAATACATCAGCAAACGTCCAAAAACAAAAAAACACTTTCAAATTAAACACAAAAATGGTTTTTATCTTTATGTCACACCATAATATATACTTTCTAATTAAACAAAAAGCACGTACATTAACAAACATATTCAAACTTATATTTATTAAAGTTTTTTCAAAAAAAAAAAAAAAACATTAAAAATAGTTTTCATCTTTATGCCACCTTTATGTCACAACATCAAAATACTTTTTAAAATTTAAATAAAACGCACCATCTAAAAAACACGAGTGATGATAAACATCACACGGGCCATGTGATTTAATATTTTAAAATATTAAAATATAATATTTTAATATTTTAATTATAAAAAAAAAAAAATTAATACGGGTATGCATGATTGTTAATTCACGCCCTGAATGATGTATATCATCACTCAAAAAACACATTAACGAAGATAGTGGCAACCAACATGATCATAATATTGTGCTTGATCCAGCTACTGTCCCACACTCCCCCCTCTCTTGGGCCCTTTTTCTCTCTTTCTCTGGGTCGTTCATTTGGGCCCAAAGCTGCAGGTGATAGGAAGGATGGTCGGCTGAAAATAGGGCAAGTTTCATTACATATATGGCCTGTATCCAGGCTCCAATGACGCTTCCTCTAAATTTGCCAACTTTTCCTTCCTACGTACGTTGCTGGTAAGAAAATGAATTGGGCTTTTTTGATGCCAAACATGTCTGACAAATATGGATAGGTTGTTAGTAATATATTAATGTAGATATGATCACCAGGCGCATCTGGTGTAGTGGTATCATAGTACCCTCCCACGGTACTGACCAGGGTTCGATTCCCTGGATGCGCATATACCTATTTTCAAGTCACCTTTTTTGAATAATTAATATCGCACGTTTTAGAAGTTAGCTAAACTTTAATAATGTTCATTTGTTCTGCAAAGTCTAATTTGCAATGCAATTCTTTTTTTCTTTTTTTTTTTAATAATATTTTGCAATGCTATTTGAATTAGACCTTCTCAAAAATTAACTATATAAATATTAATAGAGTCAAAAAAAAAAAAAAAAAAATGATCCTGGGTAGAAACTATATGGTAATTGTGCTTCACCTTGTTATTTTTAATTAAGGATGTTAAACTCACTTTTGCATCATCATCTTGTGCATATGACTCACCTGCCACCTCAGCATCATTTTCATAAATTAATGTAATAGATATAGCTTGAATTATTGTAATAGTGAGTTTGGATATAGATATATACATTTGTATTTGTGTGTGTGTATATATATATATATATATATATATATATGAGTGAGTTTATGTGTAAATTAATTGTAATAGTAAAAAAAAAAACTCTTTTTTCTGTTGGCGAGAAAACACAGAGGAGAGAAGAACGACTCTCCTTCGTTCTTCCCTCCTCCCAGTCCCTCTTCCTCCCGGTATCAGTGTTTGGTGTCTTCTGTGTAGTCTCTTCAGAGCTCTGTTTCTGGTGGTTTTGTTTTAAATATAGTTTGTAGATCTAGATCTAGTTTTTTAAACTTAGATCTACTCGTCTTCACTAGCTAATGCGTGTCTTTTAGGGAATTTCTATGATAACGTGCTCCTCCGCTACTGCTTGTATTGAGGATTTTGTTATTTTAGCTTTTTGTTATTTTTGTCCTGGTCTTTGGGTCGAGGACGTGAGCTGTTTTCCTGACCTTTTTTTGGCCAAGATGAGTATATTGGTGTGGAGATTATTTCTCACAGCTGGAAAATAAAGTTTGAGAATTTGGACTACCCATGTCTTAGATCTAATCTGCCCGAAGCAGATCTGTTTCATAGCTGTAATAAATGTACACAAGTTAGTGGAAGCCAAAATCATAAATAGTACTTGATTGTAAAAATTTGCTCATTGTATATATGATTTTGTAACCTCATAATTTTTTACTATGATTTATCAGAATTTTACGCTCTGTGATGTAATAATTTTATGTTCTTATCTTTTATCAATGAAATCTGACAAAATTTCCGTTAAAAAAAAACAAAGGCTTGTGTAATGAATACATCCTATTATATAGGATATCCTATAAGATAAACATATAAATTCAAGATTAGAGATTGTTTATTAAGATTTGAGTTAATTTTTTCTTTTTCTTTTCTTATATTTGTTATTAAACGTAACATGTGTAGTCTTATGATTGGATATGATGTTGCAGCTAGCATCATTAAATAATATTTAACAAAATGTCAACATAATGATCTATTTAATAACTATTAAAAACTTAGGGAGTAAGTTGATCAAATTAGTATATGCCTCTTTCTACTTAAAGACTACCTTAATTGAAACAAAATCATGTCTATCATATCAAATGAAAACTCAAAACAGAAACTATCGGCAACATTGCATAATAGATAATATGATCAAAAGAAAGAACGTATGAAGCGAAACATATACAAATTTAGTCCTATTCAAGAATCAACCCATTCTTCCTTCTTAATAATGTTCTGAAAATAAAGTAATTTTTTCAATCTGCATATATAAGAACACCTTAAACTTCATCGGATCCGGCGTCATAGGCTCATAGCGCCATAGCCTGCATGAAGCATCCCAGCAAGGCGACCTTCAACAGCAATGCCCCTCCAATCCCTCCTAGCAATCCAGCTCCAAACCCTCTCCCGGACTTCCTCCGTGGTGGCTGCACCGCCGGCTGCGGCGGGTACCAGTATCCTGGTGGAGGCGGGTACCCAACATATTGTTGGTATGATGGCAGCGGCGGCAGTGGCGTACTATATGCATATGTTACCGGAGGAGGAAGAGGACAAAAATATGGCGGTGCAGTAGGCTGAACCGGCCGACATGCGGTGTCCGACTCTTCGGGTTTTATGACCGGGTATGAAGAAGGTCCAAGAGGGGAAGGAGGAAATGGCGGCGCACTAGGCTCAACCGGATAAGCCGGTTTCTCGGTAAACCTGTAGGAAAAGTTTAGCGCGCCTTTGGGCTTTCCTGAGTGTTTTCTCACCTGGTAACTCACGAACTGCATGGACTTGCCGTCTCCGACGTAGTTGAGAAGCTCTTTGACGGGCACGTAGAGTTCGCCGACGGCTTTGTCGCCGCCGAGGCCGCGCTTGCAGCGGAGTTTGAAGACGAGGAGGAGGCGGTTTTGGTTGGCTGCGGAGTCGTCGATGGTGAACTTCATGGGGAAGTTATTCCACGAGGGGTTGGTGCCGCCGTTTCGGTCCACTTTGGTTTTGGCTTTTTGCATCAATTGTGAGTCGCCGCAGAGCAAGACGGCGACGGCGACGTATACGTCCATCTTGGAGAAGAGGTTCACATCTTTGATGTCTCTGGCAGAAATAACGTTGATTTCTAAGCTTCTGTGCTCCATGTTACAGCTTTAGAGAGAGAGAGAGAGAGAGAAGATTGCTGGATAATAAGCTTTCAAGGCATGTATTCCATTGAAAAATAATCCTTTTTTTAAAAAAAAAATTTATTTTTATACTAAAAATTAGGTATTATGTTTAGACTTGAATATTTTATTACAACTGCTTGATGAGGGTCGATCCCTTGCCATCCATCGGTTTTGGCCCTTTTGGGTACGCTAGTTTATGAGGCTTATTTATTTAGACGAGTGTTACATATAAAAACTTTTTTATGTGAAAATAAAAATCATCATTACATAAAATAACGAATGAAAATACATGTAATATAAAATTGTGATTTTTATCACATAAAAAAGTAAGCACAAAATATTCGTAGCATTTGTCTTTATTGGCATATATGTTTTCTAGCCTCTTACTTTATGAAATTGTCTCAATTGCATACAATCCAAATAGCTAATTATAAAAATGGGTAATTTTACTGAAGACCCCTGAACTTTCAACCGATTTGACAAACGCCTATAAATTTCAAAATCTCTCAATTTAGTCTCCTGAACTTTCAATTGCTCTCAATTTGGACCCCTCCGTAAGATTTAGCCGTTAACTTTTAACGGCAAACCCTAAAAAGACTAAAATAGTCCTAATTTTCTTTTTCTTTTTCTTTTTCTTTTTCTTTTTCTTTTTTTTTTAAAAAAAAAAAGGCCAGACCCACGGTGGCCGGGTTTGCTAGCCGAGATCCACGCGGGTCTCAGGGCGCCAGAGACCCAACGCAGGTCTTAGCGTGCCAGAGACCCGTGTGGGTCTTGACTAGATTTTTAAAAAAAAAAATTTAGAAGTAAAGGTAAATTTGGATTTTTTTAAAAAAATCAGGGGTGTACGTATAAACGTCATTGTCTCACTAAATCTGACGGAAGGGTTCAAATGGAGAGCAATTGAAAGTTTAAGGAACTAAATTGAGAGATTTTGAAGTTTATGGGGGTTTGTCAAATCGGGTGGAAGTTCAGAGGTTTTCAGTGAAGTTAACCCTATAAAAAAATTATGATCCCTAAAATATTTCTTAATGTTAGATAGTTAGAGATTCGTTGCTAAGTTATACTTTTTTTTTTTTTTTTTTTTTGGTCTCTCTCTAAATTTAGTAATTATCATCATACGTTCCTAATTCTCTTCATTGTGGTACACCCTTATTATCAAATTTTTATTTGTCTTCTTACAATATAATTTAATTCGCACACTTATCATAAGCTAACTTTTTCATTCATTTATTAAGTACATTTTCAACTTAAGAATACAAAAAAGAAAAAAAACAAAAAAT
>NC_081541.1:13904914-13906979 GCF_901000735.1 Corylus avellana
ACCTCCTCTGTCTACTGATCACTTTTTTCAACAAGAAATTCTTGCTTGGCTAGTGGGCATGGCAATTAAGGTCCATGGAGTTCCAGTATCCACGTGCACCGCAGGAGTTTTGCTTTGCCTCCATGAGAAAGGCCTTCATTACGAGCTCCTGCCCGTTGACTTGGCCGCCGGAGCTCACAAACAAGACCCATATCTTTCCCTAAATGTGAGAGCTTCTCTCTTTGTTTCTATCCCCCCCTCTTGGCTTATTTACATCAATAATTAGTACTTTTAGAATGCTAATTAATTAATAGCATGAATATTTATCCTTTTACTTGCAGCCATTTGGCCAGATACCGGCAGTAGAAGATGGCGAAGTCAGTCTTTTTGGTAAGAACAACCTACTCAAAAACTCTATCTTAAATATAATGTGATTTTAAAAACTATATCAAATTTTGAGAGGATAGAAAAGATGGCCATTAACCGTACTCAAAGGTTATTGTTCTATGAGCCAACAACTTTGTCGTGAAATAATTTTTTTTGAAATAAAAGGTTAATGACGGATGCTTGATTTGAACTCATGATTTCTGTTCTGATATCACGTTAAATCATCATTAATCCAAAAACACTTAGTGCGTGTCCGTTAAACACCCTCCCACCCCCAAATACTATTTACCTCTTTTTTAAAAAAAAATTAACATCAAAACATTCTCATTTTTTATATCACATCATTTACTTTTTACTACTATTTAAATACAAAAATTATTTCAAAACAAAACTTTTCCACTTTTCAATACAACTTTTTCACTTTTCTATACTAATTATTACACTCTTTTTCTTTTTTTTTCCTCACCAAACAATAAATAGTATTTAGGGATGGCATGTTGTTTAACAAACAACCCCTTAATTGATAGGAAAAGATGAATTCAATCATTTAATTTATATTCTAATATATACCATCCCATTGGCTAGAATCAAGGGCAATCAACCGATACTTGGCACGCAAGCACAAAGACATCGGGACGGATCTCCTCCGAGCAAATAGCTTACCGGAGTCTGCCCTTGTGGAAACATGGATGGAAGTGGAGGCACATCAATTTCATGGTCCAGCTACAGCAATCCTGCACGAAATAATTGTGAATCCCATGTATGGGATAGCTTCTAATGAGCAAACCATTGAAACAGAAATGGAGAAGCTAGGAAAAGTCCTAGATGTGTACGAGGAAAGGTTGTCTAAATATAAATACCTCGCCGGAGAAAACTATACCCTGGCTGATCTGCAGCACATTCCCAACCTTGTTTACTTCATGAAAACAACAAAGGCCGAAGCCATTACTTGTCGTCCCCATGTAGGGCTGGCAAAACAGGTAATCGGGTAGACCCGATTAGGACCCATTAAGACCTGCGACCCGATTACCCGAAACACGAACACGACCCGTTTAGCTAAACGGGTTAGCGGGTTTGACACGATTATAACACGAAAAATATCTGGGTAACCCGACACAACCCGCTTAACCCGTTTAGCATAACCGGGTCATATCAGGTAGACACGACACGACCCAACCCGACCCGTTAAAAAAAAACCTTAATCAAAATTGGAAAAAATAATTTAATAAAGGGATCTTTTAGGCAAAAGAACTAATCAAATTTATCCTAACCATCCAAGAAGAATAAAAAATTTTAAAAGAGAATGTTTTAATATATAAATAATGATTTAAAAGATAATGTTTTAATATATAGACCCACATAGAAAAAGTAACAGAAAAATAAGGAATAGGCCAGTGAAGTGAAAACTGTGAAGTCGTGAAGTGAAGAGTGAAATGAAGCCGTAAGTGAGTCAGTAAGTGTTAGGGCTAACTTAGTTAGAACTTAGACATAGGTTTTTTTATAAAAAATAATAATAATAATAATAATAATAATAAATAATAAAAAATTAAATGGGTTTGGCGGGTCACCCGAGACCCGCCAGACCCGATTGACCCGCCAGACCCGGTTGACCCGCCAGACCCGCCAGACCTGGTTGACCCGACTGACCCATTTATTAAACGTGTCTGGCGGGTCGACCCGCGGACCCGACGGGTTGACC
>NC_081541.1:13907079-13958464 GCF_901000735.1 Corylus avellana
AATTTTCGTTTAAAAAAAAAAACAAAGGCTTGTGTAATGAATACATCCTATTATAGGATATCCTATAAGATAAACATATAAATTCAAGATTAGAGATTGTTTATTAAGATTTTAGTTAATTTTTTCATTTTCTTTTCTTATATTTGTTATTAAACGTAACATGTGTAGTCTTATGATTGGATATGATGTTGCAGCTAGCATCATTAAATAATATTTAACAAAATGTCAACATAATGATCTATTTAATAACTATTAAAAACTTAGGGAGTAAGTTGATCAAATTAGTATATGCCTCTTTCTACTTAAAGACTACCTTAATTGAAACAAAATCATGTCTATCATATCAAATGAAAACTCAAAACAGAAACTATCGGCAACATTGCATAATAGATAATATGATCAAAAGAAAGAACGTATGAAGCGAAACATATACAAATTTAGTCCTATTCAAGAATCAACCCATTCTTCCTTCTTAATTATGTTCTGAAAATAAAGTAATTTTTTCAATCTGCATATATATATAAGAACACCTTAAACTTCATCGGATCCGGCGTCATAGGCTCATAGCGCCATAGCCTGCATGAAGCATCCCAGCAAGGCGACCTTCAACAGCAATGCCCCTCCAATCCCTCCTAGCAATCCAGCTCCAAACCCTCTCCCGGACTTCCTCCGTGGTGGCTGCACCGCCGGCTGCGGCGGGTACCAGTATCCTGGTGGAGGCGGGTACCCAACATATTGTTGGTATGATGGCAGCGGCGGCAGTGGCGTACTATATGCATATGTTACCGGAGGAGGAAGAGGACAAAAATATGGCGGTGCAGTAGGCTGAACCGGCCGACATGCGGTGTCCGACTCTTCGGGTTTTATGACCGGGTATGAAGAAGGTCCAAGAGGGGAAGGAGGAAATGGCGGCGCACTAGGCTCAACCGGATAAGCCGGTTTCTCGGTAAACCTGTAGGAAAAGTTTAGTGCGCCTTCGGGCTTTCCTGAGTGTTTTCTCACCTGGTAACTCACGAACTGCATGGACTTGCCGTCTCCGACGTAGTTGAGAAGCTCTTTGACGGGCACGTAGAGTTCGCCGACGGCTTTGTCGCCGCCGAGGCCGCGCTTACAGCGGAGTTTGAAGACGAGGAGGAGGCGGTTTTGGTTGGCTGCGGAGTCGTCGATGGTGAACTTCATGGGGAAGTTATTCCACGAGGGGCTGGTGCCGCCGTTTCGGTCCACTTTGGTTTTGGCTTTTTGCATCAATTGTGAGTCGCCGGAGAGCAAGACGGCGACGGCGACGTATACGTCCATCTTGGAGAAGAGGTTCACATCTTTGATGTCTCTGGCAGAAATAACGTTGATTTCTAAGCTTCTGTTCTCCATGTTACAGCTTTAGAGAGAGAGAGAGAGAGAGAGAGAGAGAGAGAAGATTGCTGGATAATAAGCTTTCAAGGCATGTATTCCATTGAAAAATAATCCTTTTTTTAAAAAAAAAAAGTTTATTTTTATACTAAAAATTAGGTATTATGTTTAGACTTGAATATTTTATTACAACTCCTTGATGAGGGTCGATCCCTTGCCATCCATCAGTTTTGGCCCTTTTGGGTACGCTAGTTTATGAGGCTTATTTATTTAGACGAGTGTTACATATAAAAACTTTTTTATGTGAAAATAAAAATCATCATTACATAAAATAACGAATGAAAATACATGTAATATAAAATTGTGATTTTTACTATCACATAAAAAAGTAAGCACAAAATATTCGTAGCATTTGTCTTTATTGGCATATATGTTTTCTAGCCTCTTACTTTATGAAATTGTCTCAATTGCATACAACCCAAATAGCTAATTATAAAAATGGGTAATTTTACTGAAGGTCCCTTAACTTTCAACCGATTTGAAAACCCCTATAAACTTCAAAATCTCTCAATTTAGTCCCCTGAACTTTCAATTGCTCTCAATTTGGACCCTTCCGTAAGATTTACCCGTTAACTTTTAACGGCAAACCCTTAAAAAACTAAAATACTCCTAATTTTCTTTTTCTTTTTCTTTTTTTGAAAAAAAAAAGGCCAGACCCACAGTGGGTTTGCTAGCCGAGATCCACGTGGGTCTCAGGGCGCCAGAGACCCAACGCAGGTCTTAGCGTGCCAGAGACCCGTGTGGGTCTTGACTAGATTTTTTTAAAAAAAATTTAGAAGTAAAGGTAAATTTGGATTTTTTTAAAAAAATCAGGGGTGTACGTATAAACGTCATTGTCTCACTAAATCTGACGGAAGGGTTCAAATGGAGAGCAATTGAAAGTTTAAGGGACTAAATTGAGAGATTTTGAAGTTTATGGGGGTTTGTCAAATCGGGTGGAAGTTCAGGGGTTTTCAGTGAAGTTAACCCTATAAAAAAAATTATGATCCCTAAAATATTTCTTAATGTTAGATAGTTAGAGATTCGTTGCTAAGTTATACTTTTTTTTTTTTTTTTTTTTTGGTCTCTCTCTAAATTTAGTAATTATCATCATACGTTCCTAATTCTCTTCATTGTGGTACACCCTTATTATCAAATTTTTATTTGTCTTCTTACAATATAATTTAATTCGCACACTTATCATAAGCTAACTTTTTCATTCATTTATTAAGTACATTTTCAACTTAAGAATACAAAAAAGAAAAAAAACAAAAAATGGGAACTAGCTCTCTATTGGCTGTTGCATGTATGCCTTGAAGCATTTTTTGAGCAATGACAAATTGATAAAGTTAAATGCAGGCTCCATGAACTCCAAATTGGGAGCACATGCAATTTCCACCCAATATCCTTTTAAAATAGAGAAATGGGTGACCTCCTTCTTTGGTGTGCTTGGATAAATGATTTTTTTTTTTTTTTTTTGTTAAGTTGGAAAAATAGAGAAATGGCTCACCATATACTCGTTAAATGTTGGCCAATGGAATGGGCCTTTTAACAAAGATAAATGATTTATTTATTTATTTATTTATTTTTTGCATCATATGTATGCAAATGAACGTTAGAATGCAAAGAAGTATTTATCTTCTTAAAATTCAATAATCATCATCTAATGTAAGGATGTTGAAAGAAATGCATTAAAAACTAAGAACCAAATTTCTCGTCAAGTAATAGGCTAATTAGATGATCTTTTACGTACAAGAGATGGGCGAAAAATGAACACCAAACATTTCTCGTCAACTAATTAATAAGCTAATTAGCTGATCTTTTCAATTTGATGACACATGTAGGGTCAAGATGCCGCCAGGCAATCATCACCAATATCACCTCTTGGATGGAATGAAAGTTACAAGGAGAAGTTAAAAAATATCTACACAATTATCAAATTTGGCCCTTCATATGTCTTTATCACCGAATGGCCACTCAAAAAATTAAATAATAATATTATAACAATATTCTTAGATGCCAACCATTTTTGCAAGTCTTATCATTTTTTTCCTGTAACAAAGAGGCAGCACTAATAAGTAGATTTAATGTTCCTAAGGAGTAGATCAATCGGTAGTGCACTACGTCTCATGAAGCGGAGGTCACTAGTTCGAATCTCTCTCCCTCTTCTCTTGTGTGGACATGTAAAAAAAAAAAAAAAAGTAGATTTAATTTCACTCTCATTCTTTTTTATAAAAAAAATAATAATAATAAAATTAAAATTAAAATAAAAATAAAAATAAAATCTAAACCATTAAAAAAACTACAACTCAAATACTTTAGTTGAACTATTGGCTTAATAGACCCATAATAGAGCTTGGCTAAAGTATTGCAATGTCTAAATACATTAATTACCATGCATGCATGTCAGCATTGATGGGACTTAATTATTTTTGTATACAAAATGCAGTATAAAAATAATTTAATTTATCTATATTTAATTATTTATCTTTATAATCAATTTAATTTAAGAAATATTTAATTTAATGTTCTGGAAAGGTTGATTACAAAATTATCTAATTCTAGCATGGGTGTAAAATGAAAACACTGAAAAAGCAGTTATAGTTAGTGGTTATTGGCTAAAATCGCTAACCGTAACCGCCTAGAAAGTTAGTAAAATTTGCGAACCGTCTAGGCAATTAATTGGTGGTTAATATTTACCAATTTTTAAAATTAAAAAATAAAAAATAAAAAAATAACGTCACACTATATATATATATATATTGCAATTCGTGGTTAATGGTTAGCGAGTGGTTAGGTGATTAGCAGGCAATTTAAAATTTGTTTATTTTATATACTAGATTGATACTAACTTGTAGAAAAGTAAATCAACATCAATACAACAATTTTTTAGCATACACGATAAAGTAATCCCAAACTATATATATATATAGTGTAATATAGTAATATCTTGCAGTTCGCGATTAATGGTTAGCGAGTGGTTAGGTGATTAGCATGCAGTTTAAAATTTATTTATATTATATACTAGATTGATACTAACTTGTAGAAAAGTAAATCAACATCAATACAATAATTTTTTAGCATACACGATAAAGTAATCCCAAACGGAAGCATATGTTGGTTATATTAACCTATGATTTGGCTTAGGTGCCATAAATAGAACTACAATATATGTAAGATAGATTATTACATAGGTGGCAGCCACGTGTCATTCTAACTTATTTGCAAACGTCCCTCTATTTTATCTAGAGTACTGATCCACAACACACGGCGTGCCACGCACGCCTGTACAAATTTTTTTTTTTTTTTTTTTTTTTTTTTTTTTTTACAATTAAAAAAAAAAATTTTGCACGCCGTGTGCTGTTTTACTTCACCCTTTTATCTAACTTATTAGCCGTTTTAAAATAAAATGTATAGCTTTCCATTATTATTATTATTATTTTTTTTATTTTTTGTAATTGAAAGAAAGCTCCTTAAATTTTAAAATATTCTGTAACTCCAATCCAAGAGACACAATAGTCAACTAACAACACATCTTTGGTGAAAAAAAAAAAAAAATCTTTGGACTATTGCAATTGATTTATTTATTTTTGTGTCTTTCAATGAGTAGCTGTCGCAATTGATTGATTGAATGATATAGAAATTGGAAAACGATATTGTACAAGATAGAGGCAGCCAAATTTCTCGTTTTCAGACCTTGTAAAAATTCATAGGTTAATTTATTTCCCTAAACAACATTTGGGGTTTTCCCCCCTAATATTATTACAATTTGGCCAATAAGCATGTCCTAAAATCCATTCCCTAATTCTTATGTAAAGCAATGTTACTATAACTCGAATCTTGAAAGTACCAGCAGATCAATTTCATATTGAACAAGACATGAAACTGAGTTTACAGCATCATAAAAATCACATGAAGGTTAAAGGAGAAGACTATATAATAATAATAATAATAATAATAATAATTGTTGGAGTGTTTTTAGGTCCAAGAATTTGTTACCTAGTGATTTCTTGATGGCTAAGTTGTGAAGAATCCTTTGTACAACAATGAGGTTTCTGCAAAACAAAAATAAGGTCAGAGGGTTTTCTGTTGAGGCCGAACACTCTCCGACGCTTAAGTTAGCATATTTATTTGTGAATAAGAAATATAATGAAAATTTGTTTTTAGTTATCTATGAATCAGTGTGTGTTGAATAAGATATGCGAGAAATGAGAGGGAGCAAAGGGAGAGAGAGAGAGAGAGAGACATGAGCGTCTCTCTCTAAGAAGGGCAGAGAAACCTTGTGTGGAGAAAGGAGAGAAAAGACCTTCTTGTCCTCTCCTCTTCTATTTAAGAGAATCAAAGTGAAATGCATATGTGTTATTAGGTAAGTGAGTGATGGCATATTATAAATAGGCGTGAAATTTAGTGAGGCCCATTAAGGATATTTTCTCCCCAACAATAATAATAAAGTATTAATCATGATGTCTAATCAATGTAGTTCAACTTTGGGAATTAGAGTTGCGGCTATGGTCCTACGGATAGTGCTTAGCTTGAATAATAGAAACGGGTTGGGACACAGACTATCTAGCCTCTTTTGGTACCTCTCCTGTTGTTGTGTTCCTTGCGAGAAATTGGAAAAGGTTAAATGACCTTTAAAGGTTTGTGCTCCTTCCAGAAGGCTTGAAGAGCATTTCAAGGTTCAAGCTCCCTTCAAAGCTTTGCTTGTAGCCTTTTGCGGCCGCTCTTGTTCGCTTTATTGACTGGATCATTTATTTGCCTCATTCCCGCTTATTCTTGGTTATTTTATTACCGCACTAATTTTGGGTTGTTTAGGGATCTTTGCTGATCATTCATAACTTGAAACTGTTAAAATATAGGATTTTCTATATTAGGTTGAATATTTACATTTATATGCGATTGTAACTTTAATTATAATTTTACAGTTATTTCTATTATCTAATTAACCAGAAAGTCTAACGGAGTCTCAATTTACAAACGTCTGAAAAACAAATTTAAAATTCATCAACTTGAAAATTAGAATCAAAGTCCAAAAACGCTAAAACCAGATCAATATGATAGAAACTCTGGAACGAAGAAATTAAGCTACAATCTATTTAGAACATGCACATTTCTAGTTCTTTACTTCAAGTTTGAACCAATATTTCTCTATCAGTTGAGTCAACTAAAAAAACACAAAAAGACATTTAGAGCAACTTCCTGTCCCTGCAGAAGCATTGATACTATGTGAGCTTAATTCTCCTTATTCCACTCGATTCACAGCTTTGGGAACAAAAGATTCCATGGTCACAGTCAAACCATCTGAATCTTATACTTTATTATTGGTTCTTGCATTTATGTTATATTAGTTTCATTAAGGAACACTTGTGTGGAACAGCATCTATCACTCAATTGAATACACAATACAATTAATAATAATTTTTTTTTTAAAAAAAAAAAAAAAAAATGGAGAGAGAGTTTAATTCTACTTCCCGCATTGATTATGTTACATTGAACACCAAATATTTACGTAGAAATGCTAAAGACTATAATTCTATTCAACATTCATCTAACAAGGCTACGTTAGACTCCAACTAACCCTTGGATTAATCCTTGTTAAACAAATAAAAAAGACATCAACGTTGTTGAACAATTGTAAGTAGAATCTAGCATTACTCTCATCACATACACTCTACCTCTATAGTACTGTACGTATTAATTCATCACTTCTCTTTATCTTCTGAAGCACAATCCACTCCAATGGCTTGCATTCAATTGTAAGGAACCAGCAACCAAATGGATGCCAAACATCAGAAGTACTGCTGTTGTTACAATGATAGAAAGTGAAGCCTCTATGCCCCAATGAACTGGGAAAGGGAAAACTAAATAGTGTGTACAGAAACTGAAGTAAACAAAACAAAACCACCGTGAATGCTTTAACATTTTATGCCGTAAGAACACACAAGATAGCAATGAATATTCCCAATGCATAAAAGGTATTTAAATCAAACAAGTGAGTATAGCCTAATTATCCTTGTATATATATACATATTAGATGCAATGAGATTGAATCAGTAACTGAATATATGAGCTGTAGAAATATAAGGAATCATGGATCATGTCTAAGCAAAATAAGTTTCGTAATGGATATCACAGAACATGTTTGACAAATATGTAAAGCTTTGTCTGACAACTCATATACATACAGGGCATGTTGCCAAGGTGCCGAACACTCCATTTGGAAATTTTTAAATCAACCTGAAGAATAAGGTAGAGTCCTACTGGCTCATCTAGACAAGGCACACAGTAGGCTAGCCCATGATAAGCCATATATCAGATTAACACGATGAAACACACCTGTATCAGGTTTAGTTGGATCTTTTCTTTTTCTTTTTTCCTTTCCCAGTTCAGAAACTAGTTAGAATATAGTTAGATCTTGGTATAAGCAAAATGTTATTGGAAAGAAACATAAATAATAGAAGAAATTGAGGTAAAACTCTTATACTCTTTGGCAAGTAGTCTTAAGTCACATAAGTTGGTATGTAGAGTCCAGATGTAGCTCGAATAATGATTAGAGCGCATAACCGGGCAACGATGGACGCCTTCAAGAGATGCTTATCAGGTGAATGGGAAACCCATCCATCAGATTTCTTTCTCTATCTTTTCTCTTCCAGACATGTAACAGTCCCTACCATAATGTACACGGTAGAAACTTGACTATGTCTGGATTACTAATAAAGTTGCAAGCACCAATATAAAAAGAGCAAATGGGAGAAGGAGAAACAAATGTGCTGTGCTTAGGGATGTGGCCATCTATAAGCAGTTACAGTTCCTGCATTTGAACGCCCTTGATGTATTCATTGTTGCTCTCTCACTTGGTGTTCAAAGACACCACCTTGAATGAATGAGGAATGATTCCAGCCTATATTGCTTTGCTTAGTATGGACACGTATTATTGTAAATGATCTAGAAAAGATATATCTCTATAATGCAGAAAAACTAAACCAACTCGATCTTAAGCTTCGCCAAAGAAACTAACCATAATCCCATCCATCCATCCACAGTTTGAATAAACACTTATGGTATGATATCAATATAGAGTGTATACATGAGGCTGTAAAGAAGCTATGTCGGCTCAACATTTGAACATATAAAAGAAGTCAAAAAGGAAGATGTGAATGCCAGTTTTATATGGATCATGCCCAAGCAAAATGACCAGTAGAAACGGGAGAGTTCATAGATCATGTCTAAGCAAAACAAGCATTGTAGTGGAGATCACATGAGACCATGTTTAACAAATACGAACAAGTTTGTTCTACAAGCCACATATACATGTTGGTAAGGTGCCAGACACTCTATTTGGAAAATTTTAAGTTAATCTGAAGAATAATGTAAGCTCTTACTTGATTATGTACCCAAAGCACACAGTAGCCTAGCTTGTGATAGGCCATATATTAGAGTGGCATGGTTGTTTAAAAGTGTATCAGTCTAGTTAGATCCTCTTCTTTTTCCTGGTTCAGAGTCTAGTTAGAGGATAGTTAGATCTTGCTATAAGCAAAAAGTTAATAAAAATATATGCAAAATAATTTTAAAAAAATTGAGAACAAAAACTTTTTCTTGCTTTTTGTAAGTAGTCTTGGTGACATAAGTTGGTATGTGGAGTCCAGATGTAGCTCAAATAATGATTAGAGTACATAACCGGGCAACGATGGATGCCTTCAAGAGATGTTTATCAGGTGAATGGGAAACCCATCCATCAGATTTCTTTCTCCATCTTTCTTTTCCAGACATGTAACAGTCCCTACCATAATGTACACGGTAGAAACTTGACTATGTCTGGATGACTAATAAAGTAAAGTAGCAAGCACCAATATAAAAAGAGCACATGGGAGAAGGAGAAACAAATGTACTTAGAAATGTGGCCATCTATAAGCAGTTGCAGTTCCTGCATTTGAAAGCCCTTGATGTATTTATTGTTGCTCTCCCACCTGGGGCTCAAAGACACCACCTTGAATGAATGTGGAATGATTCTAGTATGGACACATATACTGTAAATGATCTAGAAAAGATATATTTCTATAATGTAGTAAAACTAGGCCAACTCAATATTAGGCTTCGTCAAAGAAACTAACCTTAATCCCATCCATGCCCAGTTTGAATAAGAACTTATGGTATGATATCAATATATTGAATGTATACAAAAAAGATGTGAATAACAGTTTAATATGGATCATGTCCAAGCAAAATGAGCAGTAGAAACGGGAGAATAAGAATTGTAGTGGAGATCACATGAGACCATGTTTAACAAATATGGACAAGTTTGTCATACAAGGCCACATACACATGTTGCTAAGGTGCCAAAAGCACTTTATTTGGAAAATTCTAAGTTAATCTGAAGAATAAAGTAAGCTCCTACTTGATTATGTACCCAAAGAACACAGTAGCCTAGCTTGTGATATGCCATTTATCAGAGTGACATGGTTGTTTAAAACCATATCAGTCTAGTTAGATCCTGATTCAGAGTCTAGTTAGACGATAGTTCGAGTATGGTTAGATCTTGTTATAAGCAAAAAGTTATTACAAATATACGCAAAATAATTTAAAAAACGTGAGATAAAAACTCTTTTTTGTGGTTTTTTGCAAGTAGTCTAGGTACAGTTGGTATGTGGAGTCCAGATGTAGCTCGAATAATGATTAGAGAACAAAACCGGGCAACGATGGACGCCTTCAAGAGATGTTTATCAGATAAATGGGAAACCCATCCATCAGATTCCTTTCTCCATCTTTCTTTTCCAGACATGTAACAGTCCCTACCATAATGTCCACGATAGAAACTTGACTATGTCTGGATGACTAATCAAGTAGCACGCACCAATCTAAAAAGATCCCATAGGAGAAGGAGAAACAAATGTGCTTAGGGATATGGCCATCTATAAGCAGTTGCAGTTCCTGCATTGGAAAGTCCTTGATGTATTTATTCTTTTTCCTGGTTCAGAATCTAGTTAGAGGATAATTAGATCTTGTTATAAGCAAAATGTTATTAAAAAGATATGCAAAACAATTTTAAAAAATTGAGATAAAAACGTTTTCTTGTTTTTTGCTAGTCTAGATAAACATTAGATGGTATGTGGAGTCCAGATGTAGCTCGAATAATGATTAGAGCGCATAACTGGGCAACGATGGACGCCTTCAAGAGATGCTTATCAGGTGAATGGGAAACCCATCCATCAGATTTCTTTCTTTATCTTTTCTTTTCCAGACATGTAACAGTCCCTACCATAATGTACACGGTAGAAACTTGACTATGTCTGGATTACTAATAACGTAGCAAGCACCAATATAAAAAGAGCACATGGGAGAAGGAGAAACAAATGCACTTTGGGATATGGACATCTATAAGCAGTTGCAGTTCCTGCATTGGACAGTCCTTGATGTATTTATTCTTTTTCCCGGTTCAGAATCTAGTTAGAGGATAGTTAGATCTTGTTATAAGCAAAATGTTATTAAAAAGATACGCAAAACAATTTTAAAAAATTGAGATAAAAACGTTTTCTTGTTTTTTGCTAGTCTAGGTAAACATTTGATGGTATGTGGAGTCCAGATGTAGCTCGAATAATGATTAGAGCACATTACCGGGCAACGATGGACGCCTTCAAGAGATGCTTATCAGGTGAATGGGAAACCCATCCATCAGATTTCTTTCTCCATCTTTCTTTTCCAGACATGTAACAGTCCCTACCATAATGTCCACGATAGAAACTTGACTATGTCTGGATGACTAATCAAGTACCAAGCACCAATAAAAAAAGAGCCCATGGGAGAAGGAGAAACAAATGTGCTTAGGGATATGGCCATCTATAAGCAGTTGCAGTTCCTGTATTGGAAAGTCCTTGATGTATTTATTCTTTTTCCTGGTTCAGACTCTAGTTAGAGGATAGTTAGATCTTGTTATAAGCAAAAAATTATTAAAAAGATACACGAAATAATTTTTAAAAATTGAGATAAAAAAACTTTTTCTTGTTTTTTGCAAGTAGTCTAGGTAACATCAGTTGGTATGTGGAGTCCAGATGTAGCTCGAATAATGAGTAGAGCACATAACCGGGCAACGATGGACGCCTTCAAGAGATGTTTATCAGATAAATGGGAAACCCATCCATCAGATTTCTTTCTCCATCTTTCTTTTCCAGACATGTAACAGTCCCTACCATAATGTACACGATAGAAACTTGACTATGTCTGGATGACTAATCAAGTAGCAAGCACCAATATAAAAAGAGCCCATGGGAGAAGGAGAAACAAATGTGCTTAGGGATATGGCCAACTATAAGCAGTTGCAGTTCCTGCATTTGAAAGTCCTTGATGTATTTATTGTTTCTCTCTCATTTGGGGCTCAAAGACACCACCTTGAATGAATGTGGAATGACTCCAGTCTATATTGCTTAGTACGGATGCGTACACTGTAAACGATCGAGAAAAGATATACTTCTATAATGTAGTACAACTAGACCAACTCAATCTTAAGCTTCACCAAAGAAGCTAACCTTAATCCCATCCATCCACAGTTTGAATAAAAACTTGCAGTATGATTTCAATATAGAATGTATACAAAAAGGAAGATGTAAATACCAGTTTAATATGGATCATGTCCAAGAAAAATGAGCAGTAGAAACAGTAGAGAATAAAAACTTTTTCTAGTTTTTGGTAAGTAGTCTAGGTAACATCAGTTGGTATGTGGAGTCCAGATGTAGCTCGGACAATGATTAAAGCATATAATCGGGCAACGATGGACACCTTCAAGAGATATTTATCGGATAAATGGGAAACCCATCCACTAGATTTGTTTCCCTATCTTTTCTTTTCCAGAAATGTAACAGTCTCTACCATAATGTCTTCGATAGAAACTTGACTATGTCTGGATGGCTAATCAAGTAATAAACATTAATATAAAAAATAGTGCACCTGGGAGAAAGAGAAGCAAAGGTGCTTAGGAGATGGCCATCCATAAGCAGTTGCAGTTCCTGCCTTGGAAAGCCCATCGTGTTTTTATCTCATTTGGGGCTCAAAGACACCACCTTGAATGAATATTGAATAATTCCAGCATAGATTGCTTAGTATGGACACGTATATTGTAAATGATCTACAAAAGAGATATATCTATAATGTAGTAAAACTACACCAACTCAATCTTAGCCAAACAAATTAACCTTAAGCCCGTTTTAGCATTGATTAGTAACAGATTAGCATAGAATGCATACGAAAACGAAGATGTGAATACCGATTTAACATTTCCTCATATTTAAAGACCTAATAACCACAAACAAAGACATCCAATCTCCCAAGATATCAACTATAAATTAGTAATGAAATCCTAAGCGAACTCGTAGTCAGGTATAATCAACCTGCGCAAATGTGATTGACCATAGTTTATATGCTATAACAACACACCACCATTCAGCTAATAACAGGAAAATCTAAAATGATATCATCATTGTAGGCATGTAACAGAAACCAAAGGGCGATTTCAAAAGAATGCAACAAAAACTATTTTTGATACGTAATTTCAAAAGCATCCAACATAATCATCAAATAATACAACCTCATATTAGCCAAAATCAGATAAGACCCACTTACATAAACCTTCTTGTATCCCAAAAACAATACCGACCCCTTTGCCAAAACCTCCCCAAAACCCCTCAAAGCTCATCCTCCATCCTCAAATACCCCCCAATATCGGCCTGGTGCAGCACCACAATCCCATTGGGGTCCAACTTCCTACAGTCCTGCGTACTCTTGGCCGCAACGCCAAAACCCAGGGGCACATCGGACATCGAAAACACCACGACCCCATCACCAGGCGCAATATTCTCTGTAATCCTTCCCAACCCACCTTTCAAAACGTGGTTACCGTACAGAAACGACATCTCGGAGGTGGGTTTGAGCCAGACCTTGTGCTTGGCATTGGGAGCAAGAACAGTCAGAGACTGTATCGTGAGGTGGAAGCTGCCTCCGTGAGTGATCTTGCCGATGCAAGTCCCGAGCGAGACAAGTTGCGGGCGAGCGATATTGGTGGCGCGCTTGACGAGAGAGTCGGCGACGTAGTAGACCTTGTTCTTGTGGAGGCGGAAGCAGTAGCGGCCGGGGGTGGATTCGGATCCCTCGTGAGAGGGTTGCTCGACGATGTTCTTGAGGTTGTTGCCGGTGAACTTGAAGAGCTTCTCGAACACTGCCGTGGTCTCCTTCTCGTCCAGAGGTCTCATCTCGTGGGTCTCGAGGAAGAAGCTTGTGTCTTTGCTCTTCAGCCTCTTCTCTTCTGTTCTTCTAGGTTTACGCCGAAACAAATGGGCCTTTCTTTGTTTTATATTCTCCCTCACTCGACTTTCACGTAGGGGTGGGCAAAACCCGCCCAAACCCGGGTTGGATATATGATTACCCTTGCGGGGCGGGCTGGTCTCGGATATACTTTTTTTAAAAAAAAACACGGATACCCGCCCCGCCCCGCACTCTTTACCCCTAATTTACAGACAAAACCCTAAGGGCCTAAGCCGCCGCACACCTTCACAAATTTTTTTTTTTTCCTTTTCTTCTTGTTCTTTCTTTCTTCACTTCTCACCTTCCCGCCGCACAGCTTTACATATTTTTTATTTATTTATTAGGGAAAAATTTATTTTGTACCCTTGAATTACCATTCATTTTGATATACTCTTTCAAACTTTAAAATCTCTCAATTTGGACCTCTCAACTTTTAATTACAGTCAATTTAAACAATATCCGTCCATTTTTGCCTTTAAAACTCTTAAAAAAACAAAAATACCCTTCAATTTTCTTTTTATTAAAAAAAAAAAATTGAAAACAAAAAGGTCACAAGGTGGCCCAACAGTTGGTTACCTTGTGATTTTTTTTTTAATAATATATTTTTTAAAATTTTTAATTTGAAATTAAAAAAAAATTTAGAATTTTATAAAAAAGTGGAGGTGTAAACGTCATTGTCTAACTTTTAACATTTAAAATTTGACAAAAAAGTTCAAATTGACTGCAATTGAAAGTTCAGGAGTCCAAATTAAGAGGTTTTGAAGTTTTGAGAGACATGTCAAAATAGGTGGTAATTCAGGAGTCCAAGGTGAAATTTCTCCTATTTATTATTATTATTATTTTCTCTTCTTCTATCTTTCTTCATTTTCTTATTTCTTTCTTTCTTTCTTTCTTCACTTTCTAACCTTGCCGCTGCTCAATCAGCCTCCCCTTTCAGAGCAACGATCAGACATCTAGCCTTCAGGTTTCTCTATCTCTCTGATCTCTTTCATTCTCTCTCTCTGTCTATCTCTCCCATCTCTTTATTACAAAAAGGTTAAATACTAAATATTCATGGCGTTTCGTTTATTTATTTTTTCTCTCCTAGAGCTTGATTTTTATTACATAACGTTCCTGTGATTTTGATAATAAACCAAATTAGTCATTTCGTCAGTTGACCGTTAGTTGACTCAACGAAAGTCTACGTGGACCAATCAAATGTTGACACGTGACACCTACTTAATTTTTTTTAATTTATTTTAAAAAAAAATTAAAAAAAAAATGTTTTTATATATATATATATATAGAAAAAAGGAAAAAAAAAAAAATTGGGGGTGGCCATCCGGCACCCCATGGCCAAAGAGCCACCCCCAATTTTTTTTGCGTCTTTTTTTTTAAAAAAAAAAAAAAACCATTTTTTTAATTTTAAATAAATAAATAAATAAATTTAATTAGGTGCCATATGTCAACATTTAATTAGTTCACGAACTTCCTTGCTCAACTGATTTAAACGACTAATTTAATATTATCAAAACCACAATAAATCGCATAAAAATCAACCCTAGGAAAAAATTAAAAAACGAAACCACAGGGGGTATTTAGTATTTAACCCATTACAAAAATGCAGAGAAATAATCCCTGCCTCGCCCACCTAACCTGCATTACCCGCCCTGCCCAACCCCGCCCCGCAAAACTCGAGACCCAATGAATTCTGTTTACTCTAGCCGGGTCTCAAGTATGATTTTTCATACCCGCATGATGCCGGTCGGGTGTTTGAAATAGTCAATACCCAACCCAATCCGACCCGCGCCCATCCTAGTAAATGCATGTATTAAAATCTTAGCCCATTGTACTATTTATTTTTCAAATTGGATAATTAAAATTGGGATAAATATATTTTGGCCCCGTCAACAAACAATTTTTTTTTTCTTTTGCCCTATAAATTGACAAGTGTGATGCTTAAATACATCAAATTATAATTTTATTGTAATTAATTGTACAAGTATGACAATTATTAACCGCAAATAATTCCAACCGGATAATCGAATAACTCCTTAGCTCAATTCCAATTACCGGTTATAAGAATTGATAAAAGAGGGTACTAACCGGGTTTATAATATATTATATATATTAAAATTATATAAATAATAATCATAATAATTAAAACTAAAGGCTAAAAGTTGAAATTCCCAGCCCTACTAGCCTATTGTGTAATTACAATAATAATAATAAGGGATAAATATACTTTGACCTCCCTAAACTAATAGCCTTTTTTTTTTTTTTTTTGGGTCTATAAACTGATAGTTATGACATTTAAATATAGTAATATAGTAAACTATCATTTTATTGCAATTAAACCACTCCTGAGCAAGGGCATCCCTCTTAGAGAGGGGCGATCAGCCACCTCCGGCCCTTACTTGGTGAGAAGGCTTCCCAAGTACACCCCCTCCCTCACCCTCATTTATTTGGGAATTTTTCTTATATTCTCTCTCAAGAATATTTAGGTTACCATGTCTCATCAAACGGATGTTACTAGTTAGAATCTCCATTCTCCTTCCCTTGTGAGGACATGTAAAAAACAAATGTATTTGGGTTGTGGCCCTGTGGGCATATGTGTTTTGTTCTTGTAATAAAACTAATAAAATACCACCGTTGAGTTCTTTCAAATTTGAACGTGAGAGGCATCATTATACAATGTCCAACACTTATCAAAGATCCTTGTTTGTGAGTTATAGAAGAAAGGTGTTAGGAACTGGTGGCTCATATTAATACTAGTGGAAGGCAAAGTAGACGGAAACGGAGTGAACGTAGCGCTAGCGAATTAAGAGTAAAAAAATACAGACACCTCTTTGTGGATATAAGCAAATTGCCGAATCACGTAAATCTGTGTGTCGACTCTCTTTCTCTTAATCTCTTTGTTTTCGATTCTATTTTATTCATCAATTATTGTGCACGGTAACAACAAAAGGTACACATAGAAGTGGCCCTCCTCCCTATGTTGAAAAAAAAAATAGAGTTCTGGCCACACCCCTATGGCCTGTTCCTGCTTATAAGTGTGCAATAATTTATCATTTTCAACAGTATGATGATCATCAATATCATGAAATTTTTTAATTATATATACAAGAAAATTACCACATGAAACTTATTTAATATTACAAGAAAAGGAAATGGATACATTCATGCATGTCTAGATCTAAATTAACTTCATATTTGCAGAAACTTTTAGAGTTGCAGGCCTAGAGGAAATGTCATCCCACCAAGCCCTCACATGGGGACGACAAGTAATGGCTTCGGCCTTTGTTGTTTTCATGAAGTAAACAAGGTTGGGAATGTGCTGCAGATCAGCCAGGGTATAGTTTTCTCCGGCAAGGTATTTATATTTAGACAACCTTTCCTCGTACACATCTAGGACTTTTCCTAGCTTCTCCATTTCTGTTTCAATGGTTTGCTCATTAGAAGCAATCCCATACATGGGATTCACAATTATTTCGTGCAGGATTGCTGTAGCTGGACCATGAAATTGATGTGCCTCCACTTCCATCCATGTTTCCACAAGGGCGGACTCCGGTAAGCTATTTGCTCGGAGGAGATCCGTCCCGATGTCTTTGTGCTTGCGTGCCAAGTATCGGTTGATTGCCCTTGATTCTAGCCAATGGGATGGTATATATTAGAATATAAATTAAATGATTGAATTCATCTTTTCCTATCAATTAAGGGGTTGTTTGTTAAACAACATGCCATCTCTAAATACTGTTTATTGTTTGGTGAGAAAAAAGAAAGAAAAAAAAAAAAGTGTAATAATTAGTATAGAAAAGTGAAAAAGTTGTATTGAAAAGTGGAAAAGTTTTGTTTTGAAATAAATTTTTTATTTAAATAGTAGTAAAAAGTAAATGATGTGATATAAAAAATGAGAATGTTTTGATGTTAATTTTTTTTTAAAAAAGAGGTAAATAGTATTTGGGGGTGGAAGGGTGTTTAACGGACACGCACTAAGTGTTTTTGGATTAATGATGATTTAACGTGATATCAGAACAGAAATCATGAGTTCAAATCATGCATCCGTCATTAAACTTTCATTTCAAAAAAAATTATTGCACGACAAAATTGTTGGCTCATAGAACAATAACCTTTGAGTAAGGTTAATGGCCATATTTTCTATTCTTTCAAAATTTGATGTAGTTTTTAAAATCACTATTATATTTAAGATAGAGTTTTGAGTAGGTTGGTCTTACCAAAAAGACTGAATTCGCCATCTTCTACCGCTGGTATTTGGCCAAATGGCTGCAAGTAAAAGGATAAATATTCATGCTATTAATTAATTAGCATTCTGAAAGTACTAATTATTGATGTAAATAAGCCAAGAGGGGGGGATAGAAACAAAGAGAGAAGCTCTCACATTTAGGGAAAGATATGGGTCTTGTTTGTGAGCTCCGGCGGCCAAGTCAACGGGCAGGAGCTCGTAATGAAGGCCTTTCTCATGGAGGCAAAGCAAAACTCCTGCGGTGCACGTGGATACTGGAACTCCATGGACCTTAATTGCCATGCCCGCTAGCCAGGAAAGAATTTCTTGTTGAAAAAAGTGATCAGTAGACAGAGGAGGTCTTGAGGTTTTTCCTTGTTTAAATATATGAACAAGAGAAAAACATGTCCTTTCTTATTTTCATAGCTATACGATGTTGCCGGCCTTTTTTGTTGTTTTGCTACCAATAATTTGCTGGTTTGGAAAGGAAATTCCTTTATTATTCTTTTAAAATATAAGCAAACTTTGGTGCAAGTTGCAATTAGACTGTACGTGTTAATATATATATATATATATAATATAAATAAAAGCTTCAATAATTGTACTTACTGTTCTAGAAAATTCATCGGCTAGGAAAGCTCTTTTCCATCAGCTCCATCACTCTTGCATGCGGTCAATCATGCACAAAGGGGTGGGTTTGTGCCACCAATTAAGAAGTGACACTTAAGCCCATTATGTCAAACTTAAGTTTATAAAAAAAAAAAAAAAAAACATAGCCATACCAGATTAATCAAATATAAGAAGAAGAAAAAACTTAGTGCCACCTCATATGGGGTGGGGTGGCCGCGAGTGGTGGTGGTGTCAATGTTGAAGGTTTTTTATTTATTTTTAAATAAGAATGGTGGGTTAAATCCTGTGTTTTGTTTGCATGTATTTATTTTGTTCCAAGTTGACATGGCAATCTCTTAATGGTTGGCATAAATCCTTGTTTTGTGTAAGGACCGCATTGAAGTTATTCTCCTCTTGTTAATACTTGAAAAATATCCATTATGTAACCTCTTTTTAATTAAGTCATGACATGATGTGCATAAGAATGGACTACCGACGTGGCAACGTCCATCGCCATTTGCGGTTTATGCCTCAATGGACTGCTACTAAGATTTTTAGGAGTGTCAATTCCTATGCATGCTATACTGTCAAGTGAGACGCTTCAAACTTAGTATTTGGAAACATTCTCAACTCCTCTCTCTCTCTCTCTCTTTTTTTTTTTTTCTTCTATTAGGATTAACAGTCTTGTTTAGTTTTTCCCTTTCTTTGCTATGTATTTGCTCAGAACACATACACATGTGCAAAGGAAACACACAGCAACAATATAAAATAAAGTTGCAAAACTTTGTACACCCATACGTGGGGAGGAGATAGAGAGGAAAAGCAAATGAAATTGCTCCTTCCATCTCCTGCAATCAATGAATTTTCAAATGCTTTGCAGTGCTTGGCCCATATCGTGTTATATATATGATATGATCGTTCTGCAGAACATGTCTAAAAACAGGAATTAGAAACAAGCTTAAGGAAGCTGACCCTAAACATGTTATATCCTTAACATTCCTCTGCCTCTTTTTTGGTAACTTTGAGTCAATAGCAACAAATTTTGTATGTCTCAGTTTAAGGAAGAAGAGAGTAGAATTTCAAAGAAACTACTTGTTATTTGCTATTCGCCTTTGGTCAGGGTAAAGTGACATGCCGTGTTGACCAACAAGATTGAAGAAGGTTCCTTGATCCACCCATAATCAACAAAGTGGAGGGTTTGAATTTTGAAACACTCCCTTTTCATGCCCAATTAACGTCATATTTCTTAACGCATACATGTACACATTTACTTTCTTCACAAACCTAAGAATTTAGGAGTAAATATCACTATCCATCCCAATGGCTTGCAATTTCCAGCCAAGTATTTAAGCACCGGCTCAAAATGTTTTGTGATGACATTGTCAATAGAGTGTGATAATTTAAAGATGGCATGTGGACTTTTAAGAAGCGGAAAAGGAAAGATACATCATACATCAAACACAAAAAAAAATGATTGTGCGAAGCAACAAATGCCCAAAATAACCGGTATAGTGTAAATAGATCCTACAAACTATTGGGAATGGGTTAAAACATTTTGCGATCTCCCGACGATAGAGGCATAGGGACATCGCAAAATGGTCTGCAACAAAATCTATGAATCTCCATATATAGACAAAAGGAGGATACCAATTTGGAGAGAAAGCCATAGATTTGACGCGTGGCAAAAAACAGAGTTGTTGGGATAGTAGCGAGTGCAACACGTGCGCTTGGATTGCGCATGAAGTGCATGCGTGCCGGTGGAGAGTGCCAAACAAAGCACAAATCTAGCATCTAAATTGCAGACAAAATAAGAAAAAAAAATATACAAAAAATGAAGAAAGAATGGTGGAGGAGGCTTCCTCCTGGTGTTGTGTTCCAATTGCATTAGCTGGGAATAATTATTTCCAAGCATATATTACAAATTAACACATAAAGATGGTCTTCAAAGGCTAGTTCAATCGGCTGTAAATCACACATAATAAAGCGTAGATTACTAATTCGAATCCCCTATCTCTTTTTCTTGATAGACATGTAAAAAAATAAAAAATAAAAACATATATAAAATATGCAGAAGTGTCCATTATCCAACTTTTGTTACATTTACATACAATAATAGTACAAATCATGATGGATGTCACATGATTCTTAATTCCTAAGCAACACGAAAAAAGAAAAAAAAAATTAAAAATTAAAAGATTCAGAAAAAGTCGAAACCCAACTTTTCCACAAAACCAACCAAACCATCTTCTTTATAATATGATGAAAACTCTCACAGAATTAAGCACCAGAAACATCAAAATCCACCATCAAATCCACCGTCAAATCCTCCATCAAATCCATCGGACACCATATCTCCAATCAATAGGCCTCCAAGCGCTCCTCCTAGCAGTCCAGCCCCCAGACCCATCCCAAACTTGTTCTTCTTCTTTGGTTGCTGTTGCTGCTGCTGCTGCACCGGTGGGTACCCATAACCCGGTTGAGGTGGTGGGTACGCATAACCAGGCTGAGGTGGTGGGTACCCATAACCTGGTTGAGGTGGTGGCCCTGGTGGGTACCCATAACCCGGTTGAGATGGTGGTGGGTATCCACCATATGCTTGGTATGGTGGTGGGGTAGCATATGAATATCCTCCTTGAGGAGGAGGATATGAACCATCGGACGGCGGTGCACTAGGCCCCCCAACCGGATACGCAGTGACAGGCTCAGCCTTTGGCGCAGCATAATAAGCAACTTTCTCGCTAAACTTGTAGGAAAAGTTTAACGCGCCTTGGGCCTTTCCTGAGGGTTTTCTCACCTGATAACTCACAAACTGCATGGAGTTGCCGTCTCCGGTGGAGTTGAGAAGCTCTTTGATGGGCACGTGGACTTCACCAACGTCTTTGTCGCCGAGGCTGCGGTCGCAGCGAAGAGTGAAGGCGAGGGTCAGCCGGTTTTGCTTGGCGGCGGACTCGTCGACGGTGAACTTCATGGGGAAGTTCCAGGAGGGGCTGGTGCCGCCGTCTCGGTCAACGTTGGTTTTGGCTTTTTGCTTGTTTTGTGAGTCTCCGGAGAGCGATACGGCGACGTATACGTCCATTTTGGAGAAGAGGTTCACATCTTTGAGGTCTTTGGCAGAGATAACATTGATTTCTAAGGTCCTGTGCTCCATGTTAGCTAGATCTTTGAGAGAGAGAGAGAGAGAGAGAGAGGAGAGACGAGGGGTTGCTGGAGTTGGCAACCTCAACTTCTGTTCTATATTATATTGGGTTTGCGTCAACGCTCGTGAATTGTTGACTTTTGGTAACCATAGATTGGAACAAAAGATGGTTCAAGGAAGGTGTTAATTGGAAAGCATCAACCATGGTTAAGGTTTTTCTCCTGCAGCCTTTGTCGTTACCATAATTTGGGTTTGTATTTGACTTTTCATCTAACGCGCGTTGTTTACTCTAACCAGCAGAGAAAAAAATAAATAAATAAACAGGAAATAATCTTTTATGTTGGGATCTAGATGACCCCAACGTGATAGAAATCAGCTTACAAGAAGGTCCCAAAATGTACATATGCATCATATTAAAACGTAAGATAATAAATGAAAAGGAGATGAAACTTCACAAGAGGAAGGAGATGTCTCAGCATGCTTACAAAGATATGTCTCAAACGCAAAAAAGAGTAAGAAACCAAGTTGGATTACTGTAGTCGATCATAAAGGCAGCAAAAATTAGAGCATATCATGCTGTCTAAAGTTAGAAGTGTACATTCCTAACACTAACTTCTTACTCGAGCATCGGACTAAGTCTTTCTACATGAAAATCCAAGGCTCAGCAGGCTTTTACTTCAGTGTTTGTGGTGTATAACAAAACCAGGGATGTTATGACTGCAATGGTTCAGTTGATCAGAGACAAAAAGGCATATATCCGAACGAGTACTTGAGCTCGTCTACGATTTCACTGCACCTACTCAGAAGGCTTAACATTTGATTGGAGATGTCTACGTTGTGGCTAGGGGTGGAAGTATAGATGCAGTTGTTTCTGACCCCAGCTTGACAATATCTCAAATTACAAGCTTCAACGAAGCGGTCGACTTCATAGCCGTGAAGAGCGTCTGGAAGCTGGTTAGGGAGACGAATGAGAGGGGGTGAAGAAGGTGCGACCTTTTGGAAGTTTCTGACCCTTTGGAAGTTTCTAGTCCTTTGGAAGTTCCCGACATTAACATTGACAGTTGCAAAGGAAGATGATGAACCGCCACCTGGATGATTATCATTTAAGTTTTTGATGTTGCTTCCAATTACCAACTGCTCTCCTATGCTACTTTCATCCCCAACCAACATAAATTTTACATGTGGGGTTTTACTAGGAATAGCTGTGGTGGACCTCACCTCATCACCTGGTGGCTTCTTCAGACATGACTTTGGCTGGAGCTCTGTTTCTGCAGAATTAGAGCTGCTCAACGATGTTGATTGCGGAAGCTTATCCTGGGCCTCTTCCACAAGCTGCTTGCCTAATTCAGGGGCTGGAGTTCCTAGGGTTTGCAATTGGTAATATACCTTAACATTGCCAAACAGATAACTGCTTTGGGCGGCATACACATATGCTGCCTCAGCATCAGATATGCATTTGAACACAATCTGGCATTGTGAGGATTTCCAAGACACAAGAGTGGCAGACTGATGAAGGGGTCCAAAGCGTGCAAATTTTGCTTTCAGCTCTGAAACTGAGGGAAGTGCTGATTGACGAGGAAAATTCATCACTAGCATTGTAGGTTCAGAAACGCTTTCGGCAATGACTACCTTCTTTAGCAAGTTTTCTATATGCTTTTTTGGAACTATCTCACCCATTTCCTGGCAATCTCTTTCTTGAGATTTCAGAGGTTTCAGGTTGCTAGCCTTCTTTTTTGCAGTCAGTGACTTCCAGTCATTTAGGTGCTTTAGGCTTTTTGTGGACATCTCTTCTTCGCAATCAAGGATGTGGTCATCATGCCCAGCCTTTTCATTATGATCGGATTTGAGCCGTTTCTTTGGTGGTTTAGAAGAAAAAGGCAGGTCGCAAGCAATTCCAACAGGAAGGCTCTCAGCAGCCACAGTAAATGCAAACGGTTTGGTGGGTCGATTTTCAATTGATTCAGAAGGAGACGCCACCATTTTTTTCTGATAGACAATGGATCTAAATTTCGTGAAGAACTGAAAAACAATTTCTGGTATATTCTGTTCCGTACCATGGAAAGGATCTAGAGCAAGAGCTAATAGCTCAGAAATTAATTGAAGAAGTCCATTTTCAACATTTCTTGTATCGATTTGCTGTCTAGCCACAGAACCAGAGGAAATGGAATGGTAGGCTCCGTCTTCTTTCCTCTGTTGCTCCATCAGTGAACTCTCTCTATGAACTAAAATAGTTTGGCTGGATTTTCCAACTGATTGTCTTGCCAATGGTTGGATATTTGCAGGTTTAAGGTGTTTATATGTATACTCCCTGCCAACATCCAAACTAGATTCGGTTTCCTTTTTCTTCTTTACATCTACCATGACAGCTTTCTCAGAACTCAAATCCTCTTCAGAACGTTTAAGTGCCTTTGGGTTCTCATTCATACTTCGACTGCTAGTAAAAGGAAAAACTTTTCTGGGGTGTGGGGTGGTCAACTGAGAGGTAATTCTTCCAGCCATATACATGTTCTCCAGCTTATTGTGATTTCCGACTGTTTTCAGCAAACTTGACAGAGGTTGTTGGAAACCTTGAGATCTGTTAATTAGTTCTGTTCTATTTGGTTCTCTATAGACCATAGCATTAATTGAACTAACTTGTTCGCACACTGCTTGCTTGTCCATAGCCACAATTTTTTTGCCAGAACTCAGTCTGTGCGTGTAAATTTCACGTTCTTGGCCTGTGAACTTGGTATTTATGGAAAAAGGTGGATCTTTTCTTTCCAAGGCATACTCTCTATCTGAAAAGGTTGCCCCCTCCTCATACATTGAAGGACTTAAGACACTTTGTTGCTCTTGACCAAAGGGATCGGCTTTTAAAATGTTGGGATGATCAATCCGTTTGTCTTCTCTCATATGTTGATTTTTTGTAGGAGTTGCAGACTTCTTGCAACGAGCTTCAGGAATTTGGAGAGAACTGCTCAAGGTTTCTGCAAACAGTAACAGAGTCACGGTATAAGAGCAAAGAAAAAAGATGAGTTCAGCATTCATCAATCCATATACATGTGTGTCTGCATCCATATACATGTGTGTGTCTGCACGCACATGTAGTTTCAAGAGAAATTAGTCAGTAGAGCAGGAAAAAGTTCAAATGCAGAGTGCTATTCAACAAACAAAAAGAAAAGTGACATGTGATCTCAAGCACATATGGAGATTATAATTCCTGCATATCACACTTCAATAACCGGGAAGAGCAGTTCAGGATACTTCTACATGTAAAATAGCAGGACCACAGCGTTAGATTGAAAAAAGTTAAGAACTGTTACTATTCATTAAAAAAGCTAAGAAATGTTCATGTGCTGTTGCTACTAAGTTCCTCTCATTTATGAATAGGATGAAATAGTTGGAAGAAAAAGAAAAGTTTGGTTCCACCATAATCCTTCATACGTTTACATAAGTTTAATTAAAAAAGAATTACAAACTATTATAGAAAGGTGCTCATTGCATACTACAATTGGAAATAAATAGGAACAAAATCAGGAAATCAGGTCATGGAGAATTAACAAAGCCTATCGTAAGTTTCCATCTTCAACATAAATAAAATGAAGTGGTAAGACAAAAAAAAAATCTTGTAAGAAATGACAACAAAATATATCATTGATGAGTCAAACAAGCACTGGAATATCAGAAACATGAAGGTACTAAATATTCAAAATATAATACATCAAAGAGATATATACAGGATATAGGATGAGATGTTCAAATTTGATGTTAACATTTGAACAAATTTAGCCATGCATTACATAATCGATAGCAATTTGCACTTCTTTTTCACTCCATCCCATTATTTTATCAAATCCGAAAAGGAATAAAATTTAAAACGTATGTGCCTAAGCTAGGGCTAACAATGTGAAGATATATTTCCATAAATAAAGATTTTACAAAACTGAGTTCAAAAGGAGGCTTTATTTACTATAAGCCCATAAAATAGCCTAACAAGACTTGCAGCCATCTTATGTTCAGACCAAATGCTATGCCTGAGACATCATTCCCAAATCTTGGACATGTATATTTGTTCTTGAAATTCTAGCAATGGTTTTTTATGCTACTTTTCCCAAAGCTGATCCCAGCAAGCAACATAATAGTGTAACAATATAAATCAGGGCATGAATTGGTTCTTACAACACAAGCCAGCAGTAAAATAAACACCCAACCCATTACCAGCAAGACTAATCAGCCATGAAAGAGACATCTTAGTCGATTAAAAATATTAATGTGGAGCATCAAACTTAGATGTACAAGGATTCATGGAATATGGTATATGTGAACAACAAAACGTATAGCAGATATTCAGGGGAAAACATGATTAAAAATAAACCTTGAGACAACTCTTTTTCTGGCTGATTCGCAACCTTCTTTGAACTTGCAGGGCATACTAGTTCAATCCCAGATGCGTGTGAATAGGTCTCATCAAACTCCTCAAAGACAGACATCCGAAAGGCAAGTACTTTAGCAGCACTTTTTATCCGATTAACATTTCCTTGCAACCTACTATATGGCATTAAAGCCAATTGCTGTACAAAAGAAAGCATCTCAGGTGGATGAAACCCATCTCTAGCCCTTCTAATTTGCTTCGCTGAATACACCCCACAAGGCTCATATCCTCCCACATAAACTACATAAAACCCAGGAACATCCATAGGCCGGAAATTAGAAGGGTTGCGACACCGGCACGCCAATCCTAGTGCAGCCCTCTTACAGGCCTCATTTTCCGCATCCTCAACAGCACTCAAAAAGGCCTGGTCATTTGTTTTGGTTGATTTCTCAGCATAGTGAGGATCAAATGGGATAATATTTTTTGGTTTCAACCAACCATAGCTACTATCCCCAAAGAACGCTACCAGTACATGCCCCTCTTTCTTTGTTTTGCCAACCGAAGGCACCGCAAATGCTTCATCAAATATCTGACCTGGCCACCAAGGATACGGTTTCACCTTTCCCCACACCATATCTCCCACCTCATATCCACATCCCAATGGTTTCTTTGCAGTTTCTTCAAAATCATCAGTTATAGTTTTCTCAATTTTTGGTTCTCTACTGACCCTTTTGATTGAATTTGCAGTTTCTTTAAAATCATAAGTCATGATGTTATCCATTTTTGTTTCTCTAGTGACCCTTTTCATTGGACTGCTCGCAGTTCTAGCATTTCTATACCCGAATTTACTATTCCTCATACTAAATACCATACTTGCAGCCTCGAATACAGATTCACTTTCTTCAGAATCATCAATCTCGCAGCAAAGTATAGTTTCCCCATACTCATTATTCTCACCCTGTAAAGTTTTAACACCAACATCACCATCTCGGCTACCACATTGTACACCATTAGCCCCACCTTCAAAAATCCTAGTTTCCTCAGACCCCATCTTCATAGACAACCATAGATAGACTTCGACATCAAAAGCTCAATCCAAACCGATAACATGCTATAACACTGTATGCACGTATTGCAAAACCCCTGGAAAGTGACAAATGAGCAAACTCATTAGATATTCGCGGAAGATTATAAAGATTATAGCTAAAGCAAAACCCTAAGACTCTGTTTGGCAAAGGAGTGAGCCAGACCAGACCTAAAAATTCAAAAATTTTCTTTCAAAATCAATTTTAACATTTTTACTTTTTAAATCACATCAATTATTTTTTTATTATTATTTAAATAAAAAAATTACTATTAAAATTTTTCTTACTTTTTTTATACAAAACATTCTTACATTTTCTCCTCCATCAATCCCCTTTGCCATTACACCCTAAAGTTTTGAGCGCCTAAAGAGTTGAAGGAAGAAAATGGTTGGGAACCCAGAAGAAGTTGTACCTCTCAAGCTGGCCTTCGACTGTAATCGAAGATGCCGAGCTTTCCACCATTTCTTTGCTCAAAAAGCTCACTGGCGTTTCAGCATCAACCCACAGAGAGAGAGAGAGAGAGAGAGAGAGAGAGCAAAGGTAGTCCGTGGCGCGTGGAAAAGGCAGGTCGTACTCGTACAGAGTGTGCACAGAGAATTATGGCTCATCCTTTGAGCCCCAGGCTTAAGAGTGTGTTTGGCGGCATTGAAAAATGGAGAGATTTGATTGGTGTAAAAAAAAATAATAATGTTTTCAATGAAAAAGTGAAAAAAAAGATTAGTTTTGTAATAATTTTTTTATTTAGATACTAATAAAAAGTGATTAATATAATATAAAATGTAAGAATATTATGATTAATTTTGAGAAGAAGAATAATATGAGTTTTTTGGGTCCGATCCACCCCTTTTGCAAACAAAGCCAAGGGTATCGGCTTTGTTCCGCAAAGTCTTTCTTTTCCTTGGTTACTGTTTATGCACAATTTTCCAAAAAAATTAACATCAAAATATTTTAATTTTTTCACTTTTTATATTACATCATTTACTTTTTATTATTATTCAAATAAAAAAAATCATTACAAAACAAAACTTTTTCATTTTTTTATACCAAACATTTTTACTTATTTTTTTGGGATAAATACAAAATTGGTCCATGTAGTTGGCCTAATTTACAAATCACTCATTGTGGTTTAAAAAATAATTTATAGACCCCTAGGGTAGGCCAAAATAACATTTTACTCTTTGAACTCATTTTTCGTTAAATGACTTAACAGAAACCGTTTCACTGTCACCTCACACCCAATAAAAATAAGACATGTGTTATTTTTTATTTATACTTTTAAAGAATGGCAAATAAGTTTTTCCACGTCATTTTGAAGTTCCAGCACACACTGCACGTCAAATTAAATAAACCTAATCTCTTTGCCACCGTCTTCATTTTTCCCACTAATTCACTGTCCATGCTGTCATCTTCATGTTTGATTCTTAGAGTTGAAAATCAACAAAAAAACAAAAAATAAATAAATAAATAAAAACAAAAACAAAAACAAAAATAAAAATTGACTGCCAGCCATCACCCAATTTTTTCCTCCTTTATTTTTTTTATTTTTTTTTTCCTTTCCTAAGACACTGTTGTGGTATCCACCATTCGTACTTTGTGCCTGATGTTACTCCAAAATGAAAATATTACTTCAAAATAATATCTGATGTTCATCATTGTGCCTACCAGTAAACAACACAATTGTGCTTGCCATAGATAAAAAAATAATAATAAAAAAAAAACATGCGACACACAAAGAGAGAGAGTGATAGATTGTTTCCGATGCCCATAAACAAATTTTGAAGATGGTTCAATGTCCAAAAACAAATTTGAATTTTCATAGAAAGACTGCCCAAAAGTGCACTTCTCCAAAAACTTAGATGCCCAAAAATCTCAAAGAAACTCATAGATCAAAGATGTCCATAATCTTAAAAGCGAAAGTAAAAAAGCTCCAAACCAAGGTGTCTTAATTACCGTCGTGATGTTTCATTCTTTGGTGGCGATTTCAGTCGTGCTACGAAACCCAACAACTCACCTGGAGATGGACGCAAGAATCGGAGGGGAAGATGAAGATGACGACAGCACAGGGGAATATAAAGGGATTAGATTTATTTAATTTGACATAGAGTGTGTGCTGAAGCCTCAAAATGATATAGATAAACTTATTTGTCATTTTTTAAAAGTATAAATAAAAAAAAAAAAACACAAGTCTTATTTTTATTGAGTATGAGGTGGCAATGAAACGGTTTTTGTTAAGTCATTTAACAGAAAATGAGTTTAGAGAGTAAAATATCATTTTGGCCTACCTTAGAGACTTATAAATTATTTTTTAGACATAGAGAGTGATTTGTAAATTAGATCAGCCACATAAACCAATTTTACATATATATATATATATATATATACACGCAAGAGACTATATATATATATATATATATATATATATATATTCACTTTGTCAAACGAAGCCACCGTCTCTTGTGCGCAATGTGGTCATGTCTCTTGTGCATAGGCTGGGAGATGCCAAAATATTTATATATACATATTTTCATTAATGGTTTTTAAAAATTTACAAGTACTTCCATATGATTTTAAATCTTAATTATTATTTTCAATTAATAGTTATCATTTTATCTTAACCAATGAATTTTAAATTATTTAAATATAATATATACTCATGGGTAATGATATAGTGCACGCCCGGCGTGCATCAACATGATGCATGAGACATAAAATTTTATTATTATTATTATTATTATTTTAATTTTTTTTAAAATATATATATATATATATATATATATATGTCTGGCGTGCATCACTGTTGATGCACGCTCGGCATGCAATATATCATTACCCATATACTCATATACAACATCTAAAAATTTAAATCAAGTTTTAATTTTTTTTTTTTCTTAACAACTCAACTATTCTTGGACCTACAGACTCATTATTTTGTCCACCAATCAACCGATCCAAGAATAGATGTATAGATACTTGATCCCCTCCTTTAGCACATCAATAACTGTCTTCATGATTCCCAAAATTAGATAAATGCATATAAAAATCGTGGGATGTAGGACACAACCAATGATAAATAGAGTTTTGGTTTTCATAAAACACAGACAAATTTTATGGGTTTCACTAAAACTCAAAATTACATCAACTTTCTTTTTCTTTTTTTTTTTTCTTTTTTTTTTGTGAAAAAAACTCAAAGAAATCTCATTCCAGAAGAAATCAAAGTGAGGGGATTTATAGTTTCCTCTCAATAATATCACAGATACAGCTAGGGGTATTATCCACCCAAGTCCTATCTATGAAAGTGTCGACTACCAATTTAGCCAACGTATGAGCTGCCATGTTTGCCTTTCGATCCACATGTTGATAACTCCAGCCATGAAAAGATTGCAGCACCCTCCGAATATCTTCAATTATATGTCCATATTTGCACCAATTCCTTCCAAGAGAATTAATCCCTTTTACAATTACCTGTGCATCTCCCTCCATAACAATACATAACAAACCCAATTCCTTACCAAAAGACATTGCAGAAAAAGATGCCAAAGCTTCACCTGTAGATGGATCAACACAGCCCTTCCGTGAGATTGTTCTAGCAGCTACAAACCTACCATCTGAATCACGAATCACAACGCCCATACCAAATTTGTCCATGGCCCGATTGAAACCCACGTCCCAATTAATCTTGAACGAACCCACAGCAGGTTTCAACCATAATGAAGATGGTCTCATTTGTTCCTGCGTCACTGCTAGAGTAGCTGACCGATTTGCTTGACTGAACTCAACCATTGCCTAGTTTGTTAACCGAACCAACTCATTCGGATCAATAAAAGTTTCCCCATGGATCACCTCATTCCTCCTCATCCAAATATTCTTTGACTGTCTAGCAAATACAATGAGCATATCCACACCTCCCTTCTCATATATTTCTTCCACAAGTTGCAAGAAGTCCGAACCTGAAGAATTAAATTTTTGAAAAAACACTTCTCTAACACTCCACACGTCAGAGGCCGAAGGACAAGACCACAAAATGTGAGTGGCCGTTTCTGATACAAGACCACATATAGGACATCGGGAATCCATTAATATTTTCCTCTTCAAAAGATTGTCACGTGTCGGAAGAATATTATGACAAACTCTCCACAAAAAATTCTTATCAGAATTGGGCATCTTAAGCTGCCATAGAACCCTCCAAATCTCACTTTCCTCCACTTGTCTAGAACACCTCGGTTTACTCCTTTGTTCTAACTCCATAGCTAAATGATATGCACTACGAACTGAAAATATCCCAGAATCAGTACCCCTCTATACCCTCACATCTGGATTTCCCACACCACTTATAGGAATAGAAGCAATTGCCCGCACCTCCTCCGTACTAAAATTATCTCTCAGACGTTGAAAGTCCCACCAATTTGTGTCAGTATCAACTAGTTCCCGAACCCTTGCTGTGGCAGACATCAATCTTGGTTGAGTTTGAATCATAAAAATAGTGGGGGTTGGGATCCATTTTTCTCCCCAAATTCCAGCCTTCACCCCATCTCCTATTCGCCATATAAGCCCACTTTCAAGAAGATCAATCGCACCCTGAGTGCTTCTCCATGCATATGATGGCTTGGAACCCAGCTGAGCCTCTAAAATTGAACATGTTGGATAATACTTAGCCCTTAGGATTTGGGCAGGTAAATTGTCCGGGTCATGAAATAATCTCTAGCATTGCTTAGCTAAAAGGGCCTTATTAAAACACATAAGATCCCTGAAACCCATTCCCCCCCGAGACTTAGAAACTCCCATTCTATTCCAACTCATCCAGTGAATTCTAGAATCATTCTTTTGATGGCCCCACCAAAACTTCTACATTAGAGCATTTATTTCTAAGTTTAAACCTTTGGGGAGCTTGAAAATACTCATGCTATATGTAGGTATAGCTTGAACAACAGCTTTCAATAATACCTCCTTCCTAGCTTGAGAAAGGAAATTCAGCTTCCAATCTTGCATTCTCTTCCATACCCGATCCTTTATACTTTTAAAAGCCTGAGACCTCAATTTACCAACCAAAGCTGGCAACCCAAGATACTTATCGTACCTTATTGTTTCTGGGATCCCCATCAATACCAACAGAGTTTGTTAGACTTCAAGCAAAGTATAAAAACTAAAAAAGATAGATGTCTTATCCTTATTCAATTGTTGTCCCGATGCATTCTCATAGGTTTGCAATAAATCTGACATCTTTCGCCAATGGTGAGGATTAGCCTTACAAAACAACAGGTTGTCATCTGCAAAGAAAAGATGACTGATACGGGGGCCTTTTTTCGAAGTAGGAACACCAGTAAGTGTACCCCTGGACTCTGCTCTTGTCAACATAGAACTTAAGGCTTCCGCACATAAAAGGAATAAATAAGGAGAGATGGGGTCACCTTGCCTTATTCCTCTCGATGGGACAATTCTACCCATTAGAGTACCATTCACAATAACTGAATAAGTGGCTGAGCTGACACACATTAAAATAAGGTGAATCCATTTGGCATCAAAACTCATCATTCTCATCACTGCTTCAAGAAATCCCCACTCTACCCTATCATAAGCCTTCGACATATCAAGCTTAACTGCCATATACCCATCTTTTCCCCACATCCGTGCCTGCATAGTGTGCAATGTCTCATATGCTACCAGGATATTATCTGAAATCAATCTGCCTTGAATACCAGCACTTTGATTCTTTGAGATAATATGAGGTAGAATAACTTTAAGTCTATTAGCTAACACCTTAGACAATAATTTATACAATACATTACACAAACTAATAGGTCTAAAATCCGTTACACAAACAGGATTTTTCAACTTTGGGATAAGAGCTATATAGATAGAATTAATATCAAGAATCAAATGACCCGTATTTAGAGATTCAATCACAGCTCTACTAACCTCTGGACCCATAGTACCCCAATGTGTTTGGAAAAAACTTACAGAAAAACCATCTGGCCCAAGAGCTTTAAGTGGAGGCATTTGATTAAGCGCTATAGAAACCTCTTCAACCGTGTATGGCTGTACAAGGGATGCATTCATTGCTGGTGTAACACAGCTCTTCAAGCTCCTCAAACAATTTTCCAGATCTGATATGGATTCAGTGGAAAACAAATGACTAAAGTACCGAATGAAGGCTTGGCCGATAGAATTCTGCTCATCACACACCCGACCCTCAACGTCTAAAATCTTATACAACTGGCTGGATTTTCGCTTTCATGAAAAAACTTTGTATTACGATCTCCTTCTTTCAACCAATGCTTTTTTGCTCTTTGTCTCCACTTTAGCTCCTCTTGTTCCAACAAACAATTTAATTCAAGCTTCAAAGTATGAATACTTTGAGTTTCCAATGGACCTTCACGCCCTTGGAGTTCAACCAATAAAGCTTCTTTTTGTTTAATTGTGGCTCCCACCTGACTGCCATTAACATGCTGCCAAGCCAAAAATCCTTTCTCACTTTCATTCATCATTTCCCGTAGACCCATAGAAAGACCCACCCTTCTGTCTTTTTCTCGACATATCTGCTTTACTATCTTGTAACACTCGGGTTCCAATCCCCAACTCGCCTCATACCGAAAACCACGCCTCCTTCTCATGTCTCCTCCTTTTATTTGCACCCTCAACACAATTGGGTTATGATCAGAATTAATAGTTGCCTTCACAATAGCTTCAGCTCTAGGAAATAATTCACACCATTCTTGGTTAGCAACAACTCTGTCCAATCTTTCTTGTGTAAAATCAATTCCCTCCCGACCATTAGTCCAAGTATATTTTGGACCCCTATAACCGATATCATGCAAAACACAAGTTTCCAAAGCATTTTGAAAATCATTCATCAAACCCCTAGCACGTCCACGCCCTCCACACTTCTCGGAATTACTCAATATCTCATTAAAGTCCCCTGCACAAACCCAAGGAATTGGTTCGAAGGTTCTCAGATATTTCAATAAACTCCATGCCTCCTTTCTTTTATGAGGTTTTGGATGCCCATAAAAACCCGTGAATTTCCACGGGATTATTGATGAAGGAGATATAACTGTAGCATTTATATGGCGTCTACTATAATTCTAAATCTCTACAGTAACTTCACTGTTCCATATAAGAGCAAGGCCACCACTTCTACCCAAACTCTCCACCACAAACAAGTTTTTGAAATTGTTTTAATTCGTACCTCTTCAATTCTTTTCTTATGTAGTTTCATTTCCATTAGAAAAATCAAACCAGGCTTCTTAGTTTTCACCAAACGGCGAAGGTCTCTGACTGTCTGGGGGTTCCCAAGGCCCCGACAATTCCAGCTTAAAAGATTCATCTCGGTTGGCGGGGCTGAAAATCAGCCACCGCCACCCCCAAACCAGATTTTCTTTTTTTTCGAACTTATCCCCAAATTTTCTGCAGCTTGACCCACATCATTTGCCGAGCTATCACCCATAAAATCACCTTTCTTCCTCTTCCTATCATGGCCAACCAGCCGAACTACAGATGGTAATATCTGATCAGCCCGCGCACGCCTCTTCCAATTCGTCACCCCATTTTTCTTAGATTCCTTCACTGCTCGGAATTGAAGAACCCCGACTTCATGATTCCCACTCAATTCTGGAGACTCAACCTGCGTGGCCTTAACTACATGCCCATAATTTTGTAAAAACATGGGCCCCTCCACTTGGGTTGGATTTTCCTTGGGCTTAGACAAACCACCTTTAGAAACCAAGCTGAAAGAAGACACGTAATCATCTGAAATATCTTCATAATTATCCCCATGCAAACTGTCCACCAAACATGTAGCCCTCTCCACTTCATGTGTTGCATATGTACCACTACCATCCCCTTTCAGTTGAGAAATCTCCTTAACCGTTTCTCCCATAATCATCTGAAATATCTTCATAATTATCCCCATGCAAACTGTCCACCAAACACGTAGCCCCCTCCACTTCATGTGTTGCATATGTACCACTAGCATCCCCTTTCAGTTGAGAAATCTCCTTAACCGTTTCTCCCATAACTGCCCCACTTTCCACAACTGACGAAAACTGAATCTTCTCCTTCCCCCGGTCTACCATCTCATCGGACTCACCTTGCATTCCGGCATTGACCACCACCAGAGATCTATTTTGTTGTTGGCCACTATTCGACCAATGAGGATTGGACATTCTCATTGGTGGACTCGATGGAGACCCATAATCCCATTTCTGCGTTTCAAACCATTGCTGCCCCGAATCCTTATGCCAAGTAGATGGTTTAACTCTAAGCCATAGACCAAATTGCGGTTTCACCTCCTTAATGCCACTACACCCTACCACTCCATGGCGAAACTTTCCACAGAGAAAACAAAAATGAGGAAGCCTTTCAAATTGAAAAGGTACCCACACCGTGTTTCCTAAAAGAGTGATACGCCTACCGCGAGGAATAGGCTTCGTTAGATCCATCTTCACCCTTACACGCAAGTATTTTCCCCAGCCAATTCCTTCGTCATCAGTTTCAACTTCTTCTACCATCCCCATTGTAGAACCAATTTGAAAACCTACTGCTTGACCCATACATGCTAACGGAAGGTTAAACATCCGCACCCAAAACGCCGCCTTTTCAAACGGGATCTCCAGAGGAGGTGTTATTCCATCAAATTCTTCCAAAGAAAACAAACTACCTTCAAACACCCAAGGTCGGCCCTCCAACACCCGAGTCTTATCCCATGAATGCTCAAAATCGACCAGAAACAAATTCTCCCCTATAACCTTGAACGACGTCGACCCCGAAGGTCTCCATAATTGCACCAATTTAGATCTTATAGTATCCTTGCCAATAATCCTATCAGCAATTAGTTTCCCCACGAAACAAGAATTTCCTCTTGTTGCAATCTCTTCAACTGCTTGTTGTTGGACTATTACCTCCACACTCTCACCTTCCGAAAGGTTGAAATCTTGCCACATAGAAGACAAATCATCAGCCATCCTACTCTCTTCGAGATCAAATGTACTACAGATAACACTCAAACCTTCCTCCACAATCTACAAAGACTTGGAAAACTTTTCACTTCTCCTCTAGAAAGTCTAGAGAGAAAACCTCGTCAAAATTACATCAACTATATAATCATCCAATTTCAAATTTAGAACAACACTTAAAGAGATAATTTTTGGTCTCCCCTTACTTCCAATTAAACATCAAAGAGCATCACCCAATTCAGCAAACCTTCATGACCCACTTTTAAAATTTCTTCAAAATACACTTAAACAACTACCCAAAAAAAATCGATTGAGGGAGAGAAGGAGTCCATGGAAAAGAGAGATTGTCAAGAGAGAATAAATGAGAGATTTCCTTGAAGATTCCTCGGATTTTATGATCCTCCTTCCTTCGATTTGCATAGAGAGAGAGAAACACATTCCTAAGGCAATATTTTATTTATGGACATAAATTTTTTCCAAATCAGTCTGAAGGAAATATCCTTCAATCCATGTAAAATAGTGTCAAGTGATGGGTGACTAGTAATAATAACACAAGTGTTGTCTTTCCCCCTCCCCTCTCTGCTAGGGTTTCATCTCTAGTAGAGAGTGCCGTCGGAGGGGGAGAACATTTGTTCTCCCCCTTCAGCCCTCCTCACCTCTCCCTCTTCTGCCTCCCCTCTCCCCTCTCATCGCCCTCTTTCTCTTAACGAGCTAGCCTATTTACGTAATGTCCCTAGTTCTTTGGGCGATTTTTTCCTTTCACTTCCTCTCCGCCTCTTCCCCCTCATTTGGTCCTTTGTTTTGCTCTAGGGTTTTGGATCGGCCGTTCTTTGCCCGATCTACTGCCTTTGCCGAACCCACATCACCCCTCACCCCTTCGCTTGTCCTCTTCGGCTCCATCCAAGTTCTTCGCGTTCCGGCCATTTTCCCCGAGCAACTTTCCTCCTTGACGTGGTTTCTGTTTTGGGTTTCTTGTTTCTTTGTTTTATTTTCTTGTATTCTCTCTTCTTTTTTTTTTTTTTTTTTTTTTTTTTTTTTTTTTTTTTTTTTTTTTTTTTTTTTTTTTTTTTTTTTGTGTTTGCTTTTGTTGTTTCTGCTTGTTTAAGCACTCGGTGTGGGTGATGTTCATGGGTTTCACTCAAACTTCCATCTACATTTGAGTGCGCCACTGATCTCCTCCGTGCCTGCTCCGCCGCCCACTATCCTCTGTTGGGCTTTTTTCTCGCGTCCCCCACCGTGATGAGCTTCCAATGCCCCCTTTTATTTTCAGTTTCCGGCGAGTGCACGATCGGCTCTTCTGTCTGGCTGTTGTCATCCTCTTAATGTGCTTTTTTTTTTTTTGTTGGTTATTTCTCTGTAATTTTGTCTGGCTTTCCTTTTTTTTGTTCTTTCTGTCTTGTTTTGTTTCTTTGTATCGGTTTTGTTTTTGCTTGTAATAATGCTCGGTCCTCTCTCTCGATCTGCCCGCCTGATGCCCTTAGGGGTAGTTGATTTGGTCTAGACCTTTGGATTGTGGATGTGAAGGTTATCCTGACTTTTGGGTCGAGGAGGATGAGTTTTGGCTTGGGGTTCTCTGCCCTCAATGCCAAGGAATAAGAGCCGAGTAAGAAGAGCTACCTATGCATTGGTTTGAGTCTATTTGGTGTAGAACTGTTGTTAAATTTGAAAATTAATCATAGCTTAAAGGATTTTGTATGAGTCTGGAATGTAATACGTCATTTTTTATGCTTGTAACCTCGTAGCTTCGACTTTGGTTACTTTAAAGCTTTGCTCTGTGTTGTTTGAGCCTTATGCTCGTTTATCAATGAATGTGATTTAACTGTTAAAAAAAAATAAAAAATAGTGTCAAGTGTTTATAAACATTTAAAATGTACATTAAATTCTTAACCTCATTAATAGCAGTTTACTAACTTAGACTCTTTTTTTTTTTTTTTTGAAAATAGACTAAATTTAATGTGACTTTTAAATGTTTATAAACATTTGGCACTATTTTACATGGGTTGGAGGATATTTCCTTCAAACTGCTTTGGAGGAAATTTTTGTCCTTTATTTATTGTTTTCATCTTTTCTATTTTTAGAAAGGAAACAAACACATTCCTAAGGAAATATATTACTATCCAAAGATGTTTGGCTAAGCCACCACCCCCAACACCTAGGGGTGGTTGATGGTTCGGCCATTCCCATGATGTGAGTATGTTTTTTCGAGTAATGTTATAAGTCCTCATAGAGTTATCTCAGAGTTCTCCCAAATGTAATGTGACTTTTAAAATTATCATTGAATTTGAGATGTGATGTGTTAAACTTTAATCTATTGGTGATTTTAAAAGTCACATCATATTTGTGATGACTTCAGAATGACTCTAAGCAAACTTATTGCATTACTCTGTTTTTTCAATTAGTTTGGGCACAACAAACTGGTTAGAAGGTAACCAAACATACCCTTGAAATGATTTAACCACCTTTGAAATGGATAAAGGGTAGGTCGAATAATTCCCACAACTATAGGGATGGTTTGACCGCTCCTCAACTAGGGTGGCAAATTCATCCCTTAATAACAAGTTAACCTTTTAGTTTTTTTTTAAAAAAAAATAAATTTTATGCATAATCTTTTTTTTTTTTTTAAAAAAAAAAAGTCACATGCAATATTTTTCATATATTTTAAGGCCAACTTGTAACATGAGATGTAATTTTGTACGGATGTGATAGTTTGTGGGAGTTAAATGTCACTTCTAAAAGTCAGCGTCAAATGAGTGATAATTTGGGACTAAATGTATTTTTCTCTTATTATTTTGTGTTAATTTCCTTATATAGATGGTTACTAATTACTCACCATAATTATCCAATATTATACTTTTCAAATGAAAATCTTATAACCTTTTAATATTTTAATAGATTCCAGGACAAAGATCTTACATTTTTTTTTTTCTTAATTTTTCTCTTTTTGTTCTGAAAGCAAAGATCTTATTCATTCTCTCCCCTGTACCTTCTCCACATCCACGGGGCCACTAACCCAGAATCCCGTGTATGATTCCCCAGTCCCCGCCCATACTCTCTCAGTCGCCGTCAAAATCCCATTCCAATAAGGCGGCAAGAATCAACTCTCTCTTTCTCTCTCTCCAAAGATCTTTAATGGCGGCTCTGTTTCGTATCCGCCCTTTTCTTCTTTCCAGGTACCTTTCTCTCTCATTTTCTCTCGCTTTAATCCGTGAACTTAATCTTTTGAGTTATCATATGTAACAATCACATCGTGCAAACCCTAATTCTTTTGGTTGTCTTCTCGTGAATTCGGTTCAACTTTCCCTTTTTTTTTTTTTAAAAAAAAACGTAATTATCAGTCTTCCGCACGTTGTCTAGCTGTGATTTTTCTATTATACGCGAATATATACGTCGGAGATTTTAGGAGTCTAGATTGTATTTTCTGAGTGTTTGTTTTTGAAATTAATTTCTTAGGTTGTAGACTATCCTGAAAAAGAGGCGGTTGTTTGGGAATGGAAGAGCCCGGGCAGCTGAAACGGGCGCTGATAGACGCTACGGCGGGGGCCATAGCCGGTGGTATATCACGGACGGTCACATCGCCGCTTGACGTGATTAAGATCAGATTCCAGGTTATATTTTTGGTTCCATGTCTTTCAATTTTATGTGGCCAATGCCAATCTTGAATGCAATGTTTGAACTTGAGCCTTACATTGTGCTGAAAATAGTAGTTCTTCGACATAATGTGTGTCTATGTGTATATATATATATATATATATATATATTTTGACATGTCCATACAAGGGTTGGGAAAAAGGGAGAGGGGATTAGAACTAGTAACCTCCACTTCATGAGGCGTGGTCCTCAGCTGATTGAGCTACTCCTGGGGGACTGTGTTGGCTGCTATATTGTGCGCATTTTAGGAATCAATTTGTCAATCACTTGCACACGCATGACAATATTTTTTTAATAGTATGTTAATGATATTTGAATGTCAAATGGTTATTGTTTTATCTTCGTATTCTACATGAATTCACTAATGTCTTTATTGTAAGACAGGCTCAAACTCTTTGACATACTATGGCTTACAATTAGGTACGCTTTGTCAGTCACTTTCCTAGTGGGAAAAAGTTATTGTGACTTTTGGGGAAGATAAAGGTGAAAGATTTTAGGTATCTTTTGGTGGGTTGTGAAAAAAATAGTGACTTGAAGGATGAAGGGGATGGCTGATTCAGTTTTGTGTACAATTGTGTTTATACTTTTGGATCTGTGATTATGGGTTGATGCATTTCTACATCTTATAGGCCGGTGGTGAAGTAACGTAAATGTTTTGTTTTTTTAACTTCTGCTGACAGGTTCAACTCGAGCCCACATCTTCTTGGGCTTTGCTTCGGAACAATGTGTCTGGAACGTCAAAATACACTGGAATGTTTCAAGCAACAAAGGATATATTCAGGGAGGAAGGCTTACCGGTACGTTGACTCAATTTGTGTTATATCATCGTTTATTCTTTTTCTTTTCCCCATAGATGTTTTCTTGTGTCAGTTTATGTTGGCAACATATTAAGTTTTCAATTTCGTAGGTTGATGTCTGTTGTATCTTGGCTCTTTCTATAGACAACGTTTATTTAGGTCAATAGGCAATTCAATCTTGCCAGTTATAGGAAGGCATCTAATAAGTTGAGCATGCTGTTTTGAACTTCTGAGAAATTAAGCTACTCAATCCTTATGGTTCGCTCCTAGTTGACTGGGTTTTAATTTTTATTGAACTATAGGTTAAAACCACATTGTTTATGTCAAGGGAAGGTTTAATGCGTGATCATTCTGATTTAATGCCTTTCAAGCCTTGGTGTATACATTTCATTTCAAAAAATCATTGAAGTAGATTACTTTGCAAATACAGCGAGCCTTGTAAAGTAAAATATTCTTTCTTTTACTCTTTAATTTGTAGTTTCCTGCCACGCCTATTTCTGGATGCCTAGCTTACAATTTTACAATACATATGCATGTATTCAGGTAGTATTGTAAATCTGATAGTGCAATGTACTCAATTCTGCTCATCCCCCCCTCCCCTCCCAACCCCTGATAGATCGTTTAAGACCATCTAATACTGCTCTAGGAGGTTTATTTTGAATTTTTATTTTAACATCAGGTTTAAATGAATTTAACGCCTTTCTACAGCTTATTCAAGTTAATTGCTTATGGCAGGGTTTTTGGCGTGGAAATGTCCCAGCGTTACTTATGGTTATGCCATATACTGCCATACAATTTACTGTGTTACACAAGTTTAAAACATTTGCTTCTGGTTCCTCCAAGACAGGTATATGTGAGAGCCTTCTCAAACTAGACTGAGATATGTTGTCTCATTCTTTGGCAATCTGTTCGTAGATGTTATGACTTATAAGCTTAGCTTATTAAGATAAGAGTTGTAATATGTGGCAATATTTACGAATAAAATACTGATTGATCTCTCAATATCCTTCTTTGATTAAATGAAGCTCCAATATTTTAGCCCGGAATGGTGCAATGTTCATATATTTATTTAACTTTATCTTGGCTGTGGTTGCCAATTGGTTATGCCATACATTGAAGATAGGGTCATGCACTTCTCAGTTTGGAGTGTTTTTGTCTGATCTCATGAGGCCCGCCCTTTTTTCCCCTTTGTCTTGAAAATTTGACATTGTTGGGTAAATGTATCTGTTTCTATTTATAGTACTGATCATGTAACTTTATTGAGTCTGTATGCATTTTAAAGATGTTAAAGGTTTAATTACTTAGGTGATAGTTTGTTATTATTTTAAACGAGCTCTCTGCTGTTTCTCATGTGTCATGGCCTGGTTGTTTTCTGGTATCATGCAGAGGATCACATTCATTTGAGTCCCTATCTGTCCTATGTCAGTGGGGCATTAGCAGGGTGTGCAGCTACTGTTGGATCATATCCCTTCGATCTTATACGAACCATATTAGCTTCACAAGGTGAACCAAAGGTATAGAATTTGAGTACAAGCATGAAATCATCTCAAGTTGTGTTTCAAACAGAGTTTCCTTCAGTATATATGGCTATTTTGAGGAGCCATTCTGAGCACTTAGAAGTCGTGCAACGTATGGGACATTAATGCATTCTACTATTTTTTTTCATATACCCTTGCACTTTCAAAGTGATTTATACTGGTTAAGTTTTTATCTGATCAATCTTGTGCATTCTTCATGACTTTGCCTTCGAAAAAACTGCTTCTCAGTTCTTATACAACACAATAAAGGGGAAAAAATAAAAACAAAAGAAAATCCAAGGCTATTGATTTTGAACTCATGTATTGGGTGAGATCACACGTTATGTCTCTTTGTAATGAATGTGATGCTACTAAATAGATACTATGTATATTTACTCTTCTTGGTATGCATGTGCCAAATGTGCAGATCTTAATTTTTGAGCTATTACTTTTAAACCATGCTGGCAGATGAATATATGAAAATATTACTATCTATGACTACTTTGGGTTTTGACATTTCGATATTAATGCAGTATCCTCCACATATGGGTGGATGTACCTAGTTATGGTGTTGTATTTTGGAGGGAAAGCGCTATGATACTGGACATAGTGTTTGGGGCCTTGGGCCCCAGAATCTCGGATAGACTGTAACTAGTGCTGCTCAGGTAGGTTCAGGAAACTTAAAGGAGCCATTAAAATGGACCTCCAAGCCTTGGGTAGACCTGATAGGATGACAGCCTTGGGTGACCCTGTTGTAGTTATTTAATGTAATCTTGAGGGACACATTGTGTGCTTTGATGAGTCCCCTTGACAAGAGAACCTTGCATTTTGCGCATAGCATGAAATTCTTGAGTGGTCATAAGCCGCTCAAGTAAGATTAGCTTTATATAATTCATAGTTGAGTTCTTTGTTTTAGCTTGTTTTGTGCAAGTTGGTTTAGTTTCTAAGATTTGGATAAATAAGGCTCGCCTCAGCTTGGGTGGGAATTGAGGCACAGTGGTTTTTCAGAGTGTGTGGGAGTTGTTGAACTATGATATTTGGACTGGGCCTCTCTTGCCTTTCCTTATGTATGTTTGTTCACACAAAAACTTGGGCAGCTTGATGTGGGAGTTTTTATTTTATTTTGTTTATCATCTGGATCTTTCTCTCTCTCTCTCTCTCTCTCTCTCTCCCCAGCCCCTGCAAGGGCTTGATTATGGAAGTGACAATTCTCACTTGTAAAACAAGTAGAGCTTTTATTAGAAAGAAGTATGTAATTTAGTTTACTCCGGGAAATGCCCATGGCTTCACATGTCTCATTCAAATGCTCACTAGTTTTTCATACTTGCTTTCTGCACAAATACTAATTTGTGAAGAGGCCATTGAATTTGTTTACATGATAGTGGTTTATTAATAACTGCCTTCATTTAGGTGTATCCTACCATGAGGTCTGCGGTTGTTGATATAATTAGAACTCGTGGCTTCCGAGGGTTATATGCTGGATTGTCGCCAACCCTGGTTGAGATTGTTCCTTACGCTGGCCTACAATTTGGTACCTATGATACATTTAAGCGCTGGGCTATGGTAAGAGTCTAGTCCTTGTTTCTATTGAGATAGTCTTTACTCAAATATAGATCTTATGGTATATGCTTGTACCATCTGTTGACAAATTAATTTCATTGAAATTACGAAATAGAGGAATCAGGACTGTAACTGTTCAAAACATCCATCTGATATGTTTAGATAATTAGTATATTATGCAATATGCACGCATCCATTTATAGATATGATGTTTTGGGCATATGATACTTAATGTGGCCAGCTTACAGAGCCATCATGCTTTTTACTCTTACAAGTTGACAGTGTAGCCATTTGTTTTTGACGTGATACATTTTACTCCATACATTGTAGGCCTGGAACAGGTCTAGATCTTCTAAGTCAAGCTCAGCTGATACTGAAGATGGAATTTCAAGCTTTCAACTTTTCATCTGTGGGTTGGCGGCTGGGACATGTGCCAAGCTTGTCTGTCATCCACTTGATGTGGTCAAGAAAAGATTCCAGGTGTGTCTCTAGCCTTCTTGAAACCTTTGTTCTAGCATAGTTACGGAAACTTAAGGATTGGCAAATTTGTTTTGACCTTAGGCTAAAAATTTGAGGCTCAGCTGTTGTGTGTCATGTCATGCAAAATATGCCAATAGTTGTCATGGTTTATTATAAAGCTCTAAAGCATGTTCCCACTTACCAGTACCTATGTCCCTTTACGCCTCCTTGTGAGAGCTCTTTTAGCTTCTTTTGTTTTTTGCTTTTGCTTTTGTTTTTTTTTTTTTTTCCCTCTGGGTAATTACTGTTAGCTTCTTCTAAATGTTATAAATTAACCACATGAACCATCAAATTCTTCCAGCAATCACCTGGATAAGATTGGTTTTACTGTTACTTCAGTACCAATACTTTACTTATTTAGTCACTCTTATGGGTCTACATTAAATGGCTTAGGAGTCTTTTCTTTTTCCTTTTCTTCTTAAATTCATATGTTTAATTTCTTTTGTTGCTCTTTGTTCAGATTTCTAAGTTAGTTTAATTACATTTAATTAAGATTTCTGTCTAGCAATCTCAAGGGGCAATAGAGAATAGAAAGACAGAAGAAAATACTGAAATGGTAGTATCCGGCTTTCCTTCCTTGCCAACTTGGATGTGACATTCTTTCTTGTTTTGGGCTACTGCAGATCGAAGGACTACAAAGGCACCCTAGGTATGGTGCTCGAGTTGAGCATCGTGCTTATAAAAATATGTTTCATGCTGTACGCCAAATCTTGCAGATGGAGGGTTGGGCTGGTCTTTATAAGGGCATAGTGCCATCAACAGTCAAAGCTGCACCAGCTGGTGCTGTAACATTTGTAGCTTATGAATACACATCAGACTGGTTAGAGTCCATTTTGACTTGAAACTAACCTGATTTTTTTTCCCCTTTTCATCCATTTTTTTTTTTGTTTTTTTATCTAATTCTTTTCCCATGGAGATATTTTAAAGTTGTCATAGAAGTTGAGGATTGGGGAATTATAGGCCATAAAATTATAGTTGTCGAGATGGCAAAGAGGTACAGGCACACCAGGCTAGAACAAACCTAGCCTTTCATGGCTGTATTTGAGATTGTGATTGGTAAATTTTTCTCATGTGGCTGTGGGTCACCAATGTCTTCACTAAGAAATATACCTAGTTTTTTTTTTTTTTGTTTTTGGGTATCAAATGAATTGAACTTTGCTTGAAAAAAAAGAAAAAGAATTGAACTTTGTCATCTTCATAGACCGGTTCAATATAGAGCGTGTCATTTTGTCGGCTGATGCAATTGGTGATTTGACTTGTGTACTCAACAGAAATCTAAATTCTCTTCTGATTTGAGGGCCATATGTATGATATGTATTCATATTGTTACTTATGAATGCCATCAGAGTAATGTTATAAGTTCTTGTGTTTCTTCAAAACTGATGTGACTTTTAAAATTACTATTGAATTAAAAATGCAATAGTGATTTATTACAAATTAAATAGTAATTTTAAAGGTCACATTAAATTACTCATGCTATGGGCATGATTAGTTTGAGTTATGGACGCTAAACACTTTAAAGTGACCAGTGATTCAAATAAAACTTATATAATGATACCATGTACCTGCGGTTAATCTGGAAAAAAGAGCAAGTCCAGGCATGTTATTATATGGCCAAGTAGCCAGTGGCTTTGTTTGGAGTTCAAGGCTGCATCTTTTTCTAAGCTGCATCTTATAGACATAAAGAATGCCTCATTTACAGGAAAGTTTATTGTATTGTACATGAATAGAAAAATACTAGGTTTACGAATAAATTTTACAAAAATTTTTTTACAATATGACATGGCACAATATGATTGAGTTCCTCAAAAGTTGAATTTATCTTATTTTCAATCATGTTGTGCCACATGATTGCCTCATAATGAGCAGACCAGGTCCAGAAGTGCCTGTCTTGAGTGCATGTAGGGTTGGGCAAATTATCCAAAAGCTGATAACTGACCTTCGGATACAAGTTTTAATTTCCAACTATTTTTGACCCTTTATTTTTATTTTTATTTTTATTTTTATGCAATATCAAGGCAAATGGGTAAGGAGAGAAATGACGCCATGGAACTAAATAGGAGAGAATGGTTTATAAGCGAGACCCCCATATATTTATGAGGCAATAAATTTTCTTTTTTAATAGCCTGTAACAAATACTTAAGAAATTGAAAAAGAATGAAAAAAAAAACAGAAGTCCTAATAGTGTTGCATGTATATGTCTCGTTATACAAAGCAATTTTTAAAAAATATTTATGAAAGTTATCAATAGCCTTTAACACTTTTTTTCCTATTCAACACTGGAAAAAGGGGAAAGGGAATAGCCTTTTAACACTTGATTTATGGTTTATAAGTTTTTTTTTTAAAATGCTTGATTTGTGTTGGCCACCTCTTTGTTCTAAGTTGCCACCTTCAATGGCCACCATCTTTTGACCAACTTTTCGTAGTTGACATTGGCTTGAAAATTACTTCCGAGGCGTAAAAAATTTTCCAAGGCGAAAGCCGAGAAGACTCCCGAGTCCCGACCCAGCTAGACATGCACGATGCTCCTCGTACAATCAGAAAAATGAATGGAATGTCGGAACTGGAGATTTGAAAATTATCATCACTTCAACTGACCAGATTACTTTCTTGCATAGAGAGAGTTAAGAGGGATGATTAACAATGTTTCCCATTGACTTGAACATGGAGCCACTCCTTAAATGTAAAATCCCATTGGCTGAAATTCATTATGAAATCATAGCTTTGAATCAAGAATCGCAATCATTAAGTATTGTGAAAGATGTTCAATAATCTCATGCAAAGAGTTCGGAAACTGGTTCCCCAACTTCTGTCCATCCAAACAACAAATGCTCGTTTTGTGGGTTAATATCAGATGACCAAACAAAGTTCAAAAGCTTCTGCTTATGATGTCCTTCACCACGCAAACATGAAACTACCATACAAAATTTCCCAGATATCAATTGAGCTGGAACTTTCTAATTTACACTCTATATAATCATGATATCTTTTGGTTGATGAAACTTTCATGAAACCTCCAAATTCCTATAAGAACCATCTCTTATTCAACAGAAAATCCTGTTAGTTTTGCAAGAGAAAGTGAGGGACGGTCATCTTCATATACTGTTATTCTGTTTACTGCTGTCCTCTGGAGGCAGTGATACGAACTGCAAAATCCTCTCAACCTGCGCAACATCAATTCTGAACTTTTCAGCAATCTGTTGGCTATCCATTGGTCCTTCATGGTCGTCAGCCTTCCCCTGGTGCAGGAGGACAATGTAGCGCAGCTGTGCCACATTCAGGGTTCCTGGAGGGGCGGGCCTTTCCTCATACCTGCCAGAATCTGGTTTTGTATTTCGCAGTTTTGGCATGGGCCTATTATACTTTTCCACCACAAATGCCTGTAAAATTACTAACATATCAACTATTCTGAGAATTTAACCAATTCCTATGAGGCACTCAAATACCTTCTACATACAATTCATGGGTTGGATCAAAGTAGAGTGAACATAGGGCAGACAGTTAAGAATATTGTAATTAGGTGCAACTTTTAAATTTGAAATCTAGACCAAGCAAAACTCTTTGACACAAATATCAATATTCCAAAACAATGATAAAGGTACAATGTATTAGTAAAATGTCAGTTTATATACATAGGCATACGATCTAGTCCAATGAAATAAGTAAACAAAGCCATTACCCATTAGGTAAGCAATTTTGTGTGTGTGTGGGGTGTGGGGTGTGGGATTTGAGCTTAGAGGATGACTTTATATAAGACAACATGCAGTAAGAGAATAAGAAAGAATGTCTAAGCCAACTGAAGTCACTGAACTCGAGATGTATCCTCTTCACCATACATCCTCTTCACCGTGACTTTTACGAGTGTCTATGGCCTAATTTTGATAGGGATTTAAGGCTTCTTTGGGATGAGTTGGCTGGTAGAACTTTCCTTGGTGCAGTAGGGGTGATTCTAATGTTATCCGATTTCCCAGTGAGAGATTGGGAGAAGCTCGTTTATGCCCATATGATGGAGTTCTCTGACTTCAATTTTACTCAGCGCCCAATGGACTTCCCTCTTGTTGGTGGAACTTTTGCTTGGTCAAATAATCAATAATTACCCTCTACATCTAAAATTGATGGATTCCTTGTCTTTCTGGCGTGGGAGTGTGTCCCAAAGGAGGCTTCCTAAACTTTGTTCTGATTATTTCCCAATCCTCCTTGACTATGGTGAGTTTCAAAAGGGTAGTAGGTCCTTCAAATTTGAAAACATGTGGCTAAAGTCTTAAGGGTTTTGTGGATAGGGGTGAAACAATAGTGGAACTTCTATCATTTCCAATGATCTCCAAGTTTCATTTTAGCAGCAAGCTCAAAACTTTAAAAATTGATTTAAAGAGATGGAATGAAGAGGTGTTTGGTAATGTAAAGAAGAAGACTTTTGGAAGAGTTGCATGTTTTTGATATCACTGAAGAAGAGAGGGCCTTAAGTGTAGAGGAGAGAATGAAGGCATAAATTTAGCGAGTTAGGGATATCAAAAAAAAAAAAGAAAAGAAAAGAAAAGAAAAAGAAAAAGAAAGATCCACTTTCATGGAGGAGGTGAGTTGGAGGTAGAAATCTAGGGTTTCGTGGTTAAGGGAGGGTGACAAGTGCCCAAAGTTTTCTCACAAAATGGGTAACTCCAACAGAAGGAAGAACTCCATTAACTCCTTGTTGATTGATGGTACAATTTCTATCAACTTATTAGGGATCAACGAGTACATTGACTAGTTTTATAAAAATTTGTACACTGAATAGTTCAATTGGAGGCCTTTGTTGGACGGTATTTCTTTTCATTCTATTGGTGAGGTTGAGGCTAGTTGGTTGGTGAGAGATTTTGAGGAAGGGGAGGTGATGGAGATAGTGAAAGCTTTGAATGGTAACAAGGTGTCAGGCCCTGGCGATTACTCTATGGCATTCTTTCAAGCTTGTTGGGTTGTTTTAAAACAAGGCATCATGAAGGGCTTTTTCTTTTTCTTTTTTTTTTTCTTTTTTTTTTTAATTCTTAATTTTTAATTTTTTTTTTGTGTGAGATTTCCGAGCTAGAGGTAAATTTGAGAGGAGCCTGAATGCTACTTTTATCGCCCTCACTCTGAAAATTCCAGGGACTGTTGACCCCTAAGGACTTTCGCTCGATTAGTCTAGTTGGGGGGGGTGCATTTACAAATTTTTTGCTAAAATTCTTGCAAAGGAGGCTTAAGATGGCGTTGGAGAAGATTATCTCTAAGTTGTAGAATGTGTTCATCCAAGGTAGGCATATCTTAGATCCTATTTTTATTGCCAATGAATGCCTTGATAGTAGAATAAAATATGGAGAGCCATGTGTTATTTGCAAAATGGATTTAGAAAAAGATTATGATCATGTTAATTGACACTTTTTATTGTACATGCTAAGGTGCGATTTTGGGGGGAAGTAGTGTTCTTGGATAGTTCATTGTATTTCCTTGGTGTGATTCTTGGTATTGGTGAATGACACCCCCAAAAGTTTTTTTAGTAGCTCTTGCGGCTTAAGACAAAGGGACCCTCTTTCTCCTTTGTTGTTTGTCACTGTGATGGAAGTGTTGAGTAGGATAATTTCTGCTGCAATGAGTGAAGGTTTGTTGTCTAACTTCTCTGTGGGGGCAAGATATGTTGGTGGGATTGATATTTCTCACCTTCTGTTTGCTAATGATACTTTGATCTTTTGTGGGGCTAACTCTAATCATCTACGTTATTTGTGGTGCTTATTCTTATGTTTTGAAGTTGTTTTAGGCTTGAAGATAAACTTGGCCAAGTCAAAATTGGTTCCTATGGGAAATGTTGATCATGTGGATGGGTTGGCTGGTATTTTGGGTTTTGGGGTTTCCTCTCTGCCTTTGAAATATCTTGTTCTACCGTTGGGAGCCTTCTATAAGGCCAAGCATATTTGGGACAATTTAATTGAGAAGATATAGCATCAATTGGCTAGTTGGAAAATGATGTACTTGTTTAAGGGTTACCTTTATTAAGAACACACTTTCCAATTTACCTACATACTTCATGGCCTTCTTTCCTCTCCCTGCAGGTGTTGCAAACCGTATTGAGAAACTTCAACGTGACTTCTTATTGGGTGCGTTAAGCAAAGGGTTCAAATATCACTTGATTAGCTGGTCCAAGATTTGTTCGCCGATCTTTGAAGGAGGGTTGGAAGTTTGGAACTTGCTGATATTCAATCATGCTCTATTAGGAAAATGTCTTCACTATGTGCTTGAGAAAGAGGCTTGGTGGAGAGTGGTGGTAGACTCTATATATGGTAGTTCATGGAGAGGGTAGTGTTCTAATGAGCCTCTTGGGGTGTTTGAGGTGAGGTTATAGAAGAATATTAGGAGGGGTTGGGGAAAGCTTTCAAGTCATACTAGATTTAAGGTGAGAGACGGTTCCGAGATTAGATTCTGGCATGATTTGTGGTGTGGGAATATGACCTGTAAGGAAGCCTTTCCAGATTTAATTGGTATTGCTTGCGCAAAAGATGCTTTTGTTGTGGCTCGCCTAGTGATGTGTTGGGTCGCCTCCAAAAGAGGGTTGTTTGATAGCAATTCCTTTTACAATGTCATGGTGTAGTGATGGCTTTCGCTTACGTTGGAAGAGTGTTTCGCAGACTACGGTTCTTTTGAGGGTGGCCTTTTTTTGCTTGGTTGGCAGCCCTAGGAACTTACCATGAACAATCTCAAGAAACAACATATCATCGTGGTCGACAAGTGTTATATGTGTAAAAGGAATGGGAATTCCGTGGACCATCTTTTTCTCCATAGTGATGTTGCTTATGCCATATAAAATGTTTTCTTTAGTCGATTTGGGCTGTCTTGGGTTATGTCTAAACGAGTAGATGACTTGTATAGTTGTTGGTGGACTGCAAGCAACACTGGGAGTGTTGTTGTGTGGGAGATGGTACCTTCATGCTTTTTCTAGTGTCTATGGAGGGAAAAGAATGACAAAAATGTTGAGGACCATAAGAGGACATTAGAGAAGATTAAGATCTTATTCTTCAATACTCTGTATTTTTGGACAATTACTTTTGTTTCTGCTCTGCTGATTAGTTATTATAATTTTTTTTGTTTTTTTTGCTCCTAATTAGGTGTTTTCTTTTGTATACTCATGTATACTTGGAGCGTCTCACGCTTCTAATGATATCTCGATTACTTATATATATATATATAATCTTTGTACCGCAAACAGTAATTCATAATTACCATTTCAATATTATATGCAATTGTGCAACAGGAAATTGCACCACCTAATCAACATTTTTGCATGCCGCACAGGGTGGGGATTAATTTGAGAATTGAAA
>NC_081541.1:13958564-13979671 GCF_901000735.1 Corylus avellana
CCACCTCTTTGTTCTAAGTTGCCACCTTCAATGGCCACCATCTTTTGACCAACTTTTCGTAGTTGACATTGGCTTGAAAATTACTTCCAAGGCGTCAAAAATTTTCCAAGGCAAAAGCCGAAAAAGACTCCCGAGTCCCGACCCAGCTAGACATGCACGATGCTCCTCGTACAATCAGAAAAACGAATGGAATGTCGGAACTGGAGATTTGAAAATTATCATCACTTCAACTGACCAGATTACTTTCTTGCATAGAGAGAGTTAAGAGGGATGATTAACAATGTTTCCCATTGACTTGAACATGGAGCCACTCCTCAATACCTAACAGGATAAACACAAGTCCTTAAATGTAAAATCCCATTGGCTTCAATTCATTATGAAATCATAGCTTTGAATCAAGAATCGCCATCATTAAGTGTTGTGAAAGATGTTCAATAATCTCATGCAAAGAGTTCGGAAACTGGTTCCCCAACTTCTGTCCATGAGTCCATCCAAACAACAAATGCTCGTTTTGTGGGTTAATATCAGAGGACCAAACAAAGTTCAAAAGCTTCTGCTTATGATGTCCTTCACCACGCACACATGAAACTACCATACAAAATTTCCCAGATATCAATTGCGCTGGAACTTTCTAATTTACACTCTATATAATCATGATATCTTTTGGTTGATGAAACTTCATGAAACCTCCAAATTCCTATAAGAACCATCTCTTATTCAACAGAAAATCCTGTTAGTTTTGCAAGAGAAAGTGAGGGACGGTGATCTTCATATACTGTTATTTTGTTTACTGCTGTCCTCTGGAGGCAGTGATACGAACTGCAAAATCCTCTCAACCTGCGCAACATCAATTCTGAACTTTTCAGCAATCTGTTGGATATCCATTGGTCCTTCATGGTCGTCAGCCTTCCCCTGGTGCAGGAGGACAATGTAGCGCAGCTGTGCCACATTCAGGGTTCCTGGAGGGGCGGGCCTTTCCTCATACCTGCCAGAATCTGGTTTTGTATTTCGCAGTTTTGGCATGGGCCTATTATACTTTTCCACCACAAATGCCTGTAAAATTACTAACATATTAACTATTCTGAGAATTTAACCAATTCCTATGAGGCACTCAAATACCTTCTACATACAATTCATGGGTTGGATCAAAGTAGAGTGAACATAGGGCAGACATTTAAGAATATTGTAATTAGGTGCAACTTTTAAATTTGAAATCTAGACCAAGCAAAAACTCTTTGGCACAAATATCAATCTTCCAAAACAATGATAAAGGTACAATGTATTAGTAAAATGTCAGTTTATATACATAGGCATACGATCTAGTCCAATGAAATAAGTAAACAAAGCCATTACCCATTAGGTAAGCAATTTTGTGTGTGTGTGGGGTGTGGGCAGTGGGGTTTGAGCTTAGAGGATGACTTTATCTAAGACAACATGCAGTAAGAGAATAAGAAAGAATGTCTAAGGCAACTGAAGTCACTGAACTCGAGATGTATCCTCTTCACCATACATCCTCTTCACCATGACTTTTAAGAGTGTCTATGGCCTAATTTTGATAGGGATAGAAGGTTTCTTTGGGATGAGTTGGCTGATGGAACTTTCCTTGGTGCAGTAGGGGTGATTCTAATGTTATCCGATTTCCCAGTGAGAGATTGGGAGAAACTCGTTTATGCCCAGATGATGGAGTTCTCTGACTCCAATTTTACTCAGCGCCCAATGGACTTCCCTCTTGTTGGTGGAACTTTTGCTTGGTCGAGTAATCAATAATTACCCTCTACATCTAAAATTGATGGATTCCTTGTCTTTCCGGCGTGGGAGTGTGTCCCAAAGGAGGCTTCCTAAACTTTGTTCTGATTATTTCCCAATCCTCCTTGACTATGGTGAGTTTCAAAAGGGTAGTAGGTCCTTCAAATTTGAAAACATGTGGCTAAAGCCTTAAGGGTTTTGTGGATAGGGTGAAACAATAGTGGAACTTTTATCATTTCCAATACTCTCCAAGTTTCATTTTTGCAGCAAGCTCAAAACTTTAAAAATTGATTTAAAGAGATGGAATGAAGAGGTGTTTGGTAATGTAAAGAAGAAGACTTTTGGAAGAGTTGCATGTTTTTGATATCACTGAAGAAGAGAGGGCCTTAAGTGTAGAGGAGAGAATGAAGAAGGTATAAATTTAGCGAGTTAGGGATAAAAAAAAAAATAAAAAACTATAAAAAAAAAAAATAAAAAAATAAAAAGATCCACTCTCATGGAGGAGGTGAGTTGGAGGTAGAAATCTAAGGTTTCGTGGTTAAGGGAGGGTGACAAGTGCCCAAAGTTTTCTCACAAAATGGGTAACTCCAACAGAAGGAAGAACTCCATTAACTCTTTGTTTATTGATGGTACAATTTCTATCAACTTATTAGAGATCAACGAGTACATTGACTAGTTTTATAAAAATTTGTACACTGAATAGTTCAATTGGAGGCCTTTGTTGGACGGTCTTTCTTTTCATTCTATTGGTGAGGTTGAGGCTAGTTGGTTGGTGAGATATTTTGAGGTAGGGGAGGTGATGGAGATAGTGAAAGCTTTGAATGGTAACAAGGTGTCGGGCCCTGGCGATTACTCTATGGCATTCTTTCAAGCTTGTTGGGTTGTTTTAAAACAAGGCATCATGAAGGGTTTTTTATTTTATTTTAATTTTTAATTTTTTTAATTTATTATTATTATTATTATTTTTTCGTGTGAGATTTCCAAGCAAGAGGTAAATTTGAGAGGAGCCTGAATGCTACTTTTATTGCCCTCACTCCAAAAATTCCAAGGATTGTTGACCCCTAAGGACTTTCGCTCGATTAGTCTAGTGGGGGGCCATTTACAAATTTTTTGCTAAAATTCTTGCAAACAGGCTTAAGATGGCGTTGGAGAAGATTATCTCTAAGTTGCAGAATGTGTTCATCCAAGGTAGGCATATCTTAGATCCTATTTTTATTGCCAATGAATGCTTTGATAGTAGAATAAGATATGGAGAGCCATGTATTATTCGAAAAATGGATTTAGAAAAAGATTATGATCATGTTAATTGGCACTTTTAATTGTACATGCTAAGGTGCGATTTTGGGGAGAAGTAGTGCTTTTGGATAGTTCATTGTATTTCCTTGGTGCGATTCTTGGTATTGGTGAACGACACCCCCACAAGTTTTTTAGTAGTTCCCGCGGCTTAAGACAAGGAGACCCTCTTTCTCCTTTGTTGTTTGTCACTGTGATGGAAGTGTTGAGTAGGATAATTTCTGCTGCAATGATTGAAGGTTTGTTGTCTAACTTCTCTATGGGGACAAGATATGTTGGTGGGATTGATATTTCTCACCTTCTGTTTGCTGATGATACTTTGATCTTTTGTGGGGCTAACTCTAATCATCTACGTTATTTGTGGTGCTTATTCTTATGTTTTGAAGTTGTTTCAGGCTTGAAGATAAACTTGGCCAAGTCAAAATTGGTTCCTGTAGGAAATGTTGATCATGTGGATGGGTTGGCTGGTATTTGGGGTTTTGGGGTTTCCTCTCTGCCTTTGAAGTATCTTGTTCTATCGTTGGGAGCCTTCTATAAGGCCAAGCATATTTGGGACGATTTAATTGAGAAGATATAGCATCAATTGGCTAGTTGGAAAATGATGTACTTGTTTAAGGGTTACCTTTATTTAGAACACACTTTCCAATTTACCTACATACTTCATGGCCTTCTTTCCTCTCCCTGCAGGTGTTGCAAACGTATTGAGAAACTTCAACATGACTTCTTATTGGGTGCGTTAAGCAAAGGGTTCAAATATCACTTGGTTAGCTGGTCCAAGATTTGTTCGCCGATCTTTGAAGGAGAGTTGGAAGTTTGGAACTTGCTGATATTCAATCATGCTCTATTAGGAAAATGTCTTCACTATGTGCTTGAGAAAGAGGCTTGGTGGAGAGTGGTGGTAGACTCCATATATGGTAGTTCATGGAGAGGGTAGTGTTCTAATGAGCCTCTTGGAGTGTTTGAGGTGAGGTTATAGAAGAATATTAGGAGGGGTTGGGGAAAGCTTTCAAGTCATACTAGATTTAAGGTGAGAGACGGTTCCAAGATTAGATCTTGGCATGATTTGTGGTGTGGGAATATGACCTTTAAGGAAGCCTTTCCAGATTTAATTGGTATTGCTTGAACAAAAGATGCTTTTGTTGTGGCTCGCTTAGAGCTGTGGTGGGTTGCCTCCAAAAGAGGGTTGTTTGATAGCAAATCCTTTTACAATGTCATGGTGTAGTGATGGCTTTCGCTTACGTTGGAAGAGTGTTTGGCGGACTAAGGTTCTTTTGAGGGTGGCCTTTTTTTGCTTGGTTGGCAGCCCTAGGAACTTACCATGAACAATGTCAAGAAACAACATATCATCGTGGTCGACAAGTGTTGTATGTGTAAAAGGAATGGGAATTCCGTGGACTATCTTCTTCTCCATAGTAATGTTGCTTATGCCATATAAATGTTTTCTTCAGTCGATTTGGGTTGTCATGGGTTATGTCTAGACGAGTAGATGACTTGTATACTTGTTGGTAGACTGCAGGCAACACTTGGAGTGTTATTGTGTGGGAGATGGTACCTTCGTGCTTTTTCTAGTGTCTATGGAAGGAAAAGAATGACAAAAATGTTGAGGACCATAAGAGGACATTAGAGGGGATTAAGATCTTATTCTTCAATATTCTGTATTTTTGGACAATTACTTTTGTTTCTCCTTTGCTGATTAGTTATTATAATTTTCTTGTTCTTTTTGCTCCTTCTAATTAGGTGTTTTCTTTTGTATACTCATGTATACTTGGAGCGTCACACGCTTTTAATGATATCTCGATTACTTATATATATATATATATAAAAAAATAAAAAATAAAAAAATAAAAAAAAGAATCTTTGTACCGCAAACAATAATTCATAATTACCATTTCAATATTATATGCAATTGTGCGGCAGGAAATTGCACCACCTAATCAACATTTTTGCATGCCGCACAGGGTGGGGATTAATTTGAGAATTGAAAGAAAAATCTAAGCATATTTGAAGACAAATAAGACTGCAGACTATAGTTCCTAAAACAAAAAATGTTCGTAAAGAAGAGCAGCAAGTTGCATTAACTCACCTCACCCATCTCAAGTTTCCCTCCAGGCTTGGATTTAATTGTACCAGCCATTTGACTAAGCATGGCATCGAACTTTGGATCCCGTTCCTCAAGTAGATTGTCGGCATTGATTCCTGGGGTACCATCTCAATTTAAGAAGAAATGATCCCACCAATCAGTATAGATTGAAATTCAGCATTCTCAATCCTAACAATCATAACACAGAACAAGTTATGATGAACATGCGCACACATGCAATCGCACACGTCAAAAATAAGAAGAAAAATACATCACAAAGCCCGCACACAAATTTCCAAGTACTCATCTGTCTTAACCTTCTTTGCCCAGAAGGAAAAATAAAAAATAAAAAATAGTACCAAATGTGGTGAGCATTACACATATACGCACACACACCTCAATTGCTTGGCAACGAATTATAATCCTAAAAGCTAATGTAGCACAGAACTAGCATTTCAATGGAAATGACTAAATTTCTATCAGCAAATAATTTACACCAATCAGAAAATCAAAGACTTGGCGCTCTAGTAACACTTGTGGCTTGGCTTATAAAAAGAAATAATAAATGGACAAAATATAGGGCTTCAAACTCAACGAAAACAAGGCATTCTACGAAATTTTTTACCACAGTTTTCAAATTAAAAGCTCAATCTACATTTACACCCGAAACCCCCTCAAGTTCTGCAATCCCTAAAATTAAGCAGAAAAAGAAAAGGCGCGCCTAACCGGAAACCAACCGGAATCAGGAGAGCCATGCTCGCTGGCAGTCTTCGAGATCTTCAACTCGTCGGTGGGAGGTGGTCGCCGATCGACGACGCTCTTAGATTTTGAGGAGGCCGACGTTGGATCGGTACTCGAAGATGTGCGTACTCTGCCAGATGCTCGACGTAATGCCTGTCCCATTTTTTTTCTTTCTGTCACACACACATGCACACGCTCACGCCCAAAATGGCTCTGAGCTATGCGCTAATCATTAGGAGCCTTTTCATATAAGGGACGCTTTAGTTATATCTTATATTATCATGAAAACCTTTGGGTTTGAATTTTTGGAAGGAGAAGATGCCACACGCAGGGCTATGTAATGAGGGCTGGAAGGAGAGCTACGTGGCTCGTTGGTCTGTGGAACACGTCGCTAGCTCGTCTTTCTCGGTCCTATGATCATGAGACTTTAATGAGTTTTTATTTTTTTATTTTTTATTTTGGACATAAATTTTCTCCGAATTGGTTCGGAATAAGTGACCAATGTCATTCAATTTGTTTGAATTTCTTAAAAATTAATGTTTAGGTTCTTAGATTATTAGAATGTCAATAAATGACTGTTAAAAATATTAAAAAAATAAAATATGTGGGAAATGATACTTTGCACTTATTATAGTAAGTTGAAAAAAAAAAAAAAACTCTTCCAAACTGATTTGAAGGAAATTTTTGTCATTTTATTTTATTTTTTTTATATGCAAGTGAGCCTTTAATGAGTAACTATTGGAAATTAGGTTTTTTGTGCTCTCCAATAACAACCTTCACGTTGGCTTCGAACATTAAAAACTCATTAAGACAAAAACACACAATCGCATTCTCTTTTGACAAACCCATCTACCAAAAGAACACCAAATTTGAGAGTAATGATATAAGGAGAGCTAAACTATTCTTAGAGTCCCCCAAATGGGGATTCGGATCATTTTCAGTCCAAAATGGACTTGAGAGTATCCAATTAATGGCAAGAAGAAATTCTAGAGCCACAAATGAGACACCTGTCTCACTAATAAAATAAATAAAATATTATTTATGATTAAAAAAATAAAATAAAAAAGAAAATAATAATCCACCCCATCATGGCCATAGAGGGTGGCCGGCCACCCGCATTTTATCTAGGGGTGGCTCAAGCTACCCCCACTAGCCAGCCAAGGGTGGCCGAACCATCCCTTAAGAGCCTTGGGGTGGCCAAAGCCACCTCGTGGTCCTTGGGAGTGGTCGAACCACCCCCAAGGACCAAATGAAAAAAGAAAAAAGAAAAAAAAAATTTGTTGGGTTTGCCTTTGGGGGTGGTTGAAGGCTAAAGCTACCCCAAACTGGCTCTTGGGGGTGGCCGATCCACCCCGTGGCCCTTGGGGGTGATTCGGTCGGTTCGGCCACCCCCAAAGGGAAACCTTATAATTATTATTATTATTATTCATCTGGCCCTTTGGGGTGGCCAAAACACCCTTAAGGGCCATGGGGTGGCTTCAAAGCCACCCCAAGCTGACTGGTCTAGGATGGCCTAGGGCAAAAATAGGGTGGCTTATTATTTTATTATTTTCTTTTTTAATCCTAAATAATCTTTTTTTTATTAGTGCGACAAGTGTTCCATTTGTGGCTCTCAGAAATTCTAGCCATTAACAAGATACTCTCTAGTCCATTTTGGAGACACAACACCTACTCTCTTAAGATCTCTAACCATTGACCAAAATACCCATCTGTTATTTGTTGTAAGTCAATTGATACTTAGGTATTTTGGTGGCTGTAATATAGAATTGGTGTATTGAAGTTTTGAACTAGCGTCAACAAGTACATTCTAATGTGGCTTGTTTATAATACTTACAAAATGTATCATCAGCAAGACGTCTTGACGCGATGACTTTTAGGGGTGCTCAAATAATTATAATTGACGGTTATTGGCTACAATCACAATTGCCTTGGACGGTTATTGATTTTTAATAGCCGCAACCGCCTAGGCGGTTAGCGGTTATTTTATAACTGGCGACTAGCGGTTTATTCAATTCAATAATCGGCGGTTTTATAACCGCTTTTTTTTATATGGGCTTTTGGGCTTTTTAAGTGTTTTAGGCCTTAAATTAACCTATTTTTTGGGCTTATTTTATGGAATTAGACTATTTTATGATCTTATTTTAAAGGCTTAAGGCCAAAATGTTCCAAAAATGATGGAAAAAAAAAAAAAAAAGTTGTTTTTTGGGCCAGCCAATGTTTTTGAATAAGGCTTAGCCCAAAACATCACATACCACATTATATATTTCACATACAGTCATAAATAGCCCAAATCCATTAATCCAAATAAAAAGAAAAAATTAATATATTTTATTAATATAAAATATTTAATATATATATTTATACTATTATATATAAATGAAGGCGGTTAGCGGTTATAACCGCCTTGCCCTACTCACTAAAACCACTAACCGCAACTGCCCTAGGCAGTTAGCAGTTTTTAATAACCACCTACCAAAGCGGTTAGTGGTTAATGGTTAGCGGTTAGCGGAGCGGTTATAACCGCACTGTTTGAGCAGCGCTAGTGGCTTTCAGAGAGCTTTGTTAGCAACATGTCCAACCTTTGTTATTTAGTTGATGATCCACGAGAAACTCTAGAGGTGTTATTTGTCGAGTAAGCCATTACAGCCATTCTAGTATTGAGTGCTTAGCCTCCGTACTTTGTTGTTTCTTTGTGAGTCAAGCGAATTCTTTGGTGTGAGCTTCTGTTGCATATTCTCTTGAAGTTTTTCATTCAAACCCCGTTGTTCGTCCATGTAAATTGAAGACTATCGATGGGTAGGGCTAGCAAAATAGGTACTTGGTAAATAAACAAGTACCTATTTATCCTATGCATTCAATTATTATTTATGACACTTAAATGAACCTAATTTTAAAAAAACATGCATAGGATAAACGGGTCATATCATGTACCTGTTTTGCCAATCATATTGGCGGGTCAATAAAAAAGCTCAAGAAAAGAATTGCCCAAAAGGTTTTGGAGTTATTGTGGTAGGAAGCAAGTGAGACACTTGTCTAGTATAAAGGGTATATAAATGTGATTTGCTCGTACAACTTAATTCTCTCCAATGATTTATTTTCTGTGTTTAACTGCTCTGGAGTGATTTTATTTTTGAAATGTTTTCAAAGGGTTTTCACTTCTTCAACAAAATATTTGTGTTGATTGCGTGGTTGATTTCTTATTGTTTGGTGGTTTGATATATTAATTCTACTGCTGCATAACTGTATTATATGGTTGCATAATATTGTTGATTATGTTAGGATCTAACTTGGCTTTTCATCAAGTAAAACAAGCGGAATGAACCAAATTACGTGGATTAGTAAATCAATCGGCACAATAATTTGGTGACAAAGTAGAAACACATTGAAAACTCTTTAAAGGTTAAACCACTATGGAGCAGCCAAACCTAAAAAAAATCAATATACTATAGAGTATAAACAATACAATCAATGTATACTTACAAAACAGTTGTAGCTAAACGTGTCTAGCTATTTCATTTCCTCTACAATGCGAAACTTCGGTGGCTAAAGATTTTAAAACATGTATGCATGTGGTTTAAAAGAATACTCTTAAGAGAGATGAACAATTGAGGCATAGGGAAGAAAAGGTTAGGTCTTATAAAGCATGCATCGAATGCCTTAAATAGATTATAACAAAGCTAGGTCTTATAAAGCAAATTTGAATCCCTAATATGGCAATATTTAAGTTGGCGTCTTCCATGAGCTCGGGTTACACAGCTTCCTAATTGGCGGCGTATGGACCCTCAGAGAATGGCTGATCGAACGAACCATTCTGTCAAGTTGTGATCTTCTATTGAACAATTCTCGTCGAGACCCTTTTACAACCGAGCTAATGAAGGTGCAGTTATAATTGAATGTGATCTTCCACTTGTCTGAACTCTATATCGAACGAGCCAACAATCGTGAAGAACTACCATGATTCCTTCTAACAAATGTCCCAGCAATCGAGCACTTCTGGAAGACTTAAATTATCCTCATGAAATCAACAATCTGAATGTGCTTCCAACCAAGCATTACTGTGATACCCATTTAGTGTCTTGTCCGAACCTTTCACCAAACGAGGCATCGAACGATAAGCATTGTGTTCTTCCTTGCGTAGCTCATCAAAACTCTTCACCGAACACTCCAGCAAACAATGAACAATCAGTACTATGTTCTTCTTTAATTAGTAGCTCTTCTAAACTCTTCATCAAACGCTCCAACTAATGTCACCCACTTTTCTTCAAAAAAATTACAAGTTTGAAATTCTTCTACCATTGAATCTATTTTGAACGCCGAATTAACCAACTTAAAAACTAATAATAATGCTCATGAACACTAAAGCAAATATATTATGTAGAGGACAAAAAAGAACAAAAAAAAGGTCAATGTAAAGGATTTGCATAGTCAAGTTGAATTAATGTCCAGCATTTCTCAAGAAACTGCCAGCTTTGGGTAAATGAACGAACTAGGATTCATGTTTCCTTCTTTTAAATTAAGTTTGTCTTTGCTGAAAGAGAACAAGGATTTCATTCATCGCATTTACCGTATACACTGTTGAAGCAGTCAGCTTGAAATCGGATATCCAAAAGGATACACCCAAATAAAACAAGAACAACCTGATGCTCCGTTTGTAGGCAGAGAAGATTGCAAGAAACCACAAGTTCTCTTCCCATTTTCTTCATCAACAAGTCAACCAACTGGACAGTACAGAAATTACAGGTCATCTTAAAGTATTAAATGTTGACACATAAAATATGGGGAACCCAGGACCAATATAAATTACTCTTATCAGAAATGCTCAGAAATTGAGCAGTGAAATAGCCACATGTATTTTGGTTGCTGCTACTAATAATTTAGCATAGCCACTGCAAAGTGAAGTGTAGAGAAAATGGAGCTCTAATCTGTTCCCTTTTGTTGAAATGACAGGTATCTTTTGTTATCATCTTGTTTCCCGATTCTCAGTACCTCCTACCACAGGAGCTTTGTCTAATGTAAATGGCCTCTTGGAAGGTCGATTAGCATTGTGTTTTATCTATGAAATTTGTAACCGACGCCACAAACACCTAGCCAGTTAGCTCATCGTTATGAGGGGTAACCATTGCAGTAGGAAGAAGTGAGCATAGGAAAAGAAAAAGAACTGCTGGAAGTCCCATTCTCATGTAATCACTCAGAATTTCAGCAGCTAAAGAATTCAGAAGCCAGAGACATTTGAGTCCCTTTTCCCTTGAGTCAAACTTGAAGCTTGGTCAACATGTCACCATTGTTATGACACACACCATTTGCCCTTTCCTCAGCTTTGAAATCCACCACACTAGTACCAAAATCCTCAGTAGCTCTTACTTGACCACGAGCACGTCGAGAAGGTCTTAACATCGACGTTTCTCGTGGCGAGGCATCTCTACTCTTTCGCTTCTGCTTTGGGTCTAGATATCCAAAAGCAAGAGCTTCCAGTGCTTTAGTGGTCAGTGGTCGGCTCCTACTGCTCTGTCTCCGATAATTTGTGTTAGACTGCTGCTCAGAATTAGCCACACAGGCGGAGGGTTTCACTACATTTGGATCATCCAGTTCCTTGCTCGTTTTATCTTCTCTTTCTTTTCTTTCCGTCATGAAAGGTTCATCAGCCTCAGCATCTGGAGGAATAGGTAAGTTCAGGTCAATCAGCGTCCTGGTTTGAGGTGCTTCAGGAAGCTGTTCAGCAGCAAAACAGGTACCACCTAGAATGCCCTCACCATTGATGATTGGGCTGCCTTTAGACAAACATGTAGATGATTTCTTCTCCTGAGACGTATCCATTCGAGAAAGAATGTTCTCACTAAAATCAGGGTTTTGTGGAGAGCCACTGGCCTTCACTTGTCTTAATGCAGGATCTCCCAAGATGCCGAGTTTGCTTTGGTTTGTCTCTGTGCGACCACAAGCACTTAACTTCCGGCGTCGTTTTGTGAAAGGAGCTAAATGGTTTTTGTTGTCTGGTCTGATTTTCCGGCTCAATTGGCTCTTTGTAGCTTTCCTCTGCTGTGTGTCACTAGAAACACTGGTCTTCTGGTAATCAGGGATATTCGCAGGTGAATTAGCATAGTCAAGGCCATTGACTAGAAACCCCTTATTGGAAGCATTATTTTCTAAACCTGTCATGTTAAAAGAGATTCCCCCATCAAAATTGTTATTTCTGGCTATGGGCTCATCAGCCCTATTGAAGCACAAGGTATCAGCAGAGTCAGATTTATCTGTCGACTCCTCAGAATTATCGTCATCATCTTCTTCAGAATCACTTCCAGCGGTGAAAGTGTTCATAACTCCAGATGGACAGCTCCTCAGTTCTCTCACCTTGGTTGTTTTCCCATCAGCCAGACTTGTATCCACAACAGTAAACTTCAAGACATCTGTATTGCGACTAGGAGTTCGTGGCTTGAGATAACAGTGGCGTTGCTGATCAGGGAAATCTTCTTGGTCCAGTTTTGTTTCATCAGTCCATCCATTTTCTTCTTTGCTTCTATAATCGTTATCTACTCCTATTTCAAGCTCAAGAAGTCCTGGGTCTGAAGCAACTTTATGCAGGACATCCCTAACAGAATCAAAGTAATGGTTGCCCTTCACTAGTTTCCGTCTTGAAAACTTCTTAATACCAGCGATAAGAAAGACTAAAGAATGTCTAGAACCAGCAGCACAGCCATTACTATTAGGCTGTTCAGAGTGCCATCCTCTTGCGAGCAAACGGGGCCAAACAGCTTCCCAGAAGAGATCATTTGATCTAGCTTTGCTTAGACGGAAGTCTCCCGTTAAATAGTTAACAATTTCCAAGGGTGTAAGTGTGGAACATGCCTTGCCAGTCGGTATCTCTGGGCGTACAGGAACAACTTGAGCGGACTTCAGAGGTTCCATAATGCCGGTGAGATCTTGCTTCCCTTTACCGATTCCAACTGCCTCTACAAGAGCATTCAGCCCAACTGAAGCCTTTAGAGTAAATACATATTCTTCTAGTAATATTTTCCCCTCTCCAAATGCCTTCGCAACCTGCCAATTTGTTGAAATTTTTATCATTTCTTAGGAAGGGTTGAAGTTCATACTAAAAATGAAAAAAAATATTAAAGATTTTAGAGCACAAATGACAGGCATAATTTGGCTTGATCTAAAATGGCCTTCATCATGACAGTCCATTCTGCCAGAATTCTCAAGAGAGGATTTTGCAGCAACTTGAAGTTTGAGCAAAGTGAACACTAAAAATTCTAATGTGTACAACCAGCTAGTAAGACACTCGAACACAGTGATCTGTGAAACACCAAGAAATTTTTACTAAAGAGACAGCTCTTTGCATAAATTTGAAGACTATTTGGTCAACAGACATCATGTTTATATACAGGAGAAATGGAGGTCATTGCACAGATTTTCAAATAAAAAAGTGCAAGTTGATTGCTTTGGTCACTTCAATACAATCGCATCTACCATAAAACAAGTAGGGTATCATATCTCTAGTGAGCTTAGGACATGAGAATTACAATTCTTAGAGCTGCAAGAAACTGCAGAGATATGAACAGAAGGAACATAATGAGAAAACTCAAAAGAAAAACAAAAATGTAATGCGTGCCAATATGCCTGTTTATACAATTGTAACAACCCAGATAAAGATTAATTATTATTATCTGTGGCTTTACAATCATAGGCTAAAAGAACCAACCAGGAAAAGATGGTGACCCCGTGGAATTTGTAGAAAACTACTCCAAATTGGTTTTTCAGGACATGTTTGATTTTGTTTGTCTGGTTATGCATTTGGGTATAAAAATATCTTAAAAACCAACCAATCCACCCTCATCTGGAAAATCATAGCATCAATCATTTTAATAACATGTACAAGTAGTTCAGAAATACCTCCATTAAAGTGTTTTGGCATTCCTCTGACACATGGGGAAGCAAACGAGAGAACAATTCCTGTTGCCTCAATCCTGTAAAAATTCTTTGTCCATATATACATCTTCTGCTTCGTATTTTCCGGCATTCTGACCATCTATTGTATCTGTCCGACCTATAAAATTTCCCATAATAGAAGGAAAGTATATCCCCCAACTTTTTACTCCCAACAAATTTCTTCACCTGAACAAGGTTCTTCCCAAAAATATATAAACCAAGCACAAAACTGGCCTCTTCTATATCACTCCAGGAGTCACCCAAGGAACCAGGAACTAGACAGTAGCCTTTGCTTTTATCCATATCCTGCATTTCAATCTTCATTTCTTTTTGCATAGCCACATTTACTGAGTCTCCCAAGTTTCTCTCATTCTCCAATGTACCATTTGTAGGCTCAGCTTTAGTTTCTAAGCTGTCACCTTCAGAAAAATTATGGGTCTCCCTGAAGCATTCAGATCTTAGGGGCTCACGTTTGTCGTATACTTCAGTTGAATCACCAACAGCTTCCTGTGGTTCATGTTTAAAACTCGCAACTTCATCATTGATCCACATTATTGTTACAGCCAACCCCACTAGAAAATCACGAGGACCACCAGCTGTGTTTTCTGCATCAGCTGGATTCTTTGTAAGCCATAGATACTCAGATCCTGTAATCTGTGGTGGAATTTCAACCTGGTATTCATCACCCACCCGAGGAAATACCTGCTGTTCTCCAAAGACATCATATGTGTCAGAACTTTCAGGAGAGAATGATTGCTCATCAAATGTATCCTCAACACAATCCCCACGGTCAACAACTTGAACTGGATCCATCTGCCAAACAAAATAAAATGGTTTGATTGGCTTTTAGAGACAACATAGGAGGCAAGAATATGCCATTTTTTTTCTTCTTGCTAACAGACTATAATTTGGCCTAAGCCTAATGACATTTTCATACTTAATCGTAGCAAAACAAAAGAGATGAAGCAATTAATGTACTATAACCCTGCAGAGGCTTCTATTCTTTATTTATTTTTTTTCAAAAAAAAAAAAAAAAGTTCTTACTTAGTCAATGAAAATGTCAGCGCCTTTGAACCAGTGCTAAGAGGAAATTAAATACAATGTCATAGCTTATCTGGTACATTTACCCTCAAAGTTAGATGAACTTAATTAACGGTCTCCATAAATGTAATGAAACCAAAATCTAGGCAAGAAACAAGAGAGAACCACCTAAATCATTATTCATATCCTCAAAAAGTGCAAACAACGAAAATGCCAAAGATTTAAACCGACACAAATGATATTCAAAATCTCAATCAATAGGTTTCTGGAAAAGCAACTGCGCAAGTACCAGTTCCAATTACTCACGATAATAGATACAAGATTTTGTTTTTCCATTCCACCAGAAACAAAACAGTAGGTACAACAACATCCAGAATTATCCCTAATTAAACAACAACAACATACTATAAACAAGTTTAAAAGACAAAAACAAATAATACGGACATGGAACACCTACAAACAGAGTTTATTGCCGCAAACCCAGAAAAAAAAAAATTCAAACCCAGATCCACTTTCCAACCCGAAACAAAAAATCGAGGCAACCCCACATTGGAAAATAAAAAATGAAGCAACCCCACATCCAAAAAAAAAAAAAAACCTCACACAAATATATTAGAACCCATTAAGCACATTTATTTCAATTATTAAAATCGAGCATAATCCTACCAAACGAGCAACAATGAAAAGCTTCAAAACCAAAGCCAAAAAATTGACCAGAAAAAAAAAGCAAAAGAAAGAAAAAAAAAAAAAAAAAACAACAACAACAACAACAAAAACAACAACAAACACGGAAACAACAAAAACCAGCGTTTTCAAAAAGAATTCCAATATGATCCAAAAAAAATTCGACTTATTTACACAACAAGCAACCAGAGCCAAGTACAACAACATTAATTCATACAACACAACAAGCAAAGCACAAATAACAGACAAAAAAAAAAAGAGAGTAACAAATAGAAAAAGAATTTGTTTTTTTTTTTCCTTTTTATTTTACTATACTTACATGGATAAAGAGCAAGACGCTGAAACCCACGTGAACAAGCAAACCTGAGAAAATGGGTCTTCATGGTTATGCTTCGATTGGCAACTCATAGATTAAAAAACAAACAAAACGTGAACACACACACACACAAACACAAACAGTTTTTCGTTTCTCATTTTTTCTTTTAGGGAGAGAAAGTAAAAGCGTGAAACGCATACAAAATACGTATACACACACATATATAAATATACTATACGTATAGAGAGAGAGAGAGAGAGAGAAAGGTTGTACCAGGGCTAAGAGAGCTTAGCGTTCATGGCCCCGAAGGATGAATCGGAAGAGGACTTGAGCCAAAGCCGAAGAGAAAGCCAAAAGAACGAGAAAGCGAAGTCGCTGAGAACTCAGAGAGAGAGAGAGAGAGAGAGAGAGAGCGAATAATAATATACGAGTTCAGAGAGAGAAAGAGAAAACGAAAGTGATATTCTCCCACGCGCGGAACAGGATGGTGGTTCACAGCGCTTATTACGACGACGCGTGGCACTGTGATTCCACTGAGATAAAACCAACTTAAATCTAGGACATAAGCACCCTTCCTAACTTTATTCCCACCACCAATCCCATCGCGCCACGTTTAATTTCTCGGACACTCACGTACAACTTGTCTAGAAAAAGCTTTGTAAACCTACTACGAGCGTCGCAGCGTAGTTTTTTCTACGTGCTGGTAATAGGTTCAGGGACGTTAATGCAGAGGGCGGCCTTACGCGCCTATTGCGCGTCACAATACGATGTTGTTTGAATTGGATTTATTTTATTTTGAATGACCAAACTAGCCCTTTGGGCCAGTACTTGCATTTAATTAGTTGTTATATATATATATATATTTCAGAATAATCATTTGGAATAATTATTATAAAATATATTTGGTTAGCCCTAATTCTTAATAGGGAAAAGCTCCTCTTTTTATCCACGTGAAGTTGAGCAGGACTTCTTCTTAATTGGCTTGGTTCTATAATAATATTAAGATTAATCAGAGATTTTGTTATTTCAGGATGTAGTTTGTTAGATTTTATATATTTTTCCAATTTTATTGAAATAAAATAAAAAGAGAAGGGTAGGGAGCCAAACAAATGAACTTTAAAAAAATTTCAAACTGATGTGGCAAGGGTTTTTAAATAAAAAAAATGCAATTCTTTCTTCCTTATCTACTACTCACAGTCTGCCACGTCAGTTTAAAAATTTTTTTGAGTTAATTTGTTTGGCATCCTAACACTCCCCTATTAATATATGATTAAGGAATTGAATGTGTCCCACAACTTGCAAAACTGATCCCACATGACATACTAAATAATGCATCAGCCGTACATCTTACTTGATTTCAATTATTAATATCATATTCATTAACGTGTCAAAGTTGCAATTAAAAATATAGTGAATTTGCAGAAACAATTTAATTTATTTCTAGACAAGTACTTCTTTTATGGATAAAGAAATGTTTTGCTTGTTTTGACCGTTTATTTCATTCTCTATGCTTTAATTAGAAAAAAATAAAATAAAAATAAAATATTTTAATTCAAGCTATTGAACGCATATTTATGGTTAAAGCATATAAGAAAATGATGTAATTGAAGAGCAAAATATGACTTAAAATTACGTTAATACAAAAAGGAAAAGACAAACAAAACAAACCTAAGACTGGGTTAACGTTAAACTCGGTCGACGAACTCGGTGGGTTCCATTGATTTTGTGTTCCTTATTGCCTGGTCTAAGATTTTCTCTCATGTCCATAGAAAATTCAAAAGTGCACAAAGTATACGCATCTGGCAAAGACGCTGTATTGACTTGAATATGTGGGACACATTATTATTATTATTATTATTATTAGATGATGTTAGAACAGTTTTCAACACGGTGGATAAAAAGCAATATTGTCAAGGGGATCCCCGGGGAACCGGAGATACTCCGATGCCAAAGTCGAAAAGTTTTTAAAAGAAATATTGTGCTTCGGCGCACAATAATTCAATACGCTCAATAATATGTATGAGGATCTTTCAGATGTTTTTGTACCTTGTGTAGGGACTTATTTATAGGCTTGAGGAGCTGAAGTAGACTTGGACTGAATCTTTTTATTTGAAATGGTTTGAGAGTCTAGAGTTGAGATAGAACTCAACAGTTATCTTGTAGAGATAATCTTGAGTAGTCATCTTGTAGAGATAAATATGACGTTTTTTTATGATGATTGATTAATACAAGAGGCTCATTTTTATCAAAAAAAAAAAAAAAAGTAGGACGTCTTTATTCCAATATTATCTTGATTGGAATATAAGACTATTAATTAATTAAATAGCACTTGCTATTTAATTAATATCTTTATGGGCCTATCATTGGCCATTGGGCCCAGAATTTGGTGGGCTTTGTAGTATGAATTTATTTCCAACAGATGAGATGAAACGATAAAACATTAATTAATACAAATAAACTGTAACATCCCCAGCCCGTTAAGGCTGAGTTTGCCACTTTTCTTCTTTTACAACAAAAGTGCTTGCAAAGATCTATAAGGTCTATCAGAGTACTTGATTTTAAAGGATACAATAAATGCGTAAAACATTATTCAAGAGATTTTATTACAAGCGAAATTAGAAAACATTAGATTTTAGTTGCGGAATATCATATCATTACAATAACTTATATGAAAAGACTTTGAAAATTAATAATTATTCCCACCCCATTCCGGCCTCCTATTCCAGCATCCTTTCTACCTGAAAACAAGAAATAAAACTGAATGAGCCCAAAGGGGGCCCAGCAAGTAAAATCCACAACCATAAATAGTTTTACTCCTTGTTCTCAGTTTTGAAAATCGTTTTCGCAAATAAATATAATTCTAGCCATAATAATATCTGTATGTACGGTTGCATCTCTCGTAACATATACATACTATTACATCTAGTAATAGATCATCGTTGTAAATCATCTTTATAAATCATCATCATAATGCATCATTATAAATAATCTTTATAAATCATCTCTGTAAATCATCATAGCATATCATCGTTGAAAATATAGTATCATTTTCTCATAATAAGGCCCATGTACACTATTACCCCTGTGCACGAGGGTTGCGGGTCCTTGTGACCATGGCACTGAACTGTGGCCACAGCCATGCCCGACCGTCAATTAACTCTTTCTTGGTGCACTCAACGGTCTAGTTGATGGAATACCACCTTCTGGCATAGCCTCCTTCAGTGGTTTCGCCTCCATCCGAGTATCGGTACCGAACTCTCATCTTATCTTATCTTGGGGCCAAAAATACTCTCCTCCATACATGTGCCCTCATTTCATAAACATTTATCTCATCTCTTGTACTTTTCTTTGTACTTCTTTTGATGCATCTTAGGGCAACATGTAGGAGGGTTTATCATCATTTTTCTTTCTTATAATCATCATCATTTCTCAACTTTCTTTTCTTAAAATGGAAACTTTTCCAAATATAAACTTGTTGTGCTTAAAAAGCGTTTAAAGAAATAGAAACTTTCTAGATAATTCTTTTAGAAATCCTTCATGCATGCAACATAACTTCATAATACGTAAATAAAATAATCATTTACAATTTACTAAAGAATGAATAAATAGCATGACATGAAGTAATTTTAGAAGGGGTAGTGAATTTACTTACCTCTAGACTGAAGCTAAAAGTGGTATGAAGGAATCTAGTTGCTCCAATATGACTAACACCACTAGTATATCTTTTGAAACTAATTTCTAAAGTCCGCTATCTCTTGTGTTCTTTCTTTCTTGTAGCGCTTGGTCTCGCCCTTTCTCTCTCTGTTCTGAGTAAACACTCTTAGAAAGAAGAAAGACCGAGTAAAAAGCAGAAGAATGAAGAATATATGCAAGAGATGGGAGAGGAGATGAGTGGTGAAAATTGTGAAGGGGAAGATCTCTATTTATAGGAAAAAAACCAAATACTATTTCGCCTTTCATTTACAATTCTACCCTTCATTTATTATTTCACCCACCAAATACTATTCTACCCACCCTATACTATTCTACCTACCCTATACTATTCTACCTTCCATTTACTATCCTATTATTTCACCAATTACCATTCTCTAATTACCACTCTCATAAATTTCCCAGGAATTAAAATCCTTAGCTACAATGGATATTAAAATAATCATCATTATCGAAATAATCTATTTAAATAGCTTTGAAATATATATATATATATATATATATATATATATATATATATATATATATATATTCAAGCTTATATAATTTGACTATGATTACATGCTTTTATTTATTTATTTGTGTCATATTTTATTTTAAAACATAGACAACGGTGGGATAGTGATATGAGCTTGTGTGAGACGGGTCATAATTTGGCACGTGACATGCATCATTTTTCCAATATCCATTTTAATGCCAACATTTAAAAAGGACCAAATCGTAATAAAATGATAGTACGTACGAGCGAGGGAATAAATATCAATAGAAGCTTGAGGATGTTATGGAAAAAGAGAGTAATAATTTCTACCTATATTTATATTTGCAGACTTGCATCTGTGTTTTAGGATGAATCTGTCCTTTACAATTTACATTTACATGCATGAGAGGATTATTATTTGCTTCTCTCTTCTAATTAAGGTAGATAGAGGTTTTGAGTTCATGCATGCAGACTGCAGTTGTCTGTGTGTATATATATATATATATATATCATTTTATTAAAAATAAATAAATAAAAAGGCCAGTGGAAAACTCTTCTTTTTTTTTTGGCCATCCTACAATTACTCCCTTAAAAACGAAATGATGGTAAATCCACAGCTGTACTCCCAAGTCATCAATTATACCCTTCAGAGTACGTAGGTGCCATTGATGATTATAGCTCTTTTCAAATTCGAACGTATGAAAGCTGCTAGGAAGTAAAGTAGGACGAGGAGAGAAAAGGGTATAGTCATCTCCATGCGCTTCGATTATTATTATAAGAATAATCAACTCCATCATTACCAACATAAGTTTTTTGATACATTTCGTAACCATCAAATTTTAACTCATACTCTAGAAATTCTCTTATTTGGATGTCAAATACAAAAATTATTTACTAAGAATAAATACTTTATCAATATCGTGGTTGAATAGCTTGAATAGTTGGTACGTTGAATTATTCTTAACATACTTATTAAAAATTAATTATGTAAGAATTGTAGCTTTTAAAAATATAATAATACTCCAGTTAAATAATTTTTCATTTAAGTAATGTCTTTGCCTATGACCATAATGTTTTACAAGAGTTTTTAACACATT